>NC_135660.1:79161737-79461737 GCF_964188315.1 Podarcis muralis | reverse complement strand
TAGCGGGGAAGCGCAGCGCGTCTTCCCCGCTGTCCCTGGACCTCTTTTGAAGCAAGGGGCGGCAACGGGGAGAAGCAATCTTCTCCCCACTGCCCCTTGCTTTAAAACAGGTCCGGGGACAGAGGGGAAGGCGCGCGGCGCTTCCCCTCTGTCCCCGGACGGTCTCCATAGGAACGCATTGATTGATTTTCAATGCATTCCTATGGGAAACCGTGCTTCGCAAGACGAAAAACTCGCAAGAAGAAAAAACTTGCGGAACGAATTAATTTCGTCTTGCGAGGCACCACTGTATGTGGAATGCAAAACAGAGTCTTGTGACTCCAAAGCACTGCACAGTGGCAAACAGAAACTAACATGTAGATGTGAGCCTTTATGGAGCCACCCCCTTGCAGCCTACTTCCAAACACTTGTCCTTGGAATGTAGCCCTCAAACTGCACTCTCCTTTGCATTGAATTGGTTGTGTATCATACAGCTTAGTACCTTGACAGATATCACATCCACTGACCATTTTTAAATCTGCATTTTAAAAAAAGGCCCTTCTGTCATTGGTCTGATGCTCTGAACTCGATCTAACCACACCAATAAGAACACTTTCCTGATTACCGCATAACAATGGTTCCCTTGTTTGCTATGCAGTCCTAAAGAGGGACTTAGCTTGAAAGCCCTTGATATTCTCCTACCTTGACCGTCCATCAACATTCGTAGTGTCCCAAGAAGCTTAAACTGAACAGGAGGCATCTCTGACCTCAAAAGCATCTGGATACGTTGGCCAACCCCTTCATCCAACATCTGGACTTTGTTAGCCACTGGGAAATGGGTCAAAATGATCAGAATTACAATTGGTGATCTGGATCTCAATATCTGAATGACAAGTTGCCGCTAAGCTATTAAAGGCCACAGAATGTATAGTCAGTGCATGACAAAAATCAAGGTGTACAGCAGCTCTTTGAACAAAATGTTTTGGATTGCCTGCTAAAACATCCTATTTAGATCTAGATTTCATTAACACCAATATTTCAAAATATTTGTATCAACAAGGTGGTATGGACTTCATTTAGAAAACACGTGACTTCAAAAACAGAAAACATTCTAAACAGTTGTTCAGCAACCCATTGTGTTTCATTTGATCCGCACACTGACTTTTTCTTAGCCCAAATTAAAGGGGAATAGGAATTCAGTATTCTAATACCAAATGAACAAATCCAGCATGAATCCAGCATTTTGGAGGAGCTGCAGTGACAGCTCTGCTATTATGGACAAGTCCAGAGACCTCCCTAATCAAGAGGGGGCAAGGACAGAAAAATACAATTAATTATAATTAAACTGATTACGGTAATTCTCTGAATAAAGCTCCAAATGACAGA
This sequence comes from Podarcis muralis, assembly GCF_964188315.1. Taxonomy (NCBI): domain Eukaryota; kingdom Metazoa; phylum Chordata; class Lepidosauria; order Squamata; family Lacertidae; genus Podarcis; species Podarcis muralis. The sequence continues at coordinate 79,460,372 of NC_135660.1, read as the reverse complement.
CCTGTGGCATGCGCCACAAATTACAGCTTCAAGTGGGTCCAATTCAGATCAAGACCATGACACAGAAGGAGGGGAGGTTGACTGTTTTTCCAATGTCATTTTCCTGATAAAAACCCTCCACCCAGCAGCTATTTGTCTCTTTTGGAAAATCAGATATATCTGCTGATACATATTTCCATTTTAGGAGGACACTTGTTTTTGGTTTTGGATAGATTAAGTGACTTTGAATTAAAAACAACCCCCCACAACAAATGCTCTCTGTGCAACCTGAAGCAAAAAGCAAACAAACCCAATATTTTAAACCTTTGCATTCATTATTTTGGTTTGCATGTGTTTCCCAACACTTGTGCAAGAGTGCCATGTGCATGTTGATATGTTTAGGGAAGGGTGCAAAAAGTCGCCAGCTGCCACTGCAGATATAGAGACAATGACGTCTGATCAAAAGTTTAACTACTCTTAACGATACAGAACCTATAGGTGGTTTGACAACTTGTACCTAAAGACTACTGAGAAAGATAGATTGGGAAATATCCCAGTGGTCATAATCTTTCCTTCAAGATCAAAATACACTGCACCTGGTAGGATATTTACCGTACATATCCCTCCATTTTTGAACATGTTTTTCTGCCCCCAACTCCCCACACCAGGCTCCTTGAGTGAAGCAATTCTGGGTAATCATTAAGAGCAAACCTCCCTGGGAAGAGAAGTATCCAACCTACCAAGCAATTTCCGGACAGTCTGCGTGCTTTCTTTCTTCCTAGCCTAGGGCAAGTGCAGCGGGCAGGCATCCCTTGCTGGCAACTTTAGAGTGCTGGGAATCTGACGGCTAATTAACTTGTTTGTAATTTCCTTGGGCTCCGCTAGCAGAAAGTTCAGACTGTAGGCCCTCAAGTGTGGAATGATTTTCAAAGAGAGCTCCCTGGGCAGGACTCTGAGGGTTTAATCAATTAATGAGGCCCCTTGCGCCTGCCCATACATTTTTAAAAATACTGCTTCTAATTGATTTCATTTCATGTTCAACTTGACTTTTTCATCTGTGGCTGTGTTTTTGCGTATTTCTTTTTTTAAAAAAATAATAATGATATTTTAGCAAATCAACAGGGAATACAGTTTCAGTGAAAGACCCAGATGATGTGCGCTGTATTAACAGAGACTGCTTTGGTACTGGAATGGCTCAGATGCTTAATCTCTAGGGTTCAAGCCCCACATTAGGCAAAGGATTCCTACATTACAAGGGGTTGGGCTTGATGACCCTGATGGTCCCTTCCAACTCTATTATTCTATGATTTTAAGGAAGGATGGGGTTGAAACCAACTGGGTGGGAAAAGGGTTGCTTTTTCTTACATGTTTTTCTCATCAAAGCAAACCACGTCTGGTACGTTGGGGTTTTCTTCTCAGCTGTCACTATTTTATGGGAGGGATTCAATTGTATACTAGCAAATTTGGGTTTGCACAACTAAAGTGGATAAAAGCTCTCTGCTGCAACAAACCATTTTTTAAATAAAAGGATGTTGCAGTAAGGAAACTGGTGGGGAAATGGACTAAAAGTTGTGGGTTAACGATTGATGGGAAGCTGTATAACCTCTGTACAAAAAAAAATATGGAATTAATGCTTAACAAACAATGGAGAGCATAGAAACTCTGTGCAAACTCCGGATGAATGCTCAATAAACAGGTTGTTTAGAAGTGACCACCTCCAGACAGTGAGGAAAACCAAATGTAACTAAAGAAAAATGGATGGGCACTGTGCCAAATAAGTTTGTTACCCCAAAAAGCCTATTTTTAGACCAATATTTTCTTGAGCAAAATATCACACCCTCCAACATTTTAAAGATAAAAGGGGACATTTGTATGCATTCTAGCGATCACCACCTTTGCTCCTTTTGCTGCTATTGAACACTGTTGAGAGTTCTTCTCTGCCCAGTTTGCCTTCATTACAGGAATCACATCCCATTGAAAAGCAAAGGATTCTCAGGTTCTCATTGTATATATTACAGAATAGCTGCAATTCATGCACCCTATCTAAGCTAAAGAAACACAGGAAGCTGCCCGTTCATCCATCTAACCTGGTATTGTCTATTCTCAGTTGGCTGTGTTTCTTTAGGGTTCTAGGGAAACATTTCCCCACCACCACCACCTGATACCTGATTCTTTTATCTGGAGATGCCCATATTTTTATTGAATATGTGATAGACTATGGGACTACAGTCTTCCTCCTTTGCAGGTTATGAGTTCTCAATGGAAGAAAGTATTGTATTTGCATTTGTGTCCACTGATGTGCATTTACACGTACAGTATGTGTGCTGATATCAATATGCCACCCCACCCACCCCTGAGATTTATCATCTACATGCCAGTGAGGTGGTGGTGGGTGGCTGAATCAGAAGAACTCCAGTGCACGTATGTTTACAGAGAAAACTCTTTTCAAGGCATTCTCAACATCTCTCACCAAAGATAACAGATAGACAGAGTTTTACAAGGATCAGAGTCCAGGAAATAGGGAGTCCCACTCTCACACATTCCACTTCTCCCCTATGGCATGACTTTAATTTTAATTTTGTAGTTGTTCAGTTAGATAATTTGTGGTGCGGCTTTTTGTGGTACCTGGTATAGCAAGGTTTCGGAGAGCACTCAGGGCAGCATGTTGAACAGAGACATCTCCACTTTCCACATGTTGCTCCAAAAGGTCCAGAAGTTGATGTACGATTCCCAGCTGCACCATCCGCACACAGTTGCTGTCTTGAAGAAGCAGAGGGGAAGAAAGCTGATAATATAAACTTCTGACTTTATTATTATTATTATTATTATTATTATTATTATTATTATTATTATATACCACCCCATTCCCATGGATCTTAAGGCAGTTCACAACGTGAAATTACTACACCCCCCTATATATAAACACAAAACGCATAATAAAAACAAAAACATCAAAATAAGATTTTAATGACAATACTTCATATAGGACAACAGTAAAGCTGTAGATCAGTTCTGGTAACCCTTTCTCCTTTTTAAACCTTCCAGAGGTACCTGGAACTTTTGCCAAAAGCATGATTTGTGGCAAAATTTCAACAGCAAATGGGAAGATCTTATTATTATTGCGCTCTCTCTCTCTCTCTCTCTCTCTCTCTCTGTGTGTGTGTGTGTGTGTGTTAAACCTGAATTTTGACCAATAGATTTTTAATTCAGTAATGTTCATGCAATAAGCTGGAGAGCTGATGTGGTTGCAGAAGCGGTAGCTTAAATGTCGACAGCATATACCGGTAATAATAAGAGAAGTTGCATGCCATCATTTGCAAGCACAAAACACCCAATGGATTTGTCTGTTGCGCTATGCTAAAAACGGAAGCTTCTGCTAGCAGAATGTTGTGCGAGCAGGCTGCCACGAGTGGATATCGCCGAATGAATTATTGCTTTTATTGATCTTAAGAAAAGCATCCTGGGAACTTTTTTGGGCTGAGCAGCAGGATAAAATGCGTCCAATAAATAAAGTATAAAGGTATGTTTACCATTCCTGGCAAAGTTAGCAATGGCCAGAGCCCCCGTCAGCTGTAACTGGGTGTGCTTGGATGCAAGCCATGTTCCAACACTCTGGTAGATAACACCATTCCCTTCTGCAAACAGCTGCTGCATGGATTCATCTGTAGTACAACAAGCAGAGAGTTACTGATTGGATTATTATAGCTTTGTTTACTGCTGTGAAGAGAAGCACCTCTCTATGGGCTTTTCTGTATAGCCTGGTAGCTGATGTCTCTTGTGAATGAATAGTTACTGGAAGTCAGGTGATGTTAGGGTGGCGGCTAACACATCACCACAAACAAGGAAATGCATAATAATAAAAAGAGAACAAATATTTGCATACCTTGTTTTCTATGTATGGATTCAAATAATGATAAACATAATTTAAATAGAATTACAGTGCTTCTCAACATAGCAGGGAAGACAGCAGAGGTGGGAAAGTTGACACCTAAGAGCTGCAATGTGGCGGTTGCCCTAATTTTATGTGTGGTGGGGAGCCCAGGGGGAGAGAATGGGAGCTGAGAAATGAGGAGAAACAAAACAGATGGAAGGAGGAGAAGGAAAACCCTCTGCAAGTGATCCCTTCACTGTCCGTCCTTTGGCAGACCACTGGGGGAAGAGGAAGAGGAGGGAGGAAAAAAGAGAGAAGAGGTAGACTGCCCATTTTGGTCTCTGGCCATGCTCACTGCTAGGCCCAGCTACCAATACCACCCAACCACTGAGAGATTATTCTCAAGAAAAAGCAGACCTCAAGAGAAAAACAGGTCCACCACCCCTTATGTGAGAGGGAGGTATCTTCATGCTGCCACCAAAATATTCAGCATGATATCTGACGTTTTCCTTCATCACATGGAACTGTGTTTGTTAGCACTAGTTGCTGCAGCAAAGATAGTCCATAATCTCTCCAGGTGGACGACTAACACGATGTTGCGCATGTTACAGCGGTGGACTGTGGCTCTTCCAGTTTTGGTCTGAGCTGTGGCTCCGCCAGGTTTAAGCCATGGCCAAGACACCACATACAACCAGTCTTGCAAGTGGCACAGAAATGGCATTAAGAAACCCAGAAAAGAGAGAGATGAATCTCTGAAGAAGGTTGATCCCAAGTTCCTGTGGAATATGCGTTTTGCATAGCAACACAAGGGCTGAAGAAAATGCAGGCCAATAATGCTAAGAATGCGAAATCACCAGCTTGCCTCCAGATGGCAAAAGGGACTGGGCTCGCAGTTGTTTTCTTCTCTTTTCACTCAAGGCATTTTGTAGAAATAAAACTGAATATAACATGTGGTGGGAAAACAACAACTACAGTGGACTGTGGAGAAGCCAGAATTGGTTTCAACTTCCTCCATATGCTGAAGGTAAGACACAGCTCACTCCAGAGTTAATGTAAGTGACCAAAAATCAACAATAAGAAAAACAAAAACAACCCCAACCAACCTAATTCATTAACATAAGTGACTTGTTGTCCTCACTATCCCCACCAGTAAATATTAAGTGAACAACTGGATAATTAATTGGATGCTTATTTTACACAGATTGCTTTCTGTCTGTAGTAATTACTACAATTTTGTAACCACAAAAAGAATTAACTGTAATTCCCAAGTGTTTATATTTGAAACAGATGCCAAGACTCCTCTCTTTATCTAGTTAGATGAAACAATAAGAAGCAGAAATGAATTTCTTCTTCTGATAAAATTACCCTTGTCAGATTAGCTAAGTTTAACCTACCGCATATAAGCTAAAAGCAAACTTACCGTATATAGACTTGAGGTCAGGTATTACAAAAGGCCCCAGTAATTTCATCTCACTCCCCTGGAGGGATGGGAAACCTGCAGCGTCCAAGATATTACTGTATTCTGACTCCCATTAGCCCTAGCCAGCAAGGCCAATGGTCGAGGTTGATGGGAGTTGTGGTCCAACAGCATCTTGAGGGCCACAGGTTCTACACCCAGCCACACAGAATGTCGGAGATGCTGACTCAATCCTTCTCCTGCAACCTTTGGCCAACAGCTAGCTGACTAGCCCTTAAATGCCCGAGGCGAACTTGTATATACGCAGGGGCTAACACTAGCATTACAATCATACTACAAGGGTATCATTCCTTTTTGTTTCCGTTTTTTAAAAAGCCATCTGTGGTGGAAAATTCCCCCCAGGAATCTGGAAACGGCAGACCGCAGCTGCGTCTGTAGCAAGGAAAAGGAAGCACTGAAGCAGATGGCCCTCCTGCAGCTGTTCTTGTTTTGTGCATCTGGACTCGCTCTCCCTGGGCTCGCTCAGTCTTACCTCCAAGTAGCAATGACACAATCAGATCCGACGCAGCCTTCAAGCTGCACACATCTTCTGGCTTGGAACTGTCTTGCAGCCTCTGCAGGATCTCAACTATGGCTTCCTGAATACCAGCTTCAACCAACTGAGATTTTAGGGCATCTGCGGAAGTCATGATAAACAAACATGTTTAAAGCTTCTTGCCGAGTGTTGGTAACCGCAGGCAAATGAGGGCTCATTCTCACACTATGATTTACATCTCATCCTAATAACATGCTGGTGCAGGAGCTTACCCAGGGTTTGTGCTTCCTTTTGGAAATGAGGCACAGCGGAGACTATGGTGTCTTTATGGCATATGGTTTATTTACAAATGTATACAACCTGAACAATGGAGGGGTTCGTAGCATTTACACCCCAAAAGGGTTTTGTTTCTCGCAAAGAAATCCTTGAATTCAAACAGAAATCAAACACTGTGCTCCAACTTTTTCCAGTTTGCTGCTTTACCTCTAGGTCACTTCCCTGCAAACGCTGCTCTAAACTCTGGCTTTTGTCCTTCTCACTAACCATAGGCCAGAAGAATTATAGAATCATAAAATTGCAGAAGGGCCCCCCTCACACAGAGCTCCTTTCCTTTCTTTCCCTTAATGGCTCACCTCCCCAAGTGATCACCTCATGAGGAAGCTAGCCTGGTTTATATTTTAAGACTTTCAAAATCCAAGGGTTCAGGAAACAGGCCTGGCTTGATTAGCTTTTAACATTTGTTGGATCCAGGGAATAGCAGGGCCTAGCACCCACAAACTCATAACAATATGAAGTAAGATTGCGTGAGAAGGACAAGGTCATGCTATGTGGAGGAGACCCCAATACAGGAACTTCCCATGCGATCTCTTATGACATACCTACATGTATCAATTTTATAGAACTGCCACAAATGTCCTCAAGTTTGGTGAGGATGCTGAATGCTCTCTATCAGAGATGCCTAGTGATGTCTGCCCCAAACTACAATACCCAGGGTTCCCTGGCAAGAGGGAATGACTATTAAACTAATATAATTCTGTAGCATAGATATGTTATTTAACTGGTATAGTAAGGAAAAAAGTCATAGAGAAGTTGCACCCATGCTGCTGGGATAACTTTTGTAGTGTGTCTGTTACTCAACCAAAAAAAGATCCATCGGTTAGAAGGGTCAATATAACACATCTTAAAAACCTGTCGCCACACTAATTTTGCCTCTCCTGCCTCTGCTTTGCTGACAAAGGTCTATTAAGAAAGGAGTACATTTGCAGTTCCCAGGAACACCTACTGAAATGGAAAAGAGAGCATCCGAGTCGTTTGCAAACTAGTCTAGAAGCTCTTGGAGTGCTTGAAAGCCAAATTCTCTGCTAATTCAATCAAGACTTCACATCGCTTAGCACTTGTTTGCTGAAGAGAGCCCAGGACTCTTATGCCATCTTTCCAATTAGCATCAAAATGCTGCCATCTTGAGTCAAGCACCCCTTATTCAGAAAAGCTTGGCTTAATTTGGAATCCCTCATGTTGTAAGCTCTTGCGCCCCCTCTCTTTGAAGAGTTCTCAGAGATCATAAGGAAGTGCTGGTATACAATTACAGTCTCCTTGATTTCTTCCCTCTCCGACTCTCCAGCTTATCAGCGCCTGCCACTTCAACACCCCTCCTTTGCCTTCTGAACACTGAAACATCAGGATGCAGTTGCTCTTTGCTCAATGCCCAACTCTTCTCTCCCTCCCTCCTTCCCTCCTCCATATCTCTCATCCTCCCCCTTCCTTCTGGGACAAGCCTCCAGTAATTTACCTTGAAATTGCCTTTTGTTTTACTTTCTCAGTACAAACACATTTTCCTGGAAAAGCCCAGACCTCATTTCTCTTGCTCCCTCCCTTAGGCAGTCACTCCACTGTTTAATGCTGTGCTCTGGTGAATGTTGGTAGAAAGTGCTATTTTGGGGTCAGTTGTACTCGAGTGACAGCAGCTTGTCCTCCAATGTAACAGAGCCAGAACCACGGAGGGAAGAGATCCCACCAACAGTGCATCTGAATTCCCCATAGCATTCATGTTCCAGGAAGGCTTATTCCCTGAACGTGACTTTCAGAAGACCAGAGATGCATGTGCCAAGCAAGTGTGGAAACAAGGGAGAGGGAACCCTAGAAGAGCAGTAGGTGGTCTCAAAGGCCTGTTCAGACAAGTGTGATTTGTGTAATAAAAACTTTGAATCTCTGTGTTCTCTTGTCAAATAACATTGGGTAGAGACTGTGCAATAAAGCAGCCAGATAAGCATTGTGAAGTCATGCACTTAGCCCATAGGCAGTCAATATGGTGCTCTCCTGATTTTGGAATTCCATCATCCCTGACCACTGGCAAATGCGAGTTGAAGCTCAACAATATATGGAGGACATTATGTTGTCTACCCCTGGTTTGGACATGGTCATATTGAATTTTATTGCGCGTCCTGTTGTCACTCCACCATCAAACAACTTATAAGGGCAGATCCATACCATACATTTAAAGCACATTCAACACACATTCAAAGCACTTAAATTACTTCCCCCAAAGAATCCTGGGAAGTTTAGTTCCCTCCTCACAGAAGTACACTTCTCAGCACTCTTAACAAGCAACGACCCCCAGGATCCTTTGTGGGGAAGCTATGTGCTTTAGCTGTTCATTGGGTGCATTTTAAATGTACGACACTAAGGACACTGAGGTCCAGCTCCGAGGGCCTTCTGGCGGTTCCCTCCCTGTGAGGTTGCAGGGAACCAGGCAGAGGGCCTTCTTGGTGGTGGTGCCCACCCTGTGGAACTCTCTCCCTTCAGATGTCAAGGAAATAAACAACTATCTGACTTTTAGCAGACACCTGAAGGCAGCCCTGTTTAGGGAGGTTTTTAATGTTTGATGTTTTATTGTGCTTTTAATTCTGTTGGGAGCCACCCAGAGTGACTGGGGAAACCCAGTGAGATGGGCAGGGTACAAATAAATTATTATTATTATTATTAGTATTATTATTATTAAGCATGGATTTCCCACAGTGCAATATCCTTCAGATCTATCTACAGTGCTGTGATGCAGTGCACATGTCCAAACTGGAACTACGTAGGCAGGATCAATTACATGAGTCTTTCCCAGCCATTCCTTCCACTGGGTGACAATTAAATGACGAGTTTGTAACTGACACTGCCCACATAGTTTTGGCACCGCCTGGCCCTGCTCCTACTCAACTGGAGGTGAAGCAAAGGTAGGTGAAGACAAGCAAAGGCGATCTGTCACTAGCAGAAGCAGATTCTCTTAGTTGCTCAGACCAATAAGCAATCTTGACCCAAAAGCTTCAGGGAGTATCACCTGGGTCACTATGACCTATTCAGAAAGCTTCCTTGATGGTGCAGCTGGTCTGCTTGCGATTCCCTCCTTTGGCTAGAAGCTTGGTGGTTCAAGGATGCCAGTTCTTGTGGGATCAATATCTGGACAGGTATATAGAATCACAGAATTGTAGACTGGGAAGGGACCACGAGGATCATCTAGTCCAACCCCCTGCAGGAATATTTTGCCCAACATGGGGCTCAAACCCACAACCCTGAGATTTGAGACTACAGGGGGGGCCACCAGGTGGCGCATTGGAAGATGGCCGACAATAACATCTCTCCGACCCACATGAGGTAATTAAGAGGCTGCTATGGGAAGTATGCAGCCTTCCCACCCCCCCCAAGGAGATGGGGGGGGACTGCCTTGCCAGCGGTGTCCATAACGCACCCCTGGATTCGAAAGAAGGGGGTGCCCGGTCACTTGGCACAAGCCCTCGGTGAAGTCGGCTCTTCCTGACGCTGTCTCCAACCAGCGCCCGGGTTCGCTTTAGCTCAAAAATATAATTGGAAACATATAATTGGAAAGAAGCTAAAGCACATACATCAAGCGAAGTTCGGGAGATAAGACTGCTGATTAATGGATCTCTGTGACCGGAGCAACGGGCAGGACAAATAAATCAAGTGATGAATCACCATTAAGAGACTGGTATGTTTGGAGCGAAACGGAAGGGGGGTGGAGGAAAAAACTTTTATTTTCTTTGCCTTATGTGAGTATTAATAACCCTCCATCCCAGAAAGAAGATTGTTGCATTTTATTAATCACAAGCAGGAATTCAAGAACTGTGTGGAGTGAATTATTGATCAAAGAGAGGATTGGTAAACATCAGAGTACGGAGGAAAATTTTATGACGCAGTTTTAAATGGCGTCTCGCTAAGACAGGCTTGTCTAAGAAAGACGGGGGGAGGAGGACCAGGATCATCGGACTGTGAATGATGATTGGAATGTGATCTAAACCTGGCAGAGCCCTCTGTGATATACTTGGCAAGCCTGGGAAAATTAAAGGACAGACCGAGGATAAATTCTTTATGGAAGTGTGGAATGGCGTCTGTCCCTATGTGATATGATTTTCGGAGAATGTAAAACCCACACAGAGGATGTTTGTTTCCAACCCGCTTGTGAAGATTATCAGAGATCGCAAAGAAAGGAATATATGATAACAACAAGAAGATGAAGAAAGTAATAAAGAGACTATCTGGACAGAACTGGATAGAACTGTCTAATTAAAGCAGCAATATAAGTGATGCTTGGACCCCCGTTCGGAGCTTGAAGTATGGGTACCCCCAACAAAATTTTAAAATCTGGATGTATAATTTGGAACTAATGTGATTTGGAAATAATGTGATTTGATTGGCCTGTTAATAAAACTTATTTTTTTTAAAAAAAGAGATTTGAGACTACAACATGCTAAAGTGCCCTCTTGGCCCTCTGCATATTTGTCTTGTGTGTGACTAAAGGGGATGACTGTGTTGACAACTGTCAACCTTATTACTGTAGCTGGGTTTTTTGTTTTTGTTTTTAAACACCCCAAAATATCTTGATTGTCTTGAATACTGAGACACACTTAAAAGCAGACTGTTGGTTGAAATCAGGACAGAGTTTCCATTTAATTATGAATGAACAAACGGAGGGAGTTGGTGGGCAGGCTAACATTTGGAATTACGGATATGAATAACTGTGACATTTCCCTTAAGTTATTTCATTAATCTAAATTTGGTTAATTGAAGTTGACCATGCTGCATTAATCAATGGCTAATGTCTACTGTGATCTCATCAAAACAAAGGCTTTGGGAGCTTTTAAAATATAATGCGAGTAACTGAGGACCTGCACTGGGTTACGCATCCAAAGATACAGGACCGCTGTGGTTTGGGTACCTGTTTCTTTTGCATCCCTCCATTATCTTCACTGTCATTGCTGCTTCACCTCACATTACGTTTTTAGTATGGCATCACATTGTACATGACAAATATGTAACACATGCGTTAAGGCATGTATGCAACACAGATAAATGTCACAGGGAAAATCCATCTTGGCAGTCGTTCCTTACAATCATTTTATTTATTATCTGCAACTATCTCCTGCTCCCCGGTCAGGTTACAAAAATATCACAAAATAAATACCATGTACATTAAAATCATAAAATAAAATTGATGTTTCAAAACCAACATATCATGTTTTCCAGATACAATGTGTGAACCAGCCCTAAAACAGTTAAATGTTCATTTTGGAGTGTCTGGTGGTTGGTTTTCAAGTTTTTGCACAAGTTGACAGGGTTCTGAACAGTTCTGCTTGAAACATGCCTTTGAATCAAAGTGCTTTCCCTCTCTCTCTGATTCAATAAACAAACAGTTAGCTTAGATAACTGCATAAATGCATGTGAAACCACCCCAGGGTATCTCATCAAGATAGCTTACCATTCTCTGCTAGTGTGTGAAGAACCTCAAGGATGATTTCTACCTTCTCATGGTGGTTTGCTGCCCGTAGCTGATGCACCAAATGTTCTGCAACTCTGGTCTTGCTGAGGGCCTGTTTAGCAGTGTCTGCATAAAAGATCAAATGTCTGTGAATCACTTCAGCTCTGTATGAAACATAAAGTTCTATCTGATTAGAAATGAGAAATCACTGTGTTGATTCTGCAATGTGCCTTCTTGAAATGTTACCTGTTGTGTGGACTCCAGGTCAACAAGAGAAAAAAGGTCAACCCCTCATTTAAAGCTTTAGAGATGAAGGGGAGAAAGGTTATTTTATGGAGGCTATAGCTACTGTTAAAACATTTTGTATAGAGTGCAGTGGGTGACTGACTACATCACATTGTGTGTTGCCATGTTGACAACAGAATCCCTTCTTTGGCTCCACAAACATTTTTGTTTGTTATGTCCTTGTGCTTCTGAGTACATATGCAATAGAGCTGGGTGAAAATTAAGGCCAAGGCCCTTCTCAGGTGAGACAAAAACATAATACAACCATAAGCAAATTGCAGTGCAAGATTCACCTATATCTGCAAGGTTGGATAAGGCCAGCAGGTTGACACGGACAAGAGGTTCATTATCGGGATAGTTTGACATTATCCTGACCAGTGACGTGATCACCTCTGCCCCCACCAGCTGCTCCTGAAGGTCATCTGGAAAAGACAAGTGCAAAAATTAGGAACTAGGAGCGACCTCTTTGAGGGGCTTAATACCTTCTGAGCACTCTCTTTATGACTTTTTCTCGTTACTACTGAGTGTACATGATGCTGTTTGAGCTGATGTTGTGAGCTGCCTCGAGGGCCTTTCGACTAAAAAGTAAGAGGCAGGTATTTCAAAATAAATAAATCAAGGGGCGAAACAGGCAACACTTAAGGGAAAAAAACATTTCCATTGAATGTAGCTAGTTTGAAAGACACACAGATAGGTGGCTCCAACAGGTGGAGTTGCTGGACTATGTGTCATGGTCTGGTTGGATGCAAAGGAGTGGTGGGAGGCACCAGCAAAGGAAGCCCCAAACAAATGGCCATGGGAAAAAGGCTCAGAGCCAGGGGAGTTGTGGTGGTATGATGATGGGTGATCAGAGGGAGAAGAGGTGGTGTCGGAAGCTGAAGAGGCAACAGGGTTGAGTGAGCAGGAAGAGGCTGGGGCAGAAAGCAGTCCAGACTCGGAGGCAAAAGAGGATGCTGGAGAGGAGGCCCAAGAGGCAGAGATGAGTCAGGCTGCTGAAGAAGCCGGAGGGTTTCCATCTCCTGCTGTGACCAGCTCCTCTCCGAACATGGAGAGGAATGAAGAGGGCAGAGCAAAGAGAAACAAGACAAAGTAGCTCAGATTTCTGGGACCTTCAGTCCTCACAGCTGCCTCATTGGGAAGAGTTGCTGTGATCACTAGGCCTGAGCTACTTTGGTTTCTTTGAATAAAGAGCTTAAATCTTACAGCATCCCACCATCTTTTCTATTGATAAACATCTTCAGCACCTTTTTACTTACTGTTATCATAGCAGATACGACCAATGGCCCTGCCAACATGAAGCAACATCTCTTGGTCTGTGCTGTCCAATAATGGGATCAGGACTGGCACCAAGCCAGCATCTATACAGTGGGTCTTCATCTCCTCTGCACAAACAGAAAACAGAGGCTATGTTCACCTAGCGTTCTGATATTATAAGCAAGCATTGTAAAATTGAAAGAAGTGAGGTTTCAGTTAGGGCTATAATGACAGTAAAGCCATTAAAACTGGGACAAATGTTCTAATTTTGGTCTCATTAACATGGCAATTCTGGAGAACGATAAACGCAAACCTACTAACACATCAGCACATTATGTTTTAAGGGGGGAAGCAGTCCATACTTTTGAATTTGATTAATTTGGTGAAACTCGTGTTATGCTCATTAATAGATGCTAAGAAGTGACAAGTGTCCCTCTGAACGCATTTTTTAATTAATCTGAGAGAATTGGATTAACTACCCAGACATTTCTTGGTCATCTTAACATTAATCTCCTTTTTCTTGCCTCATTTAAAAAGCAGACAGACCCCTAAGCATACTCAATTACTACCGAAAGAGGCATAAATGTACATGTGCCCCTGATGTAAAACTGGGCTTTTCTTTTTTTTAAACTGCCCCCCTCTTCAAATAGTGTGAACTGATAAGTTGGTTGAGAGAACCCAATGCATTGGTGGGATGGGACACAGAGTGTCCAGAAGACTCTATGATGCTTTGAGTGTCCACTGATGTTCTTAAGCTTGTGAAGAGAGCTGAACTATTTCATGTCTTTGGGCGCTCTTCTGAAGGATTGGCTGTTTTGCAGGCAATTCAAAATGGGTTCCTCTCCTCCTCTCAAAAAATGGGCATCATCTCCCAAATCCAGCAACCTACTAATTGTGTAATGTGGTCCACTCTCTGATGTAACCTACATGCAGGAAGTGTGGCCTTACCCAGAGCTTCAGTCTGATCCTGCAACTCGGTATTTTCAGGAAATTCTAAGAAGAAACCAACATGGTTGCATCTTTTTACGTGACACAGTTCACAGCCCTATATGGACCCCATATTAGCAGGCACCATTCACAGGCAGGCTCTGGAGTTATAGTGCCTTGCTAGGGCATTCCACACTGATACCTGCCCATCCATGTGCCTCTTCTAGAGAGGACTGAAGTCGAAGGCTAGTGTAAGGCTACCAGACATCTCCATTTCCTGGTGACAGTCCCCGGATTTGCAAATAAGTCCCTGGACAAATTCCATCCCTGGAATGTCCCCGGATTTAATCTAATGTCCTCAGGAAATGCAGCAGCGGCAGTCTCAGCAGCCCAGAGCAGTTGGCTCTGGCTAGCTTCAGGAGTTGCTCGGAAGTCCCCATATGATGGTGGTGCAGGGGCTCTAAGATGCAGCTTCCAGGCTGCCTCCACCTTCCCTGACCCCAGCAACTAAGCTGTGAAGGGAGGCTTCATGCTGCCTATCGGAGCAGCCTCCCAACTCCTTCTTGCATGCAAGCAGGAGTGGGGCGGGGATGTCTCAGCTGTGAAGGGAGGCTTCACGCTGCCTATCAGAGCTTGCGAGCAAGCAGGAGCAGGCAGGGATCTCTCAGTTAGGCAACAAGAAGCCTCCCTTCCCAGATGAGGGATCCCCGCCCCCTCCTGCTTGCACACAAGTAGGAATGGGATTGGGGCTGCTCTGATGGGAAGAGAAGGCATTGCGCTGCCCGAGCCTCGCCACTGCCACCACTCTTGGCCCTCCTTCTCCACCTTCCATGCCTGACCCACCACGCACTGCTTCCCCACCACCACCACCGAAGAACCAACAACTCAGGGGCTACCCAGGCTCATGGAGAAAGGAGATAGAAGCCTTGGAGGAAGGGGAAGCGTGGTGGTTGAGGTCAAGGCGGCGGCCGCCCCTCGGCCACCGCCATCGCTGCAGCAGCATCCCAAACATGTTTTAATTAATTAATTAATTAAAGTGTCCCCAGATTCATTGAAAAAAAATCTGGTAACCTTAGGCTAGTGGTTAGTGGCCTTCAATTTCATTTCTCACAAGGCTGCAGCTGCTGTGTCAGTTCAGAGCCTTGTACAGGTGCAATAGCGCCTGCTGTGTTTTTGTACACACACAACCATGTCTCAGGTTGACACAACATCTAGGGCACTTTGGGGAAAAGCAGCTTTTTCTTCTTCTGCTGCTGCTGCTTCCAGTTAAAGAAGAAAAAGCAGAGAACAGCCTGTTCTTCTTCTTCTGTGCTACAGAATAAACCCCTTCCCTGCAGTGAACTCTGGAGAGGGTCATGCACATAGCAGGGGTCCCCCTGGAAGGCACTTTGCCAAGAGCATGCTCAAATTGGGAGCTCCTGTTGGCCAGAAGCAAATGGCAAATAAATAGCTACACTTTTAAAGGAAGAACAACAATGCCAGAAGCAGTTTGATTCCCTTTAATGGCAGTCTGTCATCTATAAGGGAGTGCAAGCAGTTCTGAAAGGCATCTGTAAGTTTCGCTGTTGTGGTGCTAATGGACAGACTGTGACATTGTAGGTGTCCAGGAATCCTGAGCAGATAAATCTATCTGAAATATCATGCAATGTACCGTTTTTAGCTATCTCTGCCAGCACCTCAGCTGCCTTTACTGCACAAAGAGGGTTGCTCTGCAGAAGTCTGGCAAAAGCTGGCAAAACATCACTTTCAGCAATCAGGCTGGAGGTCTTGTGCTCTGTTGTGATAAAAAAACATGACCAGGTTAAAGGGCAGGGAAATGGGATTCTCGACGATATGAAACTCGGGCTGCCAGGTCATAACCGGGAGGAACGATGACCACCTTATGACCCAGCAAGTCTAATTATAGATTATGGATTGAAACAAGTTGGCTAAGGGAGGTCTGTGCTAATGAACTCTTTCTCCCTGTCTGGTCCTGGTCATTTAGTCTTGCCACCTGAGTCTGTTCAGGTTAAGCTGTAGCTGGTGCTGCTCCCACCACCCACCACCCACTGAAAATGTTTCCTGACTTGGATTATAAGGAAAGAATTTTGCACAACCAGTGCAGTTAGTAAGGGGGGTTTGTGTATCTGTTGCTAATACTGTTGGTTTTGTGGCCTCTTCATCTCCTGTGGGTAGATCAACAATAGCTTTGGAAATCCTGGGTTCAAAAGCCCACTCAGCTCGGAGTGATCTTGGGCCTACCTCACAGGATTACTGAGAGGATAAAAATGGAGGAAGGAACCACACACACTTTCTTAATTTTCTTACAGGAAAGGCTTGCACCCTTTTTACAAGCTTTGTGAGCTTATCAGGTTTCATGTGAGTGTTAGCAGTATTTAGAAGTCCAAATTTCTTAGGCATTAAAATATAGCAGACTGACCGGCAACTTATCAAACCAGACCATTATAACTGAGCAGCCCATTTCAATGTCAGATATGTTGTGCTGCTGAAATGTGTATTTCCTTGAACGTATCTTGAACTGAGGTGATGACAGTAGCCAATAATATTCATTGTTTTGTTTGTACCCCTGTCTCCTACGATTGTGTGGATGACAGTATGTCGGTAAGGTAGTAGTGCTTAATGGTACTAATTGGTGAATTTGGGGAAATTGTTTTTGGTAAAAGTTGTACACACACACAGTTTGTTACGTAGCATAAAATGCCATTGCCAAAGCAGTGCCACTCCTTTCACTAACAACTGATAATAAAAACAATACCATTTATGTACCTTACCATTTGTAATCATTCCTACTCAGAGTAAGACCCACTGAAATCATTGTTGCATCCTCTGAGGCAAGTCAGGTTAGGAGTCTATCCTGATTGCATTTTAAAATTATTTCTAAGTATCACAGAAAAATTCTGCCACCCCTGCTCTCTCTTTACAATTTTATTGCTTGTGTCAAGACCAAATTAGGAACTATATTTTTGCAGGGGTGATTTAAAACCGGACCATCACTTGACATGTGGAGAGAGTTGCACATACAGTACGTTGTTTCAAAGATACGGCCTTAAATTGTTATAATGTTACAAATGTGTTTAGCGGTGGTTGCTAGGTGGCAGCTTCTAGCAGACAGGCTGATTTAAGATTCAGTAGGTGGGGCTTAGAACAAGGTAAACTGAAGTCGGATTGGCTGGAGGTTCCTGTCAGTTGGACAGTTAACTGTAAGGGGGAGACAGTTGTAGATCAACAGAGGGAGACAGGAGTTACTAGGCAATTGTGAAGCTTTAAGGCAGTGGTGGCCAAACTTGGCCCTCCAGCTGTTTTTGGACTACAACTCCCATCATCCCTAGCTAACAGGACCAGCGGCCAGGGACGATGGAAACTGTAGTCCCAAAACAGCTGGAGGGCCAAGTTTGGCCACCACTCCTTTAAGGAATTGGAGGCAGCAAAGTAATTCTGTAACCTAGAGAAGTACTGTCAGAAATACATTAGGTGCCACATTATTGGTTCTGGCAGAGTCCCTGCATACGGATGGAGACAACTGTCAGTGGTCTCTTCTTACCTATGGACCCAATCGTCCTCCAGGACCTTGGACAGCCTAGTCAAATATGCCTTCCTGTAATTAAAGGTAAAGGTACCCCTGCCCGTACGGGCCAGTCTTGACAGACTCTAGGGTTGTGCGCCCATCTCACTTAAGAGGCCAGGGGCCAGTGCTGTCCGGAGACACTTCCGGGTCACGTGGCCAGTGTTGACAAGCTGCATCTGGCGAGCCAGCGCAGCACACGGAACGCCGTTTACCTTCCCGCCAGTAAGCGGTCCCTATTTATCTACTTGCACCCGGGGGTGCTTTCGAACTGCTAAGTTGGCAGGCGCTGGGACCGAGCAACGGGAGCGCACCCCGCCGCGGGGATTCGAACCGCCGACCTTTCGATCGGCAAGCCCTAGGCGCTGAGGCTTTTACCCACAGCGCCACC
Organism: Podarcis muralis; assembly: GCF_964188315.1. Classification (NCBI taxonomy): domain Eukaryota; kingdom Metazoa; phylum Chordata; class Lepidosauria; order Squamata; family Lacertidae; genus Podarcis; species Podarcis muralis. The sequence continues at coordinate 79,442,393 of NC_135660.1, read as the reverse complement.
CGCGTCCCTTAATTAGTCCTGTAATTAGTTGCCTTTTATTTTGGGTTTCTCCAAGTCCTCTTGGAGAAACCTAGACAGCATCTTAAAAAGCAGAGACATCACCTTGCCAACAAAGGTCCGTATAGTTCAAGCTATGGTTTCCCAGTAGTGATGTATGGAAGTGAGAGCTGGACCATAAAGAAGGCTGATCGCCGAAGAATTGACGCTTTTGAATTATGGTGCTGGAGGAGACTCTTGAGAGATCAAACCTATCCATTCTAAAGGAAATCAGACCTGAGTGCTCACTGGAAGGACAGATTGTGAAGCTGAGGCTCCAATACTTTGGCCACCTCATGAGAAGAGAAGACTCCCTGGAAAAGACCCTGATGTTCGGAAAGATGGAGGGCACAAGGAGAAGGGACGACAGAGGACGAGATGGTTGGACAGTGTTCTCGAAGCTACGAACATGAGTTTGACCAAGCTGTGGGAGGCCGTGGAAGACAGGAGTGCCTGGCGTGCTCTGGTCCATGAGGTCACGAAGAGTCGGACATGACTAAACGACTAAACAACAACAACAAGCCCTCTTAGTTTTACCATAGAAAAACCATCTGTTAGATAGTGCCTCTCCACATAAATTTCTGACTTATCCTGAAGAAAATAACAAACATGGCTCAAAGAGGAAGAAAAGCAGGCAAAGAAGGAATCTACAGAAGCCAGCTCCTGAAAAAGAGCAGAGGAGAACAGCCTTCTGGAGTGGTTCCAAGAAGCAGAAGAAATTGAGCAAAATGTACACCCAGTTATAGGAAACACCTATCATACAATCTAAGTCTGAATCTGAAAGGACCTTTCCACAAAACATTCCCGGTTTGGTCATGAGTATCATATATCAAACATATAGATGGTGAGCTTTTGAGCCATGCCAATCTGGTCTGGGACTGTAATAAATTTCATTCAGTCATGCCAATTTAGTTTCATGACACAGGGCTAAAGTCAAGTCGCAGGGGCATGTTGCTTGCATTCGATATACCACTGGGTTCTAGGGGATCAATTAGGCAATCACAACTTGCTGCTTGCAGATGTGTAGAAATTCATGCTGGTTAACCCCATACGGACTTTCCCTGGTTACCAAATTCCACACAGCTCCAGCTGAAGCAAACATCTTGGTAACAATGCAGTTGTATATGTCTTGGCTGTATTCAGACCTTCAAATGAATAAACTTGGGTTAGGAATCTTCACATTAATGCATAATGATCAGGGAGCCAGCTGTTGCAATTCTACTTTCTTCCCCACCATCACATGAAAAGCTCTATAATTTTTCTGTAATAGGTTATCAATCATCCCAACTCCAGCTCTGTTGCTGGAACATGTCAAATGACAAGCAGTGCACAACATTCGTTCATGTGTGTATATTTACATGCACAAACACTAGAGACAAGATATGCCTTCCTCCATCAAGGGATGCAAACTTAAAGCAACCCACCATAGCAGAATATTTTAAAGGTATTTTTAAACCTCAGAATAGGGACAGTGATTCACCATGGACAAGAAAATAGGGTTTGTCCTTGGTAAACAGGGACAGCTGGAGTGTATGCTGTTAGCAGCAAGAGTTTGTAATATACCCAATTAGGACTTGGTTCCTGCTGCGTCATCAAATCTAATTGACATTCAGTTATGGTAGAAACCCCCAGAGAATTTGGACGCTCACCTGGATAGGCTGACGTAGAAGGGAAGGCTTGTCTTGTTTTCCCTTAAAAACAAAGCAAAACTCCCCTCTCCTTTGTCTCTTAGGGCTACTCTCATCGTCTGCTTCCTTCAATCAGTTTCAGCCGGTTAAGCAGTAAACAGCTTCTACCAGATATGAGCTTGCTCAGCTAGAAATGAGGACTCAATCGGATTATATGTAAGTTAAGCATGTGTGTACTTAGTTGATGAACTGGGTGGCAACCGCAGCCACTGTATCCCACAGAAAAATCCATCCCCAGAAATGCCACCTAAAGTGGTAACTGCTCTGTAACTATCACATCATGATTGAGCGAGGCCATCAACATGATGGATACTGGTTGTCTTTTCTTTCCATTTCACTGCAGCTCTGTGCCTCAAAAAAAACCTGTAAATTGAGATGACTAGGGCGCTGGTGGTGTTCAGCTAAAGCCAAAACACTGTGACATACATGTCTCAGTCCTTCTAATAGTGAACTCAGCTGCTTAGGCTTGTAGTCAAAGTGGGGCTGAGAAATAAAAGGTTGACAACAGCAGCCTTGGTGGGGGAACCCCAAGGTCTGCAGACATAGAAATAATATTTGGCAAACCCCTCCCTCCAAGCAGCTCAAGGAGGACTGAGTATGATCAGTGGCCACAGAATGTTGTGGTCATTTCAGACAACCTGTTTATTAGATTGAATGCTCAATTCACACAAAAATTGAGGGGAGAATAATAAATAATAATAATTTTATTATTTATACCCTGCTCATTTCGCTGGGTTTCCCTAGCCACTCTGTGTGGCTTTCAGCATATCTAAAACCATAATACAGTGGTACCTTGGGTTAAGTACTTAATTCCTTCCGGAGGTCTGTTCTTAACCTGAAACTGTTCTTAACCTGAAGCACCACTTTAGCTAATGGGACCTCCTGCTGCCGCCGCGCCGCCGGACCACGATTTCTGTTCTCATTCTGAAGCAAAGTTCTTAACCTGAAGCACTATTTCTGGGTTAGCGGAGTCTGTAACCTGAAGCATCTGTAACCTGAAGCGTTTGTAACCTGAGGTACCACTGTAATAGGTTATACAATGCTAGCTATGTAGTGAGTATTCATTTTGATTCATTTACTGGGTGGTTAATAAAAGATAATGTCAAGCAGTTATTGCCACACACTTTTCAGTGTATTTTCCCGTCACTATGCATGCTTTTTTTTGGGGGGGGGAGGGGGGAAAGCAGGTTTGTTGAAAAAGGGCACCAAATCCACTTTAATTGGGAAATCTTAATTTGCTGGTATGCTTTTGAGTCTCCTGCAAAACAGTCCAGAAGCACCCTGAGTGTCTGTCTGTTGTTGAGGTGGGGTGTGTGACCATAGCTGTCAACTTTTTCCTTTTTTTAAGGGACATTCCCTTATTCCGAATAGGATTCCTCACAAGAAAAGGGAAAAGTTGACAGCTATGTGTGTGATGAATGGAAAACCAAGGGGAGGTGGAATGGAATGGAGGATCCTTTAAGGAGGCACACATGGCTGGCTGGCTGGAACGCAGAACTCTCCTCGCAGTAATATTCCGATGCAGGTGCTTTCTGTATGAATACATTAGAAATACCTTATAGTGGCAATTATATTCTTCAACCATTACATCATAGTTCATTTCTGGCCACTGTTGGGCACTGGATTTAGGTAAGGTTTTGAACCTGAGGCCATAAGCATAACATCATCTGGAGCAGGCTTCCTCAACCTCAGCCCTCCAGATGTTTTTGGCCTACAACTCCCATGATCCCTAGCTAGCAGGACCAGTGGTCAGGGATGATGGGAATTGTAATCTCAAAACATCTGCAGGGCTGAGGTTGAGGAAGCCTGATCTGGAGTGATGATGTCACCACTTTGTACTAACTTTGATTTGTCCTAAATGCCCGAAATCCAGCACTGCCAGCAGCCTCCAGCTGGTAGTACGGGTGCATACTAATGACATCATCAACATGTGCCAACCACAGGAGGGGCAGGAAAACATTCATGAATTTTTAGACATTAGGAAGAGGCAGTGTTCCCCTGCTTTAGCACCACTGCAAGAAGGAATGGTGTGTCCACCACATTTGCAATGGTAGCGGTACAGCTAACACTGCGGCCTGGTATGAGTGGCACTTTCTGACATGAAAGTTGTCAAATGGTTGCTCTTGTGCTGCACACACTTTGTCACCCTTTAAGTCCAGGTTATGTCGTTATGGCAACCACACAAAACACTTCCCTCCTCTGATGAGCAGGTGACAGCTGCTTAGCGAAGGCTGACAAGTAAAATAAGCTGCTGCCACCTCAGTGAAGCATAAGTTAAGAAGCAGTTAACAATAAGTAATTGAACTGCCTCAGCTAAGCCTCCCTAACTACCAAGAAGTATTCAATACAATACAATAGTATTCCATTTTCCGGGGAACAAATACAAAATACCAAAAGATAGCTGAAATTCTCAGTTATTGTGTCTTTCAGATTAGTTGACATGATTAAGGGCTTTATTTGAGGCTAATGTGCGCTGAAAGTACAGTTGAGAGCCTATGTATCGCCTCTTTTTCTTCTTAAGTAACTGAGCTAAGGCCCAACACTTCCACAAGCCAGTGCTTTTCAAACTTTTTACTTTCAGGAGATTTTCCTCACACCTGTTTGCCTGCAGAATTTCTGCATTTCAGAAAAGATTCTGGATGAGATGTTCAAGACCTTTCCCAATCTGGTCCCTTCCAGGTATTGTTGGACTACAATGCCCATCATCCCTGACCATTGGCCATGCTGCCTGGGGCTGATGAGAGTTGGAGTCCAATGCATCTGGAAGGGGGAGGTCAGGTCAGAGAAGATTATTCTAGGAATATAAAAATGGTAATGTTTTTATTTTTAATTTAATTTTAGTTTCCCATTGCTCTCAGTGGTAACAGTTGCAGCTTTTCTTAAGTTGGTTCTCTAATGCTTTCTCATCCTCCAATGAGGACTGCTAGCTCTTTAGTGACTCCAACTCAGAGAAATGCCTGGCAGGCAGAAAGGTGATGCAGATAACAGTCACCACAATGTCACAATGGCCAGTTCCTCTCCTGCAGGCAGGTGACATCAGCTCAGTGTCACAATGACCAGTCTCTCTCTCACTGTCTCAAGCAGACAACAGCATTTGGGCACCTCTCTCACCAAGGCAAGCAGGAGCCCATGGGCACAGCCTTTATTTCTCTTCATTGTGGTGGATAGCAGCCGTATGTGGGCACAGTGGCCACCAGGATCTCTCTTATTCAATAAGAGAAGCAGCAGGCATGGGGAGCTGGCAGGTAGGCATCCGAGGTTATTATTCCATGACTTCTACATAAAGGATATACCCCAGAGCGGCTTGGCACAACAACTTAAAGATTGGTACAGGAATGGGGGTGAGTGGATGAATGCTGGCAGCAACCCAGATACAATAGCGAGACAACTTGCAGAGTCAGAGCTTGGCATAGTTTGACAGAGATGATGGTGGCCAGAAGAATAGCAGGCCCTGGCCTGAAACCCATATATGATGGAAGAGCTCGAATTTTCAGCATGTGCCCAACAGAGGGAAAATTGGAAGGAGGCAGACAACAGTGCACATGGACACAGGTGCAGCCAACAGTAGCAAACAGAGGCAGGCATTGTCTGACACATCTGATACTGCAGGACTTCAGCTATCAGCATGTGTCTCAGGGGGCAAATAGCAGGTGAGGGAGAATGGTAGCTGCGAGGCACAGATGCAACAGAATATGAGATGGGGAGAAATGAGAGAGAGAGCACTGGCAGAGAAGAGACAGTATGGAGCAGAAATGCCAATGATTATCCTAAACTTGGCAGTGTGCTGCTGACATCAAATCACAGGGCAGCTCAGGGAACCCCAGCAATATCTAGTTGGCCTTCAGGAACACTAGTTGCTCCCACCCACCCATCCGCCATCTATGAATGGTACGAGCTCATAGGTTTTTTAATTATACATGCTTTCGAAACCTATATTAGAAGAGTCCAATGATAAATTTGAATATAGTACACTTTATGTTAGTGCCTTAATGGAAAAGAACCAAAGGGGATTGTGTGGACAAACAGATTTGAAAAGAAAAAGCTTATATTAATAACATTGTCATTAAATATTACTGTGTTGAGCATAGTCTGCCCAATTTGGGCTCAACCAGCATAAAACGTATTTCAATTATACTTAACTATCTTCAGCCAGAGCTTGAAGAACTCCATCTAGACTTTTGAAAATCTGTTCTTCACCTTCGGAGTCCCCTCCATCAAATCTGAGATGTTCCAGGTGTAGATTCAGGGACTCTGTTCAGAAGGTAAAAATAAATGATGATTGTTTGTTTATGATGTCATGCATATATTAAAGAAGCATGGGAGGTTACTGTGTGTAGGTTGTTTTTTCTGGGGGGGGGGGTGTCATTTAAAGACCAATCACAAATTTTACTCATATGTTTGCTCTCCGTCCCAGAAACATCTAATTCACCATAAACAAAATAATGTAAAGGTGTATGGAATATATGAATATATACACATATGTTGAGCTTTTTTTTAAAAAGTCTAAATTTTCTGCTAAACTAAATTCATATTCTCTGCAAATGATAACTTTATACAAATATAGCATACATGCATAATTTTTGCTCCTTCTGTGATCCAAACCTGGTTCAGACACTATTTCTTCTTTATGAAAATACAAGACAACCATCCTCTTGATTCAAATGTAGTTTTACAAATAGCAAGAACCTTGGGTTAATCATTCAGTTTATACACCGTTTACTTAAGAAAAAAATTCCAGGTGTTGTTATTTCCCTAGTGATTGGTTCAGTGGAATAACACCATATGCACAATGACTTTCAAAGTCCTTGAAAGACGTTGGCCAGATGTAAGATCATCTTGATATGATTTAAAACCAAGATACAGGAGAGAAAAGAATACCGGTAATTGTTGGTGGGAAGGCTGATTGATGGAGGATATCTCCAAATATAAAGATTTTAAACTTTTCTCCCTCAGAGCTCACATTTATGAGTTGGAAATTTGAAGTAGGATTTCCAATAATAAAATAGGAAACTATTTGTCTCCTACATGAGATGTAGGATTTATTCTTTCATTTCAAGCCAATGCTATATAGATGCATCTTCAAAACATTGTTAAGAATCCTATATTTAGCAGGATGCTCAAGTTAAGAATTCCCTCATTTGCTAGGTTTGGAATTGCCCAAGAAAGATGTTAAATTATTTTTTTATGCCACGACCGCAGCTAGAATTTTGTTAGCGAAGAACTGGAAAACACAAGAAGTACCAACAGTGGAAGATTGGCAGATGAAGATGGACTTTTCGGAGCTGGCCGACCTGACTGGAAGAGTCCACGACCAGAAGGAGGAGGTTAAAAATAAATTTGAAAGAATGAAAGATGTCAAGTGATTAAGTCAACTTTTTGAGAAAATTGATTTTGGAAAACTGTTAAAATGATATATAATGAAATTCAACCAAAGGGATTTGAGGAAGTCACTAAATAATGTTACTAAGATTTAAATAGGATTTATGTTTGTGTGTTTGTGTTTTTAATTTTTTTGGAAAATCAATAAAAAAATTTGGAGAAAATGAGAATACCCTCATTTGCTGAGCATCTATGGGTTAACTTCAAACAATATATGCTTCTTGTTCACATATATCAGAGTTCTCAACTTGAAGGTCCAATACATGTGCTGAGTGCTTTCAGATGCTATAGAGCAGTGTTCCCCAACCTTGGGCCTCCAGCTGTTTTTGGACTACAATTCCCATCATCCTTGACCACTGGTCTTGCTAGCGAGGGATGATGGGAGTTGTAGTCCAAAAACAGCTGGAGGCCCAAGGTTGGGGAACACTGCTATAGAGGGGAGGCTACCCAGTCAGATGGGCAGAGGTACAAATAATAAAATTATTATTCAGGCACCACATTGAAACTATCCTTATGAAAAAGAATCAGTGTGTGCCTGGCTGAAGAGAAGGGCATCATGTAGAATGCAAAAGTAATGCTTTCAGTCTAGCACAGGTGGGTTTTGGTTCAGTAGGTATCCACTTGGAGGCAAGAGAGAGGGTAAAGAGGATGATCATTAACCCAAAATGAGGATTAAGAGAAGCGCTGGGGCAAGCGTTGGAGCCGAGGAATGCCTTTCAATAGTCAGGTCTTCAGAGCAATGCAAACCAAACAGCTCATGAGAGACAACTGGAATGTGGATTCTCCTAGGATGATCACACTGCAGACCCTCCTTTAAAACTATGACTGAACAGGGAGAATATAATGAGAAGATGTCGCCTATGGGTCTTTGAAGTAGTTTGCAGTACTGTGAAAGCAGAAGGCTGTAGATAGGCAGACAGAGGAATAAGGGGGGAAAGACTCTCGTATCTGGTATAATGAGGCTAAAAATATATTTCTATAGCAATAATGACTTTGCAGTGACCCTTGTGAAAGGGAATCCCGTTTAAGCAGTTCTTACAAATACAGTATCATTAAGCAGTGCAAGGCCAGCTTCATATGAAAATTGCATCCTTTTCAAGTCTTTCAGATCTTTCTTAACAGGAATCAATAGCTATTCAGAGGTAGCTATTATTAGCGCATCTGTGGAGTTTATTTTATTACTGCTCATTGATAGTTAAGGCCTGGATCTTCACAACAACCATATGAGGTACTCTAAGCTGGGGAATAGTGCAGCCGATGAACTTCATGACTGTCTGTGGATTTGAAGCCTTCAATGTCAGATTTAGGTTCAGCCCTCGAACCACTGCACCTTATTGGCTCTCTGCATCTCCACTACTTGCCATACCGATCTGTCATTCAGCAGTATAGCATTTTGGAATGTGCAAAAATAGTAGCTTGAAAATATGCACAATGTAGGACATCAGCTTGGAGATTCTTCAGAAGAAAGCCTTGTGAAGTATTGAGCTCAATCCTTCACAGGGTATTTTAAGTCAAGGTTAGGTAACCTTCCTCACCCCCAAGGGCCACATCTACTCCTGGCCGCCAACTCCAAACATATTCCTCTTACATACTTACCCAACATATTGAAATCTCCTACACGCAGGAAATGTACAATATATACCCACGTTTGACTGGGGTTGGCAACCAAGGCTGGCATTCAGTGTCCAGGGGATATTCCTTCATCACAGGGGCCTAGATGACCCTCAGGATGGCTTCCAACTCTACAATTCTCAGTTTCTTTTTACCATAACTGACTTACAAAGCAGAGGGAAACTTGTAATTACTGGAAACGAATGTTTTCACATATCTTTTTCAGCGGCACAGTTGGATTTTGAAATAGGGAGCCAATTTTAAGACTTGGCGATGGAGAGAATTCTGTTATGTAAATGAAACAGTGCTGAAGACAGAACAAAAAATTAAGTTGCTTTCCATGCCAAAGCAATGAGTATTGGGGCAAGCTCTCTCTCTCTCTCTCTCTCTCTCTCTCTCTCTCTCTCTCTGTTTTGCATCTAGTGTTCTAGAGTTGGCTTTCGTTAGGTTTCCATGTCTGGAATATTGTGATCATCTGTATTTACGTATCTTGCAACAGATCAGTCAAGCTTTTTCATTGTGATTGTTGATGTGACCCTCCTCCAAATGGATATAAAAGGCTGTAGCTCAGTGACAGAACATCTACTTTGGATGCAGAAGGTTCCATATTTGATTCCTGGCATCTCCAGGGAGGCGTAAGAGAAACCCACTGTCTGAAATCCTGGAGACCTGTTGCCAGTGTAGCCAACATGGTGCTTGCTCTCTATATGTCTTGACTCCAACTCCCATTAGCCACAGTCAGTATGGTCAAAGGTGAAGGGTGATGGAATTTGTAGTCCAACAACATCTGGGAGACATCATGTTTGCTACCCATGGTATAGACAATAACTGAGCTAGACAAACCAATAGTTTGGCTTGATATAAGACAGCTTCCTATGTTTAATTTCCCCAACATACTGCATGTAACATCTAGGTTGCTTGCCTTCTATAAATAGCACAATCTATTACATTTGCTGGACTTGCAGGCAATTTTCTGTAAAATGCAATGGGTTTTACCAGGCATTCTGCTTTTTGAAGGTGACAGTTTCTCAGAGATAAGTACAGGTGCACGCTTTAATCAGTAGATTAATCGGCTACAGCTTTAATTGATTCATTGGTGTGGCTGAAAGTTAAGGACATACGTGCTTGAAACTATTTTGGTTCCACTGTGCTACTATAGATAGAAATGAACAAGAAAATGTTACAGATTGCGATTCCTTCCAGCAATTTTTGTTGAAAGGTATCTTGCATTTTGTTCAATTTCTCAAAAAGAAAACTGCATAGCAGATTCAGTAAAAGCTAACTTTTAAAAGTTAAAGCAATTAAAAGATGGATGATTAATCACCTAGTAACAATTTACTATGTGGCAGTCCTTGCATATAATAGGAGGGTATGTATAAGAAATGGTTCTCTTCAAAATACATGCACACACTTAATAATCATTTGTTGCAGTTCCTACATTATATCTATATATGTCTCCCATATATGAAATACGAATTTGCTTTCTCAATTTAGCATGAGTTTTACTTACCCATGGATGCTGCAGTTTTCCAGACTGGAGATAATAAAGAGCACACGGTCTGTGAAGCTCTCCCTTTAACAGCTACCAAGCTGTGAGCAAGGAGAATATTTTATAACTCTCCAGCAGACATGCAGTCCACAGCTTCCCTCTTCGCTCACCCTTCCCTCTCCCTTATGACCCTGTACTTCAAATGCTTCTAATACGTCTTAATTACTTAATCTCCAGCACTGCCTGTTTCCTCTTTAGATGTCATTAAGAGAAAGGGAAACATCGTAGTAATTATCATACAAAAAGCCACAATGTGTGGCTTCATGGCAATTTTGTTTACATTTTGTCAAATTCTCATCTCTGGGATTGTCAAGGTTTTTTAGGCATCTAAGAGTGTCGCTACAGATTCAATTCTGTGTGGCTCAAGTTCGGCTCAGAATCACCTTGGCTTCAACTTAATACATGGCTTAGCACAGGGGAGCCATTTGGAGTGGAGCAGCCTGAGTCGAGCCTGGCCATTAAAAACACCACACTGCTGTATGTCCTTCAGAATTGTTCTCTAGCATTTGATATGTCAGGTAGGAATCTACATCAGCTGAACTCAGTCATGAAAAAATGATTGCATAAGGGAGTGATGTAACTGTTGAATTCAGTAAACCTCCTTCATTGCAAAATACTGGAATAGGTACAGGCAGTGCTTTTTTTCTGGGGGTACACAGAGGTACGCATACCCCTAAACATTTTGTGAATCTAACGGGAGAAGAAACTAAAAAAAAATAAATTTTAAGTTTCTCCTCTAGCACAGTGAATCGTCAGTTCTGTTGAATAGCACAATAAATTGTCAGTTCCGTTGCCACCCCTGATGGCGACCTCGCTTCCTGTCATGGTGTTTCCTGAGTCTCAGAAAGAAGTGAGTGTTTAATGTATGAAGTAGGAGTTGGAATTATAAAATGGTTGAACTATAAAATGGTGATTTTCTTGAGTCAAAATGAGAGCACCCCTAAACATTTTTTAAAGAAAAAAGCACTGGGTACAGGTCAGTGGGAATGGAAAATTCAAGCCCCTTACAGACTTTTGACACCCAGTAATGATTAGCATTTATGATGATCTGCCTGGTTTGTTTGTGTCCATGAATGAAAGGTGGCCAGAGTCTTGAGCTGAGGACTTTAGCAGTGAGTTTGGCCATTTTGCCCCTTGTGCTACTGTGATGGCTTGCAGGCGAACTACTGACTCAAAGCTCTACCATTTGGCAGCAGGGCACTGCAGATAGCCAGAAGGTGGTACTGTTACTACCAGTACAACACAATTCAGATGAAACAAGGAAACAGAAGGATCCCATATGATCTTAAAAGCTGCTGGTTCTGACTGGGCTGCTCAGTCAGACTGAGCAGCCCATCACTGAGGTGCTGTCCACCTGCTGAATGAAGCCCTAATTTCCAGGCCACTATTCATTATGTTACTCAAAGAATGTTTTTCAGACAGTGTTGGAAACATGGTTTATCATGATGTGAGAGATGGCCTCTCTGGCCATGCTGAAGCTGTTTAACTCCATGCTAAAGGAGATCTGCTTGATCATCTCTCTTCTGCAGACAATCCCAAGGGCCATTCTTGGCATCTCCAGATTAGAAAAAGGAGTGGGCAACTGGAGGTGGGAGATCTCTCTCTGCTTGAAACCCTTGGGTGCTCCTGTCAGACAGACAATAGTAGGTTACTTGGACAAATAATCTGACCTGGTATAATGTGACTTACTGTTTATTAGGGCTGTCCACCAGATTTGGCCAAATCCCAAATGGAATCAGGCTGATTTGGGCCAAATTGGGCCCTGTCCAGATCAGATGGGGAGCTGCTACAAAGAAGAGATTGGATTGTCCTAAATCTATTTGTAGGTAATTGTACTGATCTGTAGCTCAAAACAGAAAGCCAGACAGACAAGTCTTCAAACTCTTGAAATTATTGATTACAACACCATATAAAGAAAACAGGAGGGGTGATTGCTTGAAAAAATATTTTCAAAAAGGTGGCTAGTGTAAAAACCCCATGGAGCTGCCCATTCTTCTGAGTGGTGCCTTTACATCCATCTAAGGTCCTGCACTAATGACATCAATAAGCAAATGTCTGTCTAATGTAGTAGTTTGTTTCCAATAGATGCCAGCCTGATGATTCTTGGAAAGCTAATCATAATGACATGAAACTACCATGATTACTAGCTCTTGAAAAAAATAATCTACATGTTAGTTTGCTGATTTCTCTGCCCTTCAAAACTTTGCCCAGATCAAAATAATCCATCACTATGCCTTGCCCTAGAAAAACCTTCCCAAATGAAAGCACTTCTAGGCACAATAAAGTGTAAACACCAACAGGCATAATAAAACTATATGATCAGTTTATAAGATTATAAGAAAACAATATAAAGAAGTCTAAGTACTCATAAACAAGTTATAGTTGTATAAGTTACTAAGTACTCATAAAACAAGTAATAGTTGGTGTTAAGAGGCACACCACTTACATATGGGGGGGACGACGCAATATAACAGTCCCTTGACTATGGTGAATTGACAACACAGAGGACTGGGTTAGGTACAAAGCAATCTGTATAAACAGAACAATTTGCTCTTTGCAAAAGACTGCAGAAGCAACAGAATGAAATACAGAGTTTATGAGTAAAGACAGAGTAAAGTGCATGCGATAAACTCATCTTCCGTACCATACATCATTGGGCAAGTGCTGTGAATACCAATGGGAAACTCAAGATGCTTTGCGAAGCAGTGGTAGGCAAACAATCTCCATAAAAATATTACACACTGTCAAAAATCAGTTGTGAAGATCATTGCCACAGCTGCTCAGAGACTAGCAGCCCTCCTATGAGGGCTGGTTTATACATGCAGGTACTGGGCAATGACTGTGGCATCAGATGATGAGCCACATGAGCAAGTGCTTCACTTCTGGTAGAAATTTTACATGGACTCATATCACATCAAATGCAATGCATTTTAGGAGGCGTGTGTCCATACCTTCATATGACAGTCCTATTAATGTCTTGCTCATATCTAAGTTGAGGAGGGGGGCTGCATTCTTCACCCCATCCCCGAGACCTTTCCTTTCAGTAGCGGCATGTTGAGCTTTCTTCTCACACAACTATTTGCTACATGTGTTACTGAAAGGAAAAGATGTCACATCAGGTGTGGGGCTAAAACCGAATCCCCATTCCTCACGGTACACACTTGCACTTTGCGTGGACAGGCGGAGTCCCCCAAACCCCGTGTGGAATAATGACTCAAGACAACGTGCTATGGGATTAAAACTGGCCACAACTTTATCATGTTTCAGATGTGGGGAGACCTTGGCTCAGGCATTGGGTGTTTATCCCTCCCAGTTCTCCGCCGGGGATCTGGGGAACATCAGGGTTATCCAGTGTGTGGGGGGGATGGGCTGGCTCTGGAGAACATATGTTCAAGCAGAGAGCCTGCCCCCGTTATGCCGCCATCACAGGGGAGAGCAATGACAACCTCTAGGCGTACGGCCAGAGCCTCCCCTCAAACAACCCCTTTAATGGGGAACCCTGGTATCGCTGCCGCAAAGAGGAGGGGGGCGTGGGTCATCACTGCACGCCCCCCCCTTTAGGGAAGATAGACTAAAGGATTCTGCCCAAGGCCTGATACCGCCAAAGTTGTGATGTTTTGCTACGGGAAAGGCAAACCTGCCAATGCAGGAGAATTCTTTTCCAGCCCTTCAGCAGCAACCTTGACATAGCAGAGGCCACATACCTGTGGAGAAGAGGTTAACCTGCAAAAGAAGACTTAACTGAGGGAGGGCAGGGTGGGAGAAGCTCTGGAGCCAGCTGACGATTCCCAGGTAAGATCCTCCCCCTATTGTGTGGGCAGGTAGTCCCTCCCCCTACCTGGCCTGATCACCTTGGCAACACCTCCCTAGGCGGGATTGGGCAACTGGCTGAGGTAGGCGGAGACCTCCAGGTATCCCACCTGGGGAAGGCAAAGCCAAGCCTGTGCTAGTGGTGCTGCATAGGGTCCAGGGGGCTGCGTGCAACCACGCAAAGGGCGCCCCCCATTTAATGTGGGGAGTGGTCATTATGTCACAACAGCACCACAACGCCATGTTCTGGGTCATGTTGCAAAATGGTGCCCGATCTTATTTCTTAGAGCAGTGGTGCATAGGACTGCACTATGTCCTGCCGACCTACCCCAAGTTTCACAGAATGGAAAGGGACATACCGTCATCTTGGAAGGAAACTGGGGAAGGGAAAATGAGACAGGGAGATGTCACCATCAACGGCTTGGACAACCAGCTTTCCCCCAATGACTTCTGGGCTAGTTCACACTTGCATTTTCCCCACATGGTGGCAGTAACATGCTGCAAATCACCTGTATCAATAGGTCTTCACAGATAAAGCATCCCATGTAGACCTTTCATACCATCTCATGTCACCTCCAACATGTTTTTTTTGTGTGAGAAACAATTCACTCTGTTTTTTAGATTTTTAAAGGGAAAGGGATTACTGTTTCTTTATCTCAGCATGCTTTGACAAAGCTTGAGATCTTTTCCTTTCTGAATCTTTAGATGGTGCTTGTATCATGTCCTTTACCTATACCCAGCCTGAGGAAGAGTTCTGTGAAACTCAAAAACTAACTCAACAGATTGTGACTTTTAGATAGTTCTTCTCAATGTATTGTGTGTGTGGGTAAGGGTGCTTGGATCCCTCCCAATGGACCAGCACTTCTGCCTGTACTTTTGTTTGTGCACATGCATCTTCCATACCTTCTGCTGCTATTCATGAAGGCTAGAGAAATCAAGCCATCTATTGTCCTGAACCCCTGGCCTACCTGGCAGCAAGTCAGTATGTCAAGTCCCCAGTCCAGGGTCAATCCACATCTCCAAAGCCCAACCGGTAGCACAGTCCCGCAGAGATCCTGGTGCAGCCAAACTGAGGTCCACCAACATGGGCAGTTGTGCAGAGACAACACCTCAGCTCTGCTTCCCTTTTATACTTTTCATGATGATTGCAGCATCTGGGCTTGATGAGGCTTATGACCCTCACCTGTTCCAAGCCTACTCCAGCAGAGAAATCACACATTTCCTCCCAGAGCTAGTGAGCTGGCTGTGGGCCCTTGCCTGCCTCAGAGTTCTGGAGCATCCTGCTTGCTGTTCCCTATGCCTCGGAGCCCGCTGTGTTCATGGGTCCTGCTGCTCTGGTTTCCAATCCCCTCATGATCCTCCATCACCCTGTGAGTACTTCTGACACCAACCTCTCCTTCCCCATCCCCAGCTTGCCCTGGTATGTCCTTGTCCGGGCTACACCCCTTGTCAGTACGCCTTTCAACCGATGTCAGCGACTGGGCTCAATAACTGGTACTGTCCCGACTGGGCTAGGCAACTGGAGCACTTTCAGAGACCTTCCAATCCTGGAAAGCAGCTTCCAGTGCACTGGACCCACAACTGTGCATTGTGAGCACCAGACTCAGCAGAGTATAAATAATGTGGAAGCTACCTGTGAAGCATAACTTCTTTTATATCTAATAGCTACTACAAACTAAACAAACTACCGGCTTGCATGAGTGTTACCTCTTCCACTCAGCCATCTAGTCACTACATAGATAAGACACTCTCCACATACAGAGTCAGGCAGTCAGTCAGGAGCAGAAGAGAAGTGCAGTTTTCGCCCCCTCCTTTCTCAAAACATCAGATCAGGAGGGGGTGAAAATATCAACACCCCTCGCCCAGATCCTCTTCCTCCTCTCTGTTGTCCTGCCAGGTCACGACATCCATATGCATGTATGAACCAGGCCTTTGACTGACCAAGTTGCTCCCACACTGCTTTGCCAATGTTTGAATGAAGCAAGTCATGTAGGTCAGCTTTCACCCATCTGGCATCATCCAGATGTTTTGAACTACAATTCCCATCTGCTCTGGTAGCACGGCTGGATGGGAGCTGTGGTCTAAAACTGCAAAGGATGGTGAAGGCTGAGGTAGGTAGTGCATTCCCCATTGCTGTTCATTTGTTTTCCCTGTCTTTCTTTATTTGAAAGGATGAATTAGCAAGAAGTTATTAAAGATCTAAAATGCTCTCCTAGTTATAAGGCTTCCAATATAAGCCAAGCAAAAATGATTAAGTTCTTACTGTTTTGTTTTGCTTTTTACAGAGAGGGATGTAATGTAATTATATACTGCTATGAAAACTAAATTTAGGAGCAGGAAAGTAGACACTGTTGCATAATCACTCCTTTGAATGCTGCCTGATTTTACTCACTCTCTTCAATTACTTATGCAAAAAGGTGTTTTGACTGGGTCTCTGTACTCAAAAGAAAGGGGGATAGAAAACAGATCAGGGCTGAACTAGAAGTTTCACAGCAGACCGAAATATTAGACTGTAATTGTTACCAAACATCTAAATGGTGGTGTGGTGGAACTTGGCTCATGAGAAGTGGCAAGTGTGGGGTGTAGCATTTCAGTCTCCTTCACCCACTGCTTTCCTCCCTGGACACTCTCCCTCAGGCTCTCTAACCTGCAGTGTGGCTAATGGATCCGGATGGGAATATTAGATAAAACTGGGTCAGGCTCAATACATTTTGCTGCCTGAGGGGAAGCCAAAAATGGCTCCCTGCCCTCCCACCGCGTCAAGTTGCATAACCCCGAGCAAAGTTATTTCGGTACCTGAGGGAAAAAAAGAAAATCCCACAAACACTTCTCCTGGCTGTAAAAATGCAATTATAACAGATTAAATAACTAACCATTTGCATCTCGCTCGTGACACCCCAAATCTGCTGCCTGAGGCATCTGCCTCATGCTGTCCAGTGGTGAGTCTGGCCCTGTAGGTGGGTGGGAGGTGCCAGGAGAAGGTTAAAATCCCCCTCACATTTTCTCCTCTGCAGATCATGTCCTCTCCTAATAGGTTTTGCAGCAGTTCAGTGACTGGGGTTCCTAGACCTGTACCTGCTGTTGTATCTGCTAGTTCAGCCCTTAGGCAACATGACACACACAAAAATACAGTTTGAGCACTTGCTCAGGGCGCTGTGGAAAATCACATGTCCTCAAAATGCCCAGGGCTACCATTAATAGTTTTGCAATACTTGTTGAGGTCTGCCACTGTGTTTGTTTCCATATTTTGGGTGCTACATTTCTATGTCTATGCTCTGAGAGTACATCTACACTCCAAGTGTATATTCATTTTATACCAGTTCAGCTGTCATGGCTTTCCCCTAGGAATCCTAGAAACTGGAATTTGGTGATGGAATAGAAACTGCTATTATATTCCAACTCTCTCATGTAGAACTATTTCCCCCATTGTTCCCCGAAGGGGTGGAATGACTGTTTTAAACCCTTTTATCTCTAGTGGAATGTCCTCTCCCTAAGCATATTATTTCACTAGGTGCGAGAGGCATGTACACCTTTGAAAAACAGGAAACCCAAGCTGAAATGCATAGACATGGCTGTTTGAAAGTCACTGAAATTTCCAATTTCACAACTCAGATTTTTCAACATAAAGTTTCAGATGAAAATTTGTCTCGTGAATGTGAAGCTGAATGCAAAATTTTATCTCAGAAGCTAAAAGGCACATGCACCAGAGTTGTGGGCATCTCTTGAGGCAGAGGTAGGCTCTGCCAGTGGGTAAAGTGAGGCAGCTGCCTCAGGTGATGGAGGCTGAGAGACAGAAGTGTTGAAGGACCAAAGGTGTGTGCTTAATGGCCTGCCGTGCACTTCTTAAGCCTGCTGCCCTTGGACGCGGTGAAGAAATCTGTCCCATCACCAATGTTGAAGAAAGATACAATTGCTGCTCAAGTTGGCTTCTGCGCAGAGTGTGTGTGATTTTTTCCTTTCATCCCAAGGAGGAAAATGTCTTGGGTCAAACCTGGCTTGATTGTTTGGTAAGCATCTCATTATGAGGTCACCAGTCAAATACTATATGCTGTGACACTTCAGCAATTGTCACCATATTGTCAAATATTGGAAGCATCAACTATAGGATAAAGGTAAAGGTAAAGGGACCCCTGACCGTTAGGTCCAATCACAGAAGACTCTGGGGTTGCGGCACTCATCTCGCTTTATTGGCCAAGGGAGCCGGCATACAGCTTCCGGGTCATGTGGCCAGCATGGCTAAGCTGCTTCTGGCGAACCAGAGCAGTGCATGGAAATGCCGTTTACCTTCCCGCCAGAGCGGTACCTATTTATCTACTTGCACTTTGATGTGCTTTTGAACTGCTAGGTTGGCAGGAGCAGGGACCGAGCAACAGGAGCTCACCCCGTTGCAGGGATTCAAACTGCTGACCTTCTGATTGGCAAGCCCTAGGCTCTGTGGTTTAACCCACAGCGCCACCCGTGTCCCTTAACTATATGATACCAGATACCAAATAGTCAGAAAATATGTGGACATTCAGAAAACCGGTCTTTAAAAAGTCAAATTATGGAGGGTAGGTGAACCAATGACTAATAGCCTTCATAGCTAAATGAAACTTCCAGCTTCAAAAGCAGATACCTCTGTTTACCATTACTGGGGAGTAAAAAACATAATGGGGTGCCTTTATTTCCTGTTCATGGGCTTTGTGGCACATCTGACTGATGATTCTTGGAAACAGGATGATGGGGTAGTTGGACCTTTTGCCAGATACCATTTTTTATGAAGAACATTCAGCATCTAAATTCACCAAACGAAGCTTTGAGAAGATAGTTTTGGGAGCAATTGCATTTCAGCTCTAAAGAAAATGGAGGGTTCTTTGTAAGCCCATTTGCTGAGCACGATGTTTCTGCAGCACAATAGCAAACAGGAGGTAAAGTGTAGGAGTGGGAGCAGAGGGTAACTATTATAGAGAATGAAACCAGAGCTCATGATCACACTTCCAACACATGCATTAAGCACTAAGAATGATTATTTTGTGAGACCTCTTTCTTCTTTTTCTTTGGCTGTCATATCGCAGGGGAGGACAAGCAGGCAGAATGCACAACTATTACCATATAAGCAGCTGAAAGTCACTGGGAATAGCACCTTGAACAGGTTTGCTGCCTAGAAATTGTGTGCCTTGAGGCTGAGGATTCTTCAGTAGCTGAGACCATCTTCTCCAATTAAACAGGTTGAAACAATTCTTCTGGAATACCAGCAGTAAAAAAAGCAAAATGTCTGCTTATGTGTATGTGGTCTCAAGTCTCCCTGCATTTTGAACAACCCCAAGTGTGATGGCATCATTATTTTATAGAATGTAATTTAAGCTTATTGCTATCCCATCTCAAAAAGGGACATAACTGAGAAAGATAATAATAATAATAATAATTTATTATTTATACCCCGCCCATCTGGCTGGGTTTCCCCAGCCACTCTGGGCGGCTTCCAACTGAATATTAAAAACAGTACAGCATCAAACATTAAAAACTTCCCTAAAGAGGGCTGCCTTCAGATGACTTTTAAAAGTAAAATAGTTGTTTATTGCTTTGACATCTGCTGGGAGGGCGTTCCACAGGGCAGGAGCCACTACCGAGAAGGCCCTCTGCCTGGTTCCCTGTAACCTTACTTCTCGCAATGAGGGAACCGCCAGAAGGCCCTCGGCGCTGGATCTCAGTGTCCGGGCTGAACGATGGGGGTGGAGACGCTCCTTCAGATATACTGGACCGAGGCCGTTTAGGGCTTTAAAGGTCAGCACCAACACTTTGAATTGTGCTCGGAAACGTACTGGGAGCCAATGCAGATCTCTCAGAACTGGTGTTATGTGGTCCCGGCGGCCACTCCCAGTCACCAGTCTAGCGGCCGCATTCTGGATTAATTGCAGTTTCCGGGTCACCTTCAAAGGTAGCCCCACGTAGAGCGCATTGCAGTAGTCCAAGCGGAAGATAACTAGAGCATGCACCACTCTGGCAAGACAGTCTGCGGGCAGGTAGGGTCTTAGCCTGCGTACCAGGTGGAGCTGGTAGACAGCTGCCCTGGACACAGAATTAACCTGTGCCTCCATGGACAGCTGTGAGTCCAAAATGACTCCCAGGCTGCGCACCTGTTCCTTCAGGGGCACAGTTACCCCATTCAGGACCAGGGAATCCCCCACACCTGCCCGCCCCCTGTCCCCCAAAAACAGTACTTCTGTCTTGTCAGGATTCAGCCTCAATCTGTTAGCCGCCATCCATCCTCCAACAGCCTCCAGGCACTCACACAGGACCTTCACCGCCTTCACTGGTTCTGATTTAAAGGAGAGGTAGAGCTGGGTGTCATCTGCATACTGATGAACACCCAGCCCAAACCCCCTGATGATCTCTCCCAGCGGCTTCATATAGATATTAAAAAGCATGGGGGAGAGGACGGAACCCTGAGGCACCCCACAAGTGAGAGCCCAGGGGTCTGAACACTCATCCCCCCCCACCACTTTCTGGACACGGCCCAGGAGAAAGGAGCGGAACCACCGTATAACAGTGCCCCCAGCTCCCAGCCCCTCTAGACGGTCCAGAAGGATGTTATGGTCGATGGTGTCAAAGGCCGCTGAGAGATCCAGCAGAACTAGGAAACAGCTCTCACCTTTGTCCCTAGCCCGCCGGAGATCAGATGCAGAAAGGGCTCACTAACATCTAGGAATTTTAAGCACCTTTCCCAAGGAAAGGCTAGAGATCAAAGATTTTTAGTGTAGAGTGGGGAAAGTAAAAGGGACATTATAGATATCGATTTAGGCTGGGCTTTATTATTGCATTTTTATTATAGTGTACATATTGCTCAGTGCATTGGTAGCCCTTTCAGACCAAAAATAATTAAACAAACAACTTACAAAATTATAATGTGCAGAGAATTAATAAAAAGAGATTTTTCTCTTCATCTCAGGATCATAGGACCTTATCACCTTTCCCATTTGGGTAAGGAAGGACAGGCTGGCTCCCTTGGCCTGAAAGTGAGATGAGTGCCGCAACCCCATAGACTCCTTTGACTGGACTTAACCATCTAGGGGTTCTTTCCCTTTTCCTTTTTAGCTTGGTCCCTGTTTTGGGGTTGTGCTTGTGGAATGAGGAAGTTGAATCCAGCCCATTAAAATGAATGGACATAATAATATTGGGTTCATTAACTTCAATGTCTCTACTCAGGGTCTACTCACCATGAGCAGGGCTAATGGTGGATACAACACAGAGTTTTAAAGCATATATCTGATTGTCCTTTGCCTTCTTTTCACACTGAATTTATGAGCAGCCTTGGAATACTTACAAGTGGATATCTAGAGGCATGGCAACACGGCAGTTGGGAAGCTAAAGAGAGCCAATGCTTGTTGATTGCTGGGACGAACAACAATTTCAGCTGGAGAGGTGAGAAACATTCCTGTTGCAGGGGAATTGTAATTTCCGATGATGAAGATGACAAGTGTTTCAAGAGCAAAGAAGTGACTAAGAGGAATCTGTGCAGGGAGCAGTTTTGATCTGACTTGAATTTAGCTCTTGTCGGGAGGGGTGTACACGATGGTTCAAGGTGCTGGAAGCTGTGAAATGCTCAGCCTGTGCTGATTTCCCCCTCTAAGTGGTGAATCATTCCTTTACAAGGCCCTCATGTTGCCTTTTTCTCAGACTTGTCACAACATTATTCTTAGCCTGACTTGTTGATGTGTTGAGAATGTTACTGAAGCAGCTCAGAGCATCTTTATCAAAGGCGTAAGCATCCTTTGCAACAGCATGTTGGCCAAACTCCCATTCTGAAGACATTTTCCCTAGTGCATTACATTTGAAGGCCTCCCTTCCTCTCTTTAAAGCTCATTGGAGCAGGCTTTTCTGGGGCAGCCTAGCAGCTGCGATTTCTTCTTGCATCTGGCTGTATTTTTTTGTTCCCCAGAACTACTCGTGGCCATACTAATAGGAAGCTTGCAATATTCTCAAATGACTTTTGTGTGAAATTGTCATTGTTGTGATGTCCTGAGAAGCATCCCCTAAGGTCAGAGTTGACATTGCAAGAACATTCGCTTCCACTTGTTGCACTGTTGTGTTCAATGAATTTTGTTCTGTTTGGTATTGCATCTCACCTGTTACCTCCCAGTGATGTTATACAAGGATTGTATCCTGTTCCCGTGCATAGTTTGCTATTACGAGGCAACTGCCCTGTCTTTTGGGATGCCTAGCCACGGTCTTTCAGCTCTATGCCATTCCTATATGATTCGCCACTTGGTGGTGGTGACTTTACCTGCTCCTGTACTCTGTTCCTCAGATTTGTAGGGATGAGTTTATGCAACAAGGTCAAGCGCAACAAGCCCTAAAAGTAGGGAGAGGTGGGCGGGTGTTCCGATGCACAAGCCAAAAGAGGAAGTTCTGGGTCACGTGCATGGGCATAAATTTAGAATTTTTGCTTAATGGTTGCCATCAATTTGATTTTAATTAATTTTTATAATGAAATGTTTTTAGAATGTTGCATTATTTTACTGTTGTTAACCGCCCTGAGCCTGGCTTTGGCTGGGGAGGGTGGGATATAAATAAAATGTATTATTTATTCCAGGCCTTTGGTCAGGGCGCAGCCTGACTCCCTCCTTTGGCAATCTGCACAGAATAAATAGGTCCCTCGAACCGTTTGAACTGCGTCCCATTGGCCAAATTGTACCCAGATTCAAGGGACCTACCAATTGGGTGTTGTGGCTTATGAATTGTACCCACCCACAATACATGGGGTCGGTTGTCCAGGTCTCACCACAATACGTGTCCTCTTTAAGGGAGGACCCGATTTCTGAATCATTGCCTGCAAGTATCAGTGACTATCTGTTCCTACCAGGACCAGAGACGGCATGCTTCTGAATATCACTTGCTGGGGAAGAACCGTGGGAGAGGGCTATTTTGTTCTGCTATTGTCTGCTTGTGGAGCTCCCAGGGACATCTGGGCAGAGGCATAGGATGGGTGGGGCTTTGAGGGTGATTGCCCTGAGTGCATTTTTTGGGGAGATGCACTGCTCAAGCTGCCCTCCCTGAGCCAGCCCTGTGCCGCTTTGCGAGGCTGGGATCAGCCTCACAAAGTGGCTCAGGGCTGGCGTCGCTCTGGTGGCATCAGCAGCAAGTGCTGGGCTGGGCCCTGTTCACTCCCTGGTGTGAGTGCCCTGGGCACCATGAAAACATGCTGCACCCGGGAGTCCAGTAGGAGAAACAGGATGCTGTTCTAACAGGGCTTTGGGACTGATGCAGCAAGCATACCTTTCTAATGTTGACTGTGCCCCTTCAGACAACAAACTCTTCAGGCTTTTGCGTGTCTGTGTGGAATATTTGAATATTCCTCCTTGGAGAAAAGAGCATGATGATGAATCCTCTCTGACGTGTTGTATTTTTTGATGTGGAGCAGCCTTCCCCAGTCTAGTGCTCCCTAGATGGTTTGGACAACATCTCCCACCATCCCCAGCATGTGGAGGGTGTGTGCATGTGCAGTGTGATGCAGTGGTTAGAGGAGATCAGAGGAGATCTGGGTTCAAATTGCCACTCAGCCATGAAGCTCACAGGGTTGTTGTGGGGATTAAATGAAGGTGGTGAAAACCAGGTACACCATCTTGAGCTCCTTAATGGAAAGGTGGGATTAAATAAATAAACAGAGGAATTCAATGGAATATCCTTCACCTAACACCCAAAAGGAGAACTTGCCAGGGGCAACTTTTACCGCATGATCTGTGGTGTATATAGACCAGCCTTACCTTTATCACACTTAAATTCATTGTTGCTGAATCGTCTTCCATCGCTATCAGTGTAGCACATTCAGTGCCAGATTGTGGTTCATATATTTTGGGGAATGAGCAAGAATTGATTGTCCAAGTGGTAGCTGAAGTCTTGGATTTGGAAAATTTCCCTTGACATACATTCTAGCAATGCTGCAATTTGCAGAATGTAAAGTTGACAGCAGACCAAGCACAGTTCCCAGGGCAGTGTAGCTGTGCTATACCAGGCCAACACCAATTCCCATATCTTGTCATTGCAACTTGTTATAGGTCAGATCCCCAGTGGCATTTGGGTGAAGCATGACAAATTAAATGGATGTTAACAGATGTCTTGCAGATTGCCTGCTAGTGTACATTTGTCTAAGGAAACCACTGGACAGTGGCTGAGTAGTCTATGGTCTCAGGGCACAGCCACCTGGTTGAACCTAAACAGACCTGAGTTGGGTGAGTTAGCAGACCACAGGAAGGTCCATGTATGATGCCTTAAATTCTGTGACAGAAAAAAGACAGGATGTAACTATTAATAATCACATTATAATAGCCTAGCTTGGATCCATGTTCTGTGTGGAGAATACAGTGGTACCTTGGTTCTCAAATGCCTTGGTTCCCAAATGCTGAAAACCCGGAAGTAAGTGTTTTGGTTTTTGAACATTTTTCGGAAGCTGAATGTCCAATGCGGCTGTCAGCTATTGTTTCCAGGGCACCTGCACCAATCAGAAGCTGCACCTTGGTTTTTGAGCATTTTGGAAGTCAAACAGACTTCCAGAATGGATTAAGTTTGGTGCTTTTGCTATTTATTTTGCATTTTTATTTTTGAGGCTTTTTCGGTCAAGTTATTTTTGTGACTGTGTGGAACCCAGTTCAGCTACTGATCGATTGATTATGTGACTGCAGAAATGGATAAAAGCCCCCCATCCAAACAATGACTATCATCAATGCAGGTAAGAATTTTTTTTTTTATACTACAATACATTGATTATTGCTTTTTTTTATGGATCAATGGCCTCGTTAGATAGCAAAATTCATGTTAAACTGCTGTTTTAGGGGTTGTTTTTAAAAGTCTGAAACGGATTAATCCATTTTGCATAACTTTCTATGGGAAAGTGAGTCTTGGTTTTGGAACACTTTGGTTTTGAAATGGACTTCTGGAACGGATTAAGTTTGAGAACCAAGGTACCACTGTAAAGGCAAGAAATATTATGATGAATATTATATCACATTTTACATTATTTATGCACAATCCCAATAATACTTGTTATTGCTCTGTAAGGTAGGCTTGTGTTGGACTTGCATGTTATTAGGTGGTGTTGTTGCCAAGAAGCTGACCTTGTTGTTGTTTTAGTTATTTCTTTAGCATCTTGACTCTGAAATCTCGAGTTTGCTGGGAAAAGTATGCAGAGTAAGAACTTTATGTATATGAGGCAAGAAAGTTGCTGTGCATGCTGGCTGACCTCTAACTTCGTAAATCAATAGGAAGACCTCACACTGACTATGCATTAGTGCTTGAGTTCCCATGAAAATGCAAATGTCTTCCTGCCTGCCTGAACTGTAAGCTAATCAAACTATCCAAGACACATCAGAGTAATAAGGAACTGCCCCACTGGTAGTCACAGAACCACTCATTAGCATCACTTAAGGATGAGAACCCTCCACTGTGCAGGATGGAATTTAGTAGATAGGAGAGGATATATTAATTGCACTTTATCCCTCCACGTACCCATGTGTGTGGGTTGAACTGAGTTTAAAAATCCCACCCAGCAAAAATTAAAAGCATAGGAATTAGGCTGAAGAACTTATTTTGAGCAAGTCCAGCTACGAAGTAAGCCGGCTCCCCTTTCTTACCCCGCTTAACAAAGTATCAGGCACCAACTTGTAAAGTAAGTTTTAAAATATGATTTACAGTCATACCTTGGGTTACAGACGCTTCAGGTTGTGTTTTTTCAGGTTACGGACCCGCCGAAACCTGGAAGTACTGGAACAGGTTACTTCCGGGTTTTGGGAGTCGCACATGCGCAGAAGTGCTAAATCGTGCTTTGCGCATGCGCAGAAGCACCGAATTGCAACCCATGCATGCGCAGATGCTCCGCTGTGAGTTGCGAACGCTGCAGGTTGCGAACATGCATCCCGCACGGATCACGTTCGCAACCCAAGCAGCCACTGTACTTACTCTTGCCTTGGCTCACAGCAATGACAGCAGTAAAAACTTATATTTACAGTATAACAGAGGCATGTCTGCATCCATTGCTGCCCCAAGAAAGAGAGAGGAACAGGAAGTACTATATGCTCCTTCTTCTCCAGTGGTCATCACAGTGATAGTTCCAGAAAGTGCAGGCCCACAAAGGGAGCCTCTGGAGCTTTGACCTGCACTCGCTGTCCCATTGTTAGCTCCCCTCTGGTTGTTTGTTGGCAAGGAGTCAAGGCATTTGACCTCTAAGATCTGGTCAGGTACTGCCTAAGTCAGTGATGACCAAACTTGGCCCTCCAGCTGTTTTGGGACTACAATTCCCATCACTCCTGACCACTGGTCCTGTTAGCTAGGGATGTTGGGAGTTGTAGTCCCAAAACAGCTGGAGGGCCAAGTTTGGCCATCACTGGCCTAAGTAATCCCTAGTGGCCTGGTGCTTAGGACAAACTCATTTACTGTTACTCCCTGGAGAAGAATTGCTCTCCGTTCCTCCCAACTTGGGATATCCATGCTTATATTTCTCTCTCTACCTTCCTTTCCCAGCTTTTACACAGGCAGCTATGATGCACGGAAGCAACATTCATTTCTATTCGAACTCTGCTCTCTGTGTGCATTCTTCTATGGGGTCTGTAAATACACTGCCTGCATAAACAACCTTCTATCTGCGTATTAATCTCTGTCTTTTGTAGTAAACTGTACACTTTCCGATTCTAAGCTTTGTTTGCCATCTCTTTGCTGAGGACCCCTGAATATGCCATTTACTTCTGGTATACAGTGGTACCTCTGGTTACGTACTTAATTCATTCCGGAGGTTGGTTCTTAACCTGAAACTGTTCTTAACCTGAAACACCACTTTAGCTAATGGGGCCTCCTGCTGCTGCCTCGCCGCCCGAGCACGATTTCTGTTCTCATACTGAAGCGAAGTTCTTAACCTGAGGTACTATTTCTGGGTTAGCGGAGTCTGTAACCTGAAGCGTCTGTAACCCGAGGTACCACTGTACTGTGACTCTTGAGTTAAAGACCCCAAAACACTTGTTTATCCTGTGTACTTGAAAAGTATAATACATGTGTATGAGGACTAATGACTGAAGGATGACAGGGAAACAAGGAATGTACATGAGTAAATGCAGTCAAATGCTTTGTTTTGGTTGGGGATGAGGACTGAAAGGGTTAAGATAAAAGGTATTCTGGAGCAAGGCACTGCAGGGAGCTTTGCTGAATTCTATTCCCGAATGCATCTGAGTATAGCAGCAAGCATTATCAGAAAAAATAAGATAAATTCTGCTTCTTGGCAATTAGCCCACTTATAGCTCAAGGGGGAAGTGGCAGCGCAGATGTCTGTTTCTATTGGTCCCCATTTATCTTTATCAGGTTCTTCAGAGTCGGGCTTGGCACTCTGGATGTCAGATTCAATTTATTACTATGTCTCTCCAAAGATTCTTTCTCACGATTAGGTGTCCGGTATGTAATCTATTAATTACATTTTTGGAGAGGGGGGAAAACCACACACCCCACCTACATTTCTTCTTACTACACTTTTCTTCTTCAAATAGAGATCACTTGTGGTATTGTCTTTCCTCTGCTATTCACACAGATTGTGTATCACAGTTGCGACAAAGCCGTCTCTGCATATGGATGATCATGCTGCAAAGTTAGCTATGAACCTTCTCCCTGACATTCTAATTCTGTATGCTTGTGGGGGGCATTCAAACCACAACTGTAGTCTCGAATGACACAACCCAGAGAGATGGTCTGCTCCAAGTATCACTAAGGGAGAATTCCTAAATTTGGTAAAACAGGATAAATTATGCTGGTGCAGCTTAAGATGGTGTAAAATACAGTGGTACCTCAGGTTACATACGCTTTGGGTTACAGACTCCGCTAACCCAGAAATAGTACCTCGGGTTAAGAACTTTGCTTCAGGGTGAGAACAGAAATCGTGCTCCGGCAGCGCAGCGGCAGCAGGAGGCCTCATTAGCTAAAGTGGTGCTTCAGGTTAAGAACAGTTTCAGGGACCTCCGGAACGAATTAAGTACTTAACCCAAGGTACCACTGAATGACAGATCCAGACTCTGTTCAGAAGTGGAGCTACAGCCAGCCTATAAAACAGACATTTGCATACACCACTATTTGGGCCAGCATACCATGACCAAGCGGAACAGAGTTTGGCTCTAACAGAGCAGGGCCGGCCCACACATGAGGCATGATGAGGAGGACACCTCAGGCGGTAGGATTCACAGGGGCAGCAGATCCAGCTTCCAAGCATTACCTCAAAGCAACAGCTGTGGCACAATCCTTGGAGACCAGATCTGCCCACCCCATGCCACCTCTATGGTGGCCTCTTGGCGAATAGGAGGTGTTGCTGGTCTCCCCCCAGCCTTATTCCTGATGTACCTAACAGGTACACCGGCTTGTTGCAGCAGGATATTGAGGGGGCCCGGCCCTGTCATTGAATTTTTTGGGAGGAGAGGGGAAAAGGTCTCTCAGCCCCCCCTAGCTGGCACCCTTGGTTCCTGATGTAGATCTTCATCCACCCTTCCTTCCCTGGCTGGCAGGTGTGTGGATTTTTTGTGGTATGCCTCAGATGCCAAAATACTTTGTGTCAGCCCTGCAACACGGTAAGTTTCCCCCCCATGCCTGGTCTTGCTCCAGCCACTCCCCTGGAGCACCCATCTTTCACAGCTTATGCTGGAGTAAATTTTGTTAAGCTCAGCTTAGCTGGCTGGGCCTTAACTGAGCCAGGATAGGGGAGTTATGCCAGTGTATCTTCAGCTGAAATGGGGCTGGGGGATTACGCCAGCATAGCCCAGCTGAGATGGGAACCCACCAGTTAAGTCAGACATCCACCACATCTCAACTTGTCCATCCTGAGGGTGAGGCTTGCACCCGAAGTCTGTGTCAAATCCATTCTATTCCTAATGACTTGGTTGCTCAGATTCTTGTTGGTGTTGCAAAATAACAAAGAATGCTCTGAGCTCCGTATGAGGAGAGCTGACCTGTATTCCGTAGCACATGTTATTTTATTCTCTGACTGTGACAGAAGGAGCAAAAAAAAGAAGAATTTGCTGATGCTGACTAATCTGCAAGCAAATCTGATGAATCGTAAAGGGGGACCGTAAACTGCTTTGTTTCCATTCCTATAACTGATATTACGATGACAAGTCTTATCATTTTATGAGACTAAAATAAAAACTAAATAAAATTACCAGCCCAAGACTATTGTATTATCTCCATCCCCCTTGGCAGTTATTTGCCTTTAAGTGCTGGCAACTGTGTTTGGTGACATCTTTGTTTGAAAGCAGCCTGCCTTGCTTTGGCGGGAGCTTGTTATATTAGGTTAGAGCGGATATATATAAATGCTATAGCAACACTTTAGTCGGCTGGAATATCAAGCCCTGGATACGTTTCAGTTACTCCAGGGACTTATGATGGAGCTTGCACAATTCATATCCCCAGCAACCAATTGTGATGTCACGAGGAGAGGCAGATCTGGTAGTAACATAAATAGATTTTTCTATTGAATCGTGCTGTTTTCAATGGAACATTTGTTACTTTTTCCTGTGGTCAACACTATATAATGAAGAAATTCCACATGCTGTTTAGTGCGGTTTTTGTAATGGTTTTTGTGTTGGACACTTTTACAAATAAGCTGTCTATAGATGTTCATGTAAACAAATAAAATAAAGGTGTGTGATGAGGCAGCTGAGGAAAATGAATGAATAAGATTGGTGGTGTGCAGATACGGGTCTGTTGCAGCACATGAACCTCATTCATTTCAATGGGGCTTGTGCAGAATAACTATTTATTTATAAAATGTATACTGCTTAATGTGGACGCGGGTGGCGCTGTGGGTAAAAGCCTCAGTGCCTAGGGCTTGCCGATCGAAAGGTCGGCGGTTCGAATCCCCGTGGTGGGGTGCGCTCCCGCTGCTCGGTCCCAGCGCCTGCCAACCTAGCAGTTCGAAAGCACCCCCGGGTGCAAGTAGATAAATAGGGACCGCTTACTGGCAGGAAGGTAAATGGCGTTTCCATGTGCTGCGCTGGCTTGCCAGATGCAGCTTTGTCATGCTGGCCACGTGACCCAGAAGTGTCTCCGGACAGCGCTGGCCCCCGGCCTATAGAGTGAGATGGGCGCACAACCCTAGAGTCTGTCAAGACTGGCCCGTACGGGCAGGGGTACCTTTACCTATACTGCTTAATATACGGTAATAATCTTTTAAGCAGTTCACACAAATGAGGGTGGCTAGTACCTATGGGCTATATAATTTGAGCATCCCATGGCTGCCCTCTGCTTATCATATTAGTGGGGACTTTTCTGTAATAGTAGGGGTCACAGAAGTATCACCTGCTGGCAATTTGAGGCAATATTTTTTTGGGGGGGCAGGACAGACGGATGCAGAGGCCACCAGCTATGGAGACCTCAATATGGGTCACAAGTAAGCTGCTTGTGCCGTACCCACTTCCAATAATATTTCTAGCCTAAGGACTAGAAACTTTAAAATTAAAAGAAATAGGAGCTGCTGAAATAACCATGTCACTGAATTATTATGGGCACAGCCCTGACTTTGGGATGATTGAATTGGAGGAGGAAATAGCTTGAGGCAAGGGTATTATAGGAAATAAGGGCAAAGAGGAAGGGTGTTACTTTCAGAGACATTGTCCCCATTTATACCTTAAAAGAATTTACTCTTCAAGGGCAAGAGTTTGATGAAGATCTGCCTACCCCACTCATAACTAGGTCTTTTCATTGGCAAGGAAGAGGCTATGGTAGCTTAGGCGAAGAAAATCTGACTCCCAGAAATGTAGCTGGGGACATGACTAATTCAGTCAATGTCTTCCATAAAGCTACTAGGTCATGTTGATTAACTTCCTCTCCTATCGGTGGCCTCTAATCACACCAGCAATCAATTCAGCCTCCTAACACGATGTGAGGCCAACGCAACACAACCAATGCATTATACATAATGTTGCTAAATGGTGCTGGAGAGTGCACTAAAAAAATTATTGCGGGCATAACATATTTTGCTGCATTTAGAGGCAGACAGAAAAGCTATACAGTATCTCCATGCCCAATAAAGGAAATTTCCCCAATTCATTAATGGGATATTTGCCCCATGGTGGAAATGTTTGAAATACAGTGGTACCTCAAGTTAAGAACTTAATTTGTTCTGGAGGTATGTTCTTAACCTGAAGCACCACTTTAGCTAATGGAGCTTCCTGCTGCCGCCGTGCTGAGGCGGCGCAATTTCTGTTCTCATCCTGAAGCAAAGTTCTTAACCTGAGGTACTATTTCTGGGTTAGCGGAGTCTGTAACCTGAAGCGTATGTAACCTGAAGCATATGTAACCCGAGGTACCATTGTATATGCAAAGGGAGCAGAAAAAAGAGAAAAGACCAGTTACTTAATATTTGCATAGCACAATGATCACATCATCTTGGCGATCCTGACAGCCCTGTAACCCGAAGTACCACTGTATGCAGTATCGCCCAGGTTACCATTGTGATGTCAGAATTCCCAAGCCTGCCAACAGGAGGACAGAGGAATATAAGGAAATTACAACTCATTTTAACTGTGCACTGAGCAAGCCTTTTCCTTTACAAGGGAGGCATTGCATTTGAAGAAGGGTTGAGAGACCATCAGTTCTCCAAACACAATCTTAATACCTCCCCCACCTCTCTTTTTCTGTTACAGAAGTCATTCTCCCCCCACTAGCGAAGGAGGAAGATGAGATGGACAGATTTGGAGACATCTCAGACAGTATCCTAGAAATTAGCAGAATACCTTTCATGATGCTGGGAATGGATGAAGGACAGAGGGAATATGCCATGGGCCAGGAGTCAGAATGTCTGCTGAACAGCAGCCTGAGGGGGGAGAAGGGGAGTGACTCCATCTGCAGCTGATCAGCCTTCAAGGATTCAGAGGAGAAGGTGCTGATGAGAACCAACTAGCTTCTTAAGCAGGGTTTCCAGCCTCAGTCAGTTGCTGGAAACAACACTTCTTGTTTCTGGCCCAACTTTGCTGTTTCTTGCTCCTCTTGACCTTTGATAATCGGATTCCCTGGACCCTCTGACCATGTGAATTGCTGGTTGCTTGACCCTAGGACTGGACCTGACTTTGAATACGAATTCTGCCTACAGGCAAGTGCACCTCTGAAAGCATGGACATAGCCAGGATTTATTTTAGGGGGGCAGAACCAAGTTATCTGTGACACAATTGGTCAGTTACATTTAAGTATTTTTATTTATTTACTTGATGGGGGGGGGGGGCAGCTGCCCCCTCTGCCCATGTCTGAGACTGTCAATTGGCTGGCCCCCCTCTCCCCTGAGCTCACTCATTGCTCAACACAAGACTGCGACAAAAGATCACTATTTTGCAGAGCTGTTAATAGAAACTAGACCACTTAGCCTTAGGGTGGCAGGATGGTGGGGGAGGAGTGAATTTAATCAGAATTTAATCAGAGCTACTAGTAACCAAGCCCAATTTTATGTTAATAGTTTTGCTTTGATTCCATTTTTTGGTCTAGACTGTGATAGAGGGAACAAGAAAATCAAAACATGACTAGAGGAAAAAAACTCCTAGGCATCCCATGTGCAGGAGAAAATACAGAGCTCTAGTCCTCTTTCACAGATGTTTTACAATTTGTTCTTATCCCAAAACTCACTCTCCCACAGCTCAGTGTTGCTGATATGGCATGGCATTTCATTTTGGTAGTAATGGAAAGCTGGCATGCATTTAGTATTTAGTGTTTTGACTATATTTGATATTCACCGTGCAATGTTGTTTATTATCTTACATCATATGGCTTTATTTGCATGATGGATTTTGAAGTAAAATGTCACATTCGGAACAAATTCAAACATTGAGTGCAAAATTTACTTCAAAATTGAGCGGTGAAATTGTGCCTGGGAATTTAATATGTGCTTACAAAAATAGAGGTATTACTCCCCCCCCCCAATTTCTTCTATTCAGCATGATACAAAAATGTGTGGCATTATTGCAGTTGTCTACCACATGAGCAGCTATGTTGCGTAGTGTCTGGGGGAAAAACCTACTTATTGCTTAGCCAAGTTCTTTAGTGCAACATCGTTACCAGATCATGGAAGCATCCCAGACAGCTGCCTGTCTAGCTCTGTGAATGTAAAAGGTAAAGGTAAAGGTACCCCTGCCCGTACGGGCCAGTCTTGACAGACTCTGGGGTTGTGCGCCCATCTCACTCAAGAGGCCAGGGGCCAGCGCTGTCCAGAGACACTTCCAGGTCATGTGGCCAGCGTGATGAAGCTACTCTGGCGAGCCAGAGCCGCACACGGAACACCGTTTACCTTCCCGCCAGTAAGCGGTCCCTATTTATCTACTTGCACCTGGGGGTGAATGTAGAGGTGTACAAATGCTTTTGAAATGTGCAGCAGCTTTTGAACCATTCCAAAGGTTTCACAAAGAAGTCTGCAAAGTAACATGGGAGTCTGCATTGCCCTAGTGCTCACCTACAAACCCCACAAAACAACTGCCCATGTGCAGTCTCTTGGATGCAGCCCAAGTAGTCCTTAAGAAGTTGCTTTATTACAGAAAAAAGAAAGATGCATTCCAAACTACCTGAAAGATAAACCCATTGCACAACAATGAATAAGCCTAATAGCGAAGCATGTCTAATATATAAAATGAAAGTGGAGCCCATCTATCTTGCTATAGAAAAAGAGAAAATTACTGGAACTGGATAAACTACAGTTAGGAAAGTTCGCCCAGTTGTATT
Organism: Podarcis muralis; assembly: GCF_964188315.1. NCBI lineage: Eukaryota > Metazoa > Chordata > Lepidosauria > Squamata > Lacertidae > Podarcis > Podarcis muralis. Next base: position 79,408,625 of record NC_135660.1, on the reverse strand, counting down.
AGCCTCCGCCCTTTGTAAATGCGGGTCAGATTTTCAAACACCATCCACCAATTGAAACAAAAATTGGAGTCATGCCCTCTCTGACCAGCTTGTCAAAGCTTTAAGAAATTCTGCTGAACTATGCAGGCCTTTGCCAGACTCAAAAGTAATCATATGTACTACAAGGGCACCAAGGGACACAAATAGACAAACTGAAAAAGTGTTCCGTGTGGCTCAGGTGTCAGGCTGGAAGATGAAACCACAATGCCCTTTAAAACATTAGTCTTGGGTGGTGGGAGGCGCAGTGCTGTAGGTACATCCCACAATGCTAGTTTAACGTTTACAGAACTGTAACCATGCTGACAGAGTCTTTCTTGTGGATTTAGTCTCAGAGTGGGGGATAGACTTGATTTCTTGCAGCCAAATAGAGGCGAGATCAAATGGATCAGTAGAAAACGCTACGTTGGAGAACGAACTCTCATGCTGAAAAGAAATGGCATGCCCTTAAACACTTTGTAGACAAAGCCAGGGATGTTGTTGCGTGCTTGTAGTTCCTCTAACTCACGCCAAGGATCACTGCCTGAATGCCTCCCCATCTCCCCATCTCAAAAACAAAACCAGAATATAAAAACGTAAACACAGACAAATCTAACAAAAGACAGCGTATCACATCTGCCAACGATAATTTAGGTCCATCATAGCCACATATATATAATGTTAAGAGCTCGTTGTCTCACATTTTCATCGAGTTCTGTTCTGTTCCAGGATCTAAAAATAAAAACACATTTCCCAAGGAATCTCTGTATGTATTGGTGAAGGCTCATTACCTGCTGTGCACAGTAGTGCAGTTAGGTAATTTTAGACTCAGCCTAGACTTAATGGTCTTATAAGGAGTCCCCTCGTTAGAGGTTAATATGTTTTGCTTCCACATGGGGTGAGCCAGCTTTGCCGCATATGGAGGGCCCTCTTCATTCTGCTGAATGTGGCGCTGGATTTTTGCCCTGAAGTCTTGCCCTGAAATCACTGCTAGCTGTATATTGCATTCGCTGGGTCCAAAGTTGCCCATCCTGCATTGGCTGAAAGCTACAACAACTGAAGAATGTCAGTAGAATGTTTAATCATTCTATACCTCCGGGTATGGGGTGGTATATAAATTCAATAAATAATAATGATAATAATAGGCCCAAATTCTATTGTGCCACTGGGAGCCCTCACCTCCCTTGTGTATAGATGTTGTGTGTGCTTCATTCAATAATGCCAGCCTGTTTAGTGTGTTCTGAAAAAGAGGCACAGGTACACCTGGTGAGAGGAGTGGTCCATGAGGTGATATGGTTGATGATACCTTCCTACACTGCTTGTCCTGCCTTTCTTCTTTGACTGCCATGTTCATGTCCTTTCGCCTAGTACTTTTTAACAGCTGAGCTTCACTGATCACATGTGACAGTACGTTGCCTTCCCCAGGTGTGATGGCAGCTTCCACTTGGCCAAAGAGAATCTCAAAGCAATAGCTCTTTCTAATGACCGACCAAGAGACCACCAGAAATTGGAATGTGGTTCTGGGCATCCTCCTAGCCCAGGCACTGTGATGGAGGAACTCTCCTCTCTTCCTCCTGCTTTCAAGATGGCGGCGCGCATAGACGCTGCGGCTTAGTGCTCTCCCTTAGCGTTTTGTTTTGTTTTTATTATTTTTACTTGGTCTGAGTATGTCTGGCCGGGCAAGAAAGATTTACAGCAGGCAGGAACTTCTGAAGGTCGGGTTACAGTGTGAACAAGCTGTAAGAGCTGATTATTTTCGCCCAGATAACGTTCCTGTGGGAGTAGCCAGGCCACCGGGCTCTCCATGGATTACTATGCCTCCAGGGAGGAGGCGAAGGCGGCGTAGAGATAGGAGGCAAAGGCGGGGTTGTCGGGCTGGCGTCCTGGTAAGATTGCAGAGGAGTCCATCTAAACCACCACTCCCTAGCATATTTCTTGCTAATGCGAGATCTCTTGCCAACAAGATGGATGAATTGAGGCTGCAGGTAGCAAAGAACAGCCTTGTAAAAGATTGCTGCGTTTTATTTGTCATTGAGACATGGCTTCAACCGGCCATACCAGACACAGCTATTCAGTTGGAAGGCTGTGCGGTACATCGTCATGACCGAGGCATGGACTTCGGAAAAACCAAAGGAGGGGGGCTGTGTGTATATGTGAACAAATGCTGGTCCAATAATTCTAAGACTGTGGGCAGTCACTGTTCACCGGATTTGGAATATGTGGCTGTTAAATGTAGACCAGCCTATCTCCCTAGGGAGTTCACAGCTGTTATGTTAACTGGTGTGTACGTGCCACCAGATGCCAATGCCAACTTGGCTTTGGGATGCCTGCAGAGCCTTATCAGCAGCCAGCAAGACAAGTATCCTGAAGCTGTGCACATCATTGCGGGAGACTTCAACCATGTTGAACTTAAAACAGTGCTCCCAACGCTCTATCAGCATGTGAAATGTCCCACAAGAGGGGACAAGACACTGGATAAAGTTTATTCGAATGTAAATCACGGCTATAGGGCTTTACAGCTGCCACACCTGGGCCAGTCCGACCATATGTCTCTGTTCCTGGTACCAGCATATATCCCACTCAGGAAACGGGCTCCCACAATATTAAAATCTGTTAAAATCTGGCCTGAAGGTGCTATTCACCAGCTGCAGGACTGTTTTGAGAGAACCAATTGGGATATTTTCGATCGTTCAGACCTGGAGGAGCACACGGCGGCAGTTCTGTGCTATATCAATCACTGCACAGACACTGTCACAGTAAATAAATCCATCCGGTTTTACCCCAATCAGAAACCCTGGATGAATAGAGAGGTCCAGTGCCTGTTGCGGGAAAGGAACAGGGCTTTCAGGTCAGGCGAGGTGCAGCTTTATAGTGTGGCAAGAGCAAACTTGAAGAGGGGTATTCGACGGGCAAAACTGGATTATAGGCTGAGGATTGAGGATAATTTAAGGAGCAACAACACAAGACAGATGTGGCAGGGGATTCAGCATATTACCAACTACAAACCTAACCTTGGTGCTGTCGACGGTGACCCTTTGCTGGCGGAGGAGCTTAACCTCTTCTTTGCTCGCTTCGAGAAGGAGCCACCTGAGATGCCGGTATTACAGCCATCAGCCCATAGGGGCCCCTCATTCACGGTAGAGGAGCATGAGGTGAGACAGGTATTGAGGATGGCGAATCCGAGGAAGGCGGCTGGACCTGATGGCATCACTGGAAAGGTGTTGAAGGGCTGTGCGGATCAGCTGGCGAGGGTCTTTACTAAGATCTTCAACAAGTCCTTACACCAGTCTATTGTCCCACCCTGCCTGAAGTCGTCAACTATTGTCCCTCTGCCTTAAAAATCCACAATCAGTAGTTTGAATGACTACAGACCAGTTGCACTGACTCCAATCATCATGAAGTGTTTTGAGAAACTGGTGCGCCGTCACATTATTTCCTGTCTTCCATCAACTTTTGACAACTACCAGTTTGCATACAGGGCAAATAGATCCACAGAAGACGCTATCACCACCACTCTCCATGCTGCTCTGTCCCATCTGGAGCAGCTGGGGAGTTATGTGAGGCTGCTGTTTGTGGACTTTAGCTCTGCTTTTAACACTATCCTCCCCCATAGACTGGTGTCCAAGCTAGAGGCGATTGGACTCTCCAACTCCACCTGTCTCTGGGTTTTGGATTTTTTGTCAGAACGTTCTCAGAGGGTTAGAGTAGGGTCACATATGTCCACAGCCCTTAGCCTTAACACCGGCTCACCACAGGGTTGTGTGTTGAGTCCCCTGCTCTATGCTCTCTATACGTATGACTGTACAGCCATCTACTCCAGCAACAAAATCATCAAGTTTGCTGATGACACTACGGTGGTAGGGCTCATTTCAGGAGGGGATGAGTCCGCCTATCGGGACGAGGTGGAGCGGCTCTGTGTTTGGTGTGGAGAGAACAATCTGGCTCTTAATACGGCTAAGACCAAGGAATTGGTGGTGGATTACAGGAAAAAAAAGGCGGACATTCAGCCCTTGTATATCAACGGGGAACGGGTGGAGAGGGTGGCGGAATTCAGGTTTTTGGGAGTAACTATCGATCAGGGCATGACTTGGAGCGCAAATACCACTGCTCTGGTGAAGAAGGCCCAGCAGAGAATTTATTTCCTCAGACTTTTAAAGAAGAACAATCTGAGTGAGAGACTGCTGGTGTCCTTCTACCGAGGCTCCATAGAGAGCATTCTTACATACTGTATTTGTGCTTGGTTCTCCAGTTGTACAGCTAGGGAGAGGAAGGTGCTCCAGAAGGTCATAACCACAGCCCAAAGGATTATTGGTCATCCTCTCCCATCTTTGGAAGAACTGTACGGTTCCCGTTGTTTTAGGAAAGCAAACAACATCCTGCAGGATTCATCTCACCCGGGATACAGTCTGTTTGCACTACTGCCTTCTGGCAGGAGATATAGAAACATCAAGTCAAGGACAAATAGACTGAAAAACAGTTTCTATCCAAGAGCTGTGGCCTTTTTGAATGCTGTAACTCGATAGTGTGACCTGGGAGTTTGATGGGTGTGGGTGTGGGTGTGGCTGGAATGTGGTTTGTTTGGTTGTTGTGGTTGTTTTGCTTTTGTTGTTTTTAAGGGATGACATCCAATTTCGTTGCACTTGTGCAATGTTGCACTTGTGTAATGACAATAAAGAATCTATCTATCTATCTATTTTCTTCATTGCCATTGAGGAGAGCATACCCGTCTGTCTTCAACAAAGAAAATGAGTTGCCTCAATTCGGTCACTAAAGAAGACTTCAGCCATTTGTTGAGGGCAGCTCATGTGATGCAGGGAGATGCTTTTTGGGATGTTGGCTTGCACTTCTCTCCTGTTTAATTATTCTCCTGAGTTTAATTATTCAGGGATGCAGCACAGCATCTCTGGCGCTTGCTCCAAAATAACATGGCAGTCACACTTGCCACTCATGCCATGCCAATATCTTCCCTGGGTGTGAACTGCCTTCCTTTCTTCCCTCCAATTCTTTTCCATCTGTAAAACTGAGTACTGCTGCTCCCACTGCTGCTCTGACCATTCCAAGCTCACGTGACAGTCAGATATTTTATTTCCACTTCTGTTTTTGTGCTGATACACCAACAAATCCCAAAATTATATACAGTATATACAGTGGCGTAGCGTGGGTTGTCAGCACCCGGGGCAAGGCAAGTAATTTGCGCCCCCTAACCCGTGGATTTGCACCCCCTAATCCGTGGATTTGCGCCCCCTAACCTGTGGATTTGCCCTAACCCCAGATGTTGTGCCCGGTGCGGCCGGCCCCCCCTGCACCCCCCACGCTACGCCACTGAGTATATATATGTCTGATTTCAAAAATGCCAAGAGGAAGGAACTGTTTTCCACCACAACCAGATTAAACTCAGGGACCAAGCTGTGCTATTACAAAGACTAAGGCTTCAGATGCAAACTCTAGATAATTTTTTAGAGACCACGACCTAAACCACATTTCTAATGGCTGTCATATTCATATTGTTTATTGTCATATTCGATTGTTAATTCAAACTTAATTCTATTGTGTTTTATGTTTGCTTAGTACGGTATGTGAACCTAGTCTGGGACCGTAATAAATGTCATTCATACAACCAGATAACTTTAACCATACCAAATTATTGTGGATTTGAAGGCACTGCCTTCTTAAGCACACTCAGTAGGGAGCAAGACCAGTAGAACCCCATGGAATTTATACCTCAGAAAACATACGTAGAAGGGGACGACAGAGGACGAGATGGTTGGATAGTGTTCTTGAAGTTACCAGCATGAGTTTGACCAAACTGCGGGAGGCCGTGGAAGACAGGAGTACCTGGCATGCTCTGGTCCATGGAGTCATGAAGAGTCGGACATGACTAAACAACAACAACAGTCTTTCTAGTAGGCTGAACCCCTACATCAGGAAGGTGCCACTCACTTTGGCTTACATTGTGGGATTGTAATTGGGAATATTGCTGTACATTAGTTCACTTACAATATTGACACTCATCCTTTCACAATCACATACCCTGCAAATGTTTCAGAAAAACCAGGACATTCCGTTTTTTATCGTGAAAGAATGGCAGCCATTTTAGTTGCCCTGATCTCACACGATTTTGTAGCACGCTTTCCCCCATAAAAAGCATTATTTTGGGTTGCAATGCTGCATGCTATACCCAAAATGTGTGTTTTGTGGCACTGTGCCTGGAAAAGCACCTTTTTGGGGGTGGGGTGGGGTGGAGAGGCCACGGTGCATAACTGCACAAGATCATGGCACCCAAGATGGCTGCCATGCTCTCGTGATAAAAATGGGAAGATGGTGCCCAGAAAGATGGCATCCTGGATTTTGTCTTCAAGGCGCTGGAGGGTATGCAATCACACTTTCCAAGGCAGTTTACAGCAGATAAGTGGAGCCGTAGTTAGCAAGACTCTCCCTTCCCCCTATTTGAAAGCACCATGTAGGCTGGCCATGAGAGGGCACCATAGACTTAACTATGTCCTTTGAAAGGGAAAACGAAATGGAAAATGAAAGGAGACAAACAAACCATCCATAATTAAAGCAGGGTGGGGAGAAAACAGGGTTTCGGTATTCCATTTTTAAGAATTGACAGTAGCGTTTGGGTAGATCGGAGGCAGGGAAGATTTGTTTGGGTGAGTGTTCCTTTGCATTTTCTTTTCTCATTGATGCTTCTCTGTGTGGGAAGACAGCCACAAATAAAACATTATCGCCCTCACCCCCTTCTCAGGCTGTCAGTTTGCTTCTCCCACTGCTTGATCCCAGATTCCATGGTCTATGGTGACACAACCATTATGTTTCCAAGGTTCACAAAATAATAAATGCTGTGCACCTCTAATGTGCCACATGCAAACAGTATGAGTGCATAATCAAGAGATAATATGACTTTTGTTATGCCTTAACACGCTTTAGCTAGCCGGTTGACTCATACTTATACTTTGAAATTTAATTAGATAAAAGCTTGTGTTTTCCCTCCCTTTCTCATGGCATCATAGCATTGTAGAGTTGGAAGGGATCGCGAGGGTCATCCAGTCCAGCCCCCTGCATTGCAGCTATCTCAACATGTGGTCTCCCATCCAATTTGAAACCGTACTAGACCCTGCTTTGCTTTGCAAATGTGCTAGCAGTTTCATTGCTGCATTTACATATCCAGAGTGTGCTTTTTATGAGAGCCCATTTCTGTTTTACATTTTGCTTGCTTTTTTCCTGGCCACGTGTTGGAAGCCCTTTGTGGGAAAAATCTGGGCGCCCTTTTCGCAGCCGATGATGCTCTACATCTGTATTGCCACTTCAGCCTGGGCAATTAGTATACTTGGGAGAGATGTGACGCTTTATACTGAAGTGTATGCAACAGCTTTTTGGCCATGGTAGAAATTCCAGAATTCACTAGATGCTTGTGCTGTAGTGATCAGACACCCCACCCCATCTGAACCTAGCTGTGCATTAGGGCTTATTCGCCACCCACCTGTTTCTACCTGCAAGGAACTCTTTCCACCTTGTCTGTTAAGGAACCCCTGTGAAATGCAGAGGATCGTGGGACCTATTATTCACCAGAACAGGTCTGGTTCTGGGTGTGAGTGGGTTCTCAGGTGGGCCTCCCACCTTGGTGCCCCTTTCCTTACCTGGTAATGGCAGGTAGGCAGCAACAGCTGTCATGTTCCAAGGGCTGCAATGATGGCACCCCTGCACGGCGAACCTTTCTGAAGGGGGGGGGGGGGGGCTCAACTAAGTTTTATGCAAAGTGGACCCATTGAAATTAATGGCCATGGCTCCATTAAGTCCATGAATTTCAAGGGGTTTACACTGAGTAAAACTGAGTTGAATGCCACTCTATATACACCAGCACTGCTGATACCACTTTGCCAACCTGGCTTTCTAAAGCCAATCTGTTTATCTGGTAGGTGGGTGGTTCTTTGCTAGAGAGAACACTGAGAAAAATTGCTCAGAGCGTTTTATTGTTTCAAATAGTGATGCATTTGGAAGTACACACCTCCTCAAGGTTAGCGATGGCTTGGAAGCTACATAAAGATGGTAGAAATCCAAAATATACATTGTGGAGTATTTTTCTTTGGGCTACACTGTTTATATAAATTGAGTGCATCTATTTAAATAGAGTTCTTTTATTTGAATCAAAAGTTCTCAGGTACATTCCTCACCACCCATGTTATTTTATTTATTAAATTTATATACCGCTGCTTCATCCAAGGGTGTTTTACAATTGCTGTTGCTGATACTGCAACTGATGCCACTGATAAATTGGGTGGAGGGCTGGTGGGCCACTCCAGAAATTTTTGAAGGCCATTTCCCTATCCCTGATGTGGGGTGCAGAATTCAAACCAATCTGAGACCAAACTGGCATAATTAGCACTAGTTAAGTCAGAACTACTCACCCACTTCTCTGTTCATTTTTGTTTCTCAGAATTCTGGTTAGAATAGTTGCTCACTGTCAGTAAATATTTGAATTGCATCACCCTATAGTCCAGGCATAGGCAAACTCAGTCCTCCAGATGTTTTGAGATTACATTTCCCATCATCCCTGACGCTGGTCCTGTTAGCTAGGGATGATGGGAGTTGTAGTCCCAAAATATCTGGAGGGCCGAGTTTGCCTATGCCTGCTATAGTCAGTATTGTGATGACATCACCCTTTCTGTATGATATGTGATTGGTTCTACCATGTGATTTTTAAAAAAAAATTATTTACTCATCCTCAGTGATGTCCTGTTTGCAGGTTTCCCATTGGCATCTGATTCACCCCTGTCAGAACAGGATATGTCAGTGTGATAACATAATGACATCCAACTGGTATCTAGTACCTTAGTGACTTGTACACCCCATGATAAACATAGAACCGAATGAGAACTGTTGCCTAAAAATGACACCAAGAGGTATCAATTCAAACATTGACAATTTCAGAAGGTTTGACAAAGGTTTCAGCCTACCCACCCCCCGTTCTGCAAAAAGAGCAAGCTTTAAGAAGGAAATCCTCTGAAAATCCTGAATTCTGAAAATTCAGTACCATAGCTAGGATAACTGCCTAATTCCCTAAAATGGCAAAATACTACAATATGTGGGTTACAATTTTAAAACAGATTACTAATTGTAAATACAGCAGTGGTAGTAATTCCAGGCCAATTAATCCAGAATGAAATGTCATGATCTTGTATATGTCATGTACTTGGTCTAGGATTAAGATTTTTATTTCTTCCAGCCTAACATCCTCTCTATTTAAGAAGGTCTCCCCTCCATCTTCCTTTCCACATATGCAGTACCTGACTGTTTTTATATAAATGTCACAGCCGAGGTGGGCTTTGGCTATGTCATAAACTCTGAATAAAATTCTTTTTGTGCTGCTTCAGCATTCTTGCGTTTTAGCCAGAGAGCTGTTTAGTTTAGAGAAAGGAAGTTATGTGAAAATATAAAATCAAGGTGAGCGAATAAGGTAGATGACCAGTTAAAGCAGTGCTTCCTAACCTTTTATTGGCTCACAGGAACCTTTGAAAATCTGATGAAAGCTATGGACCCCAGAACCCACCCCCCAAATACAATTTTCAAAGCAATAGGAAGAAAATAGAATGCATCTGTCTGTCTGTCGGTCTATCTATATCTCAAGGTTAAAGGCAACTGAACATGAGATACTAACCTTTTGCTGGGTGAATGATCTGGAGATGTGTGGATAAAACTACAATGGCAATTCAAGTACCTTGCCAAGTAAGGAGTTGTGATAAAAGTCAGCACAATCAATTGGTTAGGGCATTGACCTGATGTCCAGAAGTGTCATCTTGTAGAAGTTATTTTCCCTAAGCATTAGTTGTGCTCATCTGTAAAATGGGAATTGAGGTGTTCTTCTTCTTCTTCACGGGCTTGTTATGAAAAGCAAATAAAAAAATAATACTATATTTTTATCCTACTTTTCAAACAATGACAGCCTCTCAAAATGACTCTCATCAATTGAAAGAGAGAAGGGTACTGCCATAAGGGTCATATGAACAGACACAAAGGAAGAGAAGAGGTAGAGGAGAGTGGTCAGTCCTTCAAGGCCAGAACAAAATGGTGAGTTACGTGGGAGTTAATGTCCAGTTGCATCCAGGCTCAATTTCCCTCGTGATGTTCTTGCTTGAAGAGCAGTTGGTGGCTTTAATAGCAGTTGGTGCTGTTCCAGAGGTGGGCAACTGGCAGTTGGAGTCAAGTGTTCTTGGAATCAAGACAAGGAGGGGGGCTTTTGGAATCAAGACAGCTCCTCCCAATGAATGAGGCCAGGTTGATCTCTCACTTGCCATGGTATTTGTAAGCTGGATGGCAGGAAGAGACTTCCAAGGATTCCTTGGCTAAAGGCAGAGGTCAGAGTATGCTGTCTTCAAAGCTTCCTCCTCCTCCTCCTCCTCCTCCTCCTCCTCCTCCTCCTCTTCTTCTTCTTCTTCTTCTTCTTCCTCTTCCTCTTCCTCTTGCTCTTCCTCATATCTACAGAAGTCTGTGTCACCAACAAATAAACCACATGAAAGTTCACAGTAGGTAGAATCTTCCTGTGATTCTACAATGGCTCCCAGGTGAGGGGTTAGAGAGGGGTCAGAAGCCAGTTTCTCAGTGTGGTGAAGCCACATCAATAATCTCCAGGCAGCAACGTCACTAGAACTTAGGAGAGGGGTGAGACAGCAGCAACAATGGAGCTGTGTGGGCCCCCCATTGGGAGCACTGGATTGGCACCACCTAGTCTGCCCATGTAACCCCAACTTGGCCACCATCTTCCCCTTTCCTCTCCCAGTAAGTGGCAGTGACACTGCTGCTGAGTGGCTACTGCTTTGGCTGCACCCCATTGGGCAAGCTGCCCCTGCTGACGGTCTTCAATACATTGGGTTGAATCCAGACTAATTTAGTTGCACTGAAATTCCATGGATTTCATAGCACAAATCATAACTAGGTTGTCCTGTTGCATCTAACTTAGTCTAGATCTGACCCATTGACTTTTGGATGACCTGGAGAATATATTGGCTAGGTAGCTATTTTGTGTTTTGGAGATGCTAACCCCCCACCCCTATGCTTGAAGATCCTGTAACATAAATCTTCTCCAATGACATTTACAAGCTTTACTATCTAAGGCTGCCTAGTGGCTTCTTGCCTGATAAGAGCGAGCTGACACACATACCTTCAGTTGCTATGTTACACCAACTTTCACTTGAGACAATTGCACTTGGCTGTACAACTATGCTGTGTTTAGCTTGAAGGCTGTGTTGTTCACCTATATGCAAAAGATCTGCTTAATAATAATAATAATTTATTACAAAAGCACGATGAGTTTAGAGGATTTATACAGGCTTCTCTAACATTTGACTGTCAGACATAAACAGGGCACCTGTACACTATTTCCTGAATTCAATAGGTAATTTTTGTATATGGACAGAGTCCCAAGTGGTATATAAACAGCTGGTCCGACAAAACTTCATGTGCTATGCAGTGATAGCAACCACGCGCATAGTAATACATTCTGAACTTTGCTCTAGAAAACAACAATTCTGCTCTTATTTGAAGAAAGGGGAATTATAAGGCAAAGGCCTAGACACCAGGTTTACCAAATGCTGAGTGACAACATTAAAGCAGCAGGTAACAAGAGACCTTTAAGTCAAAGATTTGGCTGGCTATTTCAAATCAATATGTGAGCTTCATCTTTCATCCCTTCTACAGATCCCTAGGCTTGTGCGGGTCTCTTTTCTGCCCCCACTCTCTTTCAGCTTTCCTTCTTTCCTCTGAAATTATTTTCCAGTTTTGTGCTTAGTTAATTTCAGATTCTGCATTTAATAGTCTTGGAGGGACCCCCCCTCCTGCTGTGTGGTAGGTCAGTCCTTCCATGTTTGGTGGCCCCATCCTATTCATTCTACCCCAACCAATTGCCCTGACAGCAGCTCTGTAGATCTTCCTTTTAATTTTCTAATCTAGGCTGCTGCAATTTTGCAGACCACTCTCTTTCCCTAGATACCTCTGCTTCTTCTGTTGATTCTTCCTGCCTTGCTTTTCTGTAAGATTAAGCTGTCCAGGCAATGATAACTGGATACACTTCTGCCTACTTTTCCAACCTGTGATGTTAGGATAGCTCATCCAATCCCTATCAGAGGCTTCCCTACTGTAACCACCACAACTAACCTAAAATCATTCTGTTGAATTCATCTCAGACAAGCATGTACCATAAAAAAAAATCAAAGGGAGAGGTGTGGGGCAAGAAGGGAAGATGTTTCTTTCTTTTACCTTCTCTCTTTACACCCCTCCAATTCCTGTCAATGGAGCTGGCTGTGGGAACAACCCATGGAGCTCCCCTGTTCAAGGAAGTCATCACCAGTCTCAAGCAGAGAGGTTGTTGTGAGTCTCCCCAAATTCTACTCCACTCAATGGAGTTGATGTGCAAGAGGAGCCAACAGGGACTTTGCTGCCCACAAGCAAACTGGAACAAACTGTACGAAAATAGGCATGCATGTATGTTTGCAAATAAAAAGAAGAAAATACTCCGCCAATGGGTGTCTTCATGCTGCCAATGAGCATTTTTTTAATTAACATTCTTGTGTTACATATGTATACATTGTCATATTACATTACATGGCTTATTATAATATGAATTTCAACATGTATACAAAATTTATATACAAAATATATATACCTAAAGAAAGGGGAGGGGAGAAAAAAAGAGAAAATAAAGACAAAAAACTATTCCAAAATCATATATGTAACCAACACTACAGACTTCCTGTCAATCACGTTGCATATTCCCTTTTTACAAACGAATGTACTCTTATTATTGTATATTTCTTTACATTTTATCCGATACATTCCTATATCAATATGTACCCTTAATCTTATTTCTCAACTCAATTTCTCTCCGTCAATCGAATGCTAGCATAGATAGCGAACCTTTACTGTATTTCTGAACATATATCTTATACAGTGGTGCCTCACAAGACGAAATTAATCCGTTCCGCGAGTCTCTTCGTCTTGCGGTTTTTTTGTCTTGCGAAGCACAGCTATTAGCGGCTTAGTGGCTATTAGCGGCTTAGCGGCTATTAACGGCTTAGCGGCTTTAAGAAAAAGGAAACAAACTCGCAAGAACTTGCAAGACGTTTCGTCTTGCGAAGCAAGCCCATAGGGAAATTCGTCTTGCGGAACGACTCAAAAAACGGAAAACTCTTTCGTCTTGCGAGTTTTTTGTCTTGCGAGGCATTCGTCTTGCGGGGCACCACTGTATCTATCCCTCATGCTGCCAATGAGCATTAGAAGCAGAGAGTGTCTACAGAAGTCTAGTGTTCCAAACATGGGAAGTAATAGTACTGCTCTATTCTGCCTTGGTGAGACCACAGCTGAAGTACTGTGTCCAGTTCTGGATGACCAAGATGCTCAAGGATCTGCAAACCAAACCCTATGAGGAATGGTTGAAGGAGCTGGGTATGTTTAGCCTGGAAAATAGGTGACTGAAGAGATATGATAACCATCTTCAGGTATCTGAAGGGTGTCACATGGAAGATGGAGAAAGCTTGTTTTCTCCTCTAGATAGTAGGGACCAGACCCATGGCTTTGCATTACAAAATAGGAGATTAAACACCAGGAAGAACTTTCTGACAGTAAAAGCTGTTGACAGTGGCATGGACTCCTTCAAGAAGTAGTGGAGTCTCCTTCCTTGGAGGTTTTTAAGCAGAAGTTGGATGGCCATCTGTCATGGATGCTTTAGTTGAGATTCTTGCATTACAGGACTAGATGACCCTTGGGGTCCCTTCCAGTTCTACAATTCTACGATTCTAGGAAATGTACCAAAATGCCTATAATAATGTGTATTCTAGGAAAAATACATTTTAGAAATGCGTAATTTGAGAGAAATTTTGTTTAGAAATGTATATTTTGTCAGCAAATGTAAATATAAATTTTCATGAGTTTTTGGTTTTTTTTAAAGAAAATAACAGATTAAAGCAGAAATGGAATAGGACAGAATTACAAATGAACACCCGTGAACCTGACAGAGAGTGATCCACTCATTCCGATGCTGAACTGCTCTGACAATTAACACAAAGTGTTTTTGGTGGTGTAAACTGACTGTTGAGTTTTGCCAAGGAAGCTTTTGCCAAAAAGAAAAAAGAAAGACTTTGACCAGAATAATCATTTAGAGAATTTTGCCCTTTTCTGTTACCTTGAATCATGATCAGTAAATGTCCACCTCTTAAAACAAACAAGTTGTTTGATTTGCATCATTCTCACTGATGTTGGGAAAAAGATATGCGAGAAGCTTGGAAACCTTCCATTATGGGGGATAGTTCTATCAGCAGCTACCAGCTATGATAGTTAAATGGAACCTCCAAGTCCAGCAGCAATATATGCGTATGAATGCCGAGTTGGGGGAACAAAGAACAGAGGGGAAACTCTTTCCACAATGTCTTATGTTGCCTATGCAAAAAGTCACAAACAAAAATATTTCACCAAGGGCAACTGTAAAACAAAGGGTAGTGATGTGATAGCAAAATGCAATACAGTGGTACCTCTGGTTATGTACTTAATTCGTTCCGGAGGTCCGTTCTTAACCCGAAACTGTTCTTAACCCGAGGTACCACTTTAGCTAATGGGGCCTCCCACTGTTGCCGCGCCGCCGTTGTGCGATTTCCGTTCTCATCCTGAAGCAAAGTGTTTAACCCAAGGTACTATTTCTGGGTTAGCAGAGTCTGTAACCTGAAGTGTATGTAACCTGAAGCATATGTAACCCAAGGTACCACTGTATTTTTGTGTGAATTTGCATTTTGTTATTATATCACTGCTCTGTGTATTGTGTTGCCTGTGGCAGATATTTTGGTTAGTTTATGGGTGGAAATAGCTGCACTTAGCAGTTTTCTTTTGCTGAAAATGGAGCAGAGGTTTTTAGGTCACATTCATGTCATACATGTAGAGCACATAGCTTCACCTAAGAATCCTGGGAACTGTAGTTTATTAAGGGTGCTGGAAATTGCAACTCTGTAAGGGCAAACTACAGCTCCCAGGATTCTTTGGGGGAATCCATGTGCTTTGGCTGTATGATGTGGAATTGACTGTAGATGGAAGTTGGATTACAACCGAGACTTGCAACAAAATGTTGTATTCTTGCCTTCTAAGAGAAATGTTCCTATTCAGGGTACTAGTTAGCCAGCTGAGTCCTCCTCTAGGGTAGTATAAACTATAAGGGGCTCCAAAACATCCATTTGCTTCTCATCCCCAACTTTATGTGGCTACTCAGCATGCTTGGTATTCATCAGGCTGTTTTTTAATGGTTCTTTTATTTTGAAAAGCCTTTTTTTATACGACTCGGTTCTCTCAAGTATGACGATACCTTCTTTAGAGGCACTGGAATTGTTCCAGTCTAAATGCTACGATGCGGTTAAGGTGTCACTCCACCTAAGACGGGCATAGAGCAATCCGATACAAGTTGGCCAAGGATGTGACTCTCAGCCGATGAAGATCTGAAGTCAGAAAGCTAATGTTAAGGTCATGTAGCCTTTTGAATTAATGGTTCTCTTGATGTTCCAGAGAGACTGCCTTCCCTTAGCATCCTGCTTGACCTTTTGCTCTAATCCAGCAGGACTCTTACATTCTGATGATCCAAAAAATAGTTATCTTTTCTAAAAAGCAAGGGGAAAAAAAAAGAGTAGATGTCTTACAAAACTATTTTGATGATATCTGAATAATTCAAAGAAGCCTGAGCATCTTGTTAGACTATTAACATCTCCATGGCCTTTTGGTGGCCTGAGTTCAACTGGTTGGCAGTTTTGTTATGCATTTAGCTGTTTCAAATGGGATTTTAACAGAATTTTACTATCGTCTATTATGCTTTAAAATCTATTATTACACATCTTAGACCTTAGAGGCTGGACGGGGCTATGATTAGTTGCATATAAATTATTGTAATAGAAACCCCGAGGAGCTAACAATAGTATTTCACGGAGAGCAGGAAAATGCCAGTAAACAGCAAAAGGTCACCATTTGCTTAAAAAGCAATCTCGTCTCTATCTTCCCACTGCAGAATGGAAAACACACCGATGGCAGGAGGGTTAACGCAGTGTGCTTGAACTGCCAAGGCCAGACTTTGGCTTAATTAATATTAATTAGCTGCCTTGCAAGTTTTCCTCCTGACAGCTTTGGGCTGCTCTTCCATTCCTTTCTGCAAGTTTGAAAGGGGGAAAAAACAACAACCCAAAAAACTTTTTTAATCCGTTAGTGCTGAATCACCATGTCTGTTGGCAGTAAGTAAACATGACCCTAGACAGAGCCAGGTGGTGGCGTGTGCTCCAGCGACCAGGGAGAGTAAGCAGCACTAGAGATAATGTGTAAACGTGTGTTGCCTTTTATCAGAAGGGATCAGTTCCCAAAAGGCGCTGGAATGACATAGATATCGCCGGTGTAGTTGTTACTTTTCACCATGACATCATAGATTTAAAAATAAACCCCGAGGCACAAATCCCCAGCACTACATCAAGGGGAACACACCACCGTGGGAATGAGAAGCAAGAAACCTGGGACACCGTGCCATAATCGGATCAGTTTTGTAAAATACTGAACTGTTTCCAGGTATTTAAGTGGCAGCTGTCAGGAGTTATCCTCTTTCCCCTTTTGGGGAGCCTTTTAATACCATCCAAGTGGCTCATGCTTGTTTGTACGCCTTCGCCCTGCCAATCTCCTGTTCCATCTCTCTCTCCCCCCCCCCATTGGACACCTGTTGATAGGTGACACAAGCTATTATTATTGTGGCGATTAACGGAAACCGATCGGAGCATGAAAGAGAACCCAATCCCTCTCAGGAAGGGCCAGCACTTTCATTTCAAGTTGTTTTTGAGGAAGTGCTAAAGGCGTTAATTTGGCTGGACTGGACAGGGTATTTTTCCTTCAGTTTTGAATTTTGTCTTTTCTACCTGGCCACTGTACACGAGTTGCTTTCTTGACCGGATTGCCATGCTGCAGCAAATTTTGAGGGATATGTACATCGACCCGGAGCTACTGGCCGAACTGAATGAAGAACAGAAGCATGTCCTCTTCTACAAGATGAGAGAAGAGCAGGTCAGGCGATGGAGGGAGAGAGAGGAAGACACGCAGGAGGGAGAGGCGGCTGTGCTGCAAAGGACAGTGAGACTCAAGCAGAGTAAGATTTGACAGCTTTTCTGATCACCAGTCATTTCTGTGGGGAGTTGAATGTCTCAATGTCTGTGTATTCCTCATATTGTCTGCTCTGGCAGTTGCCCTGTGAAGGAAATCCCAAGAAGATGGAAACTGAGATCTCACCCAGGCAACTGCCAGGTGTATTGGTCTTGAACCTAAGCATTCCAAGTTCAGGCCTAGAACTCTGCCCAATGAGTCACAATGGCTTCAGTGCAGAATACGGTAGTTGCAGTTCAGTCGCATTGAAATGAAAGGGGGTTAAGTCAGCTCTGAATTTTTTCTCCTCTATGGATTAAGCATGACTCTTTGTTTCTCTTTATGCATGGGGGATCTGTGCCTTTCAACTTGCACACCTAATCCATAGACTCATTGTTTCTGTATAATGCTTAATAGTGTGTAAAACTAGCAGACCAGAAGTATAGTGCCTACTGGCACCACCAGTCCCCCTACTGGGCTGTGAATGGGCTAGAGTGGGGTGGTGAGCAATACCTCTCTAAATTGTCTTCTGAATGCCTCATGAGGACATGATTATACATTAATTCAGGCATAGGCAAACTCGGCCCTTCAGATGTTTTGGGACTACCATCATCCCTAGCTAACAGGACCAGTGGTCAGAGATGATGGGAATTGTAGTCTCAAAACATCTTGAGGGCCAAGTTTGCCTATGCCTGCATTATTTCACGACACACCCTCTAAGTGTCCCTATTTTCCAGGGACAGTCCTGGATTTACAGAAGCCATCCCAGTTTCTGATTTGATCCTGAATGTCCCACTTTTCCTTAGGGCATCCCTATTTTCCTTAGAGAAATGTTGGGCAGTATGGAGTTATTTGGCCCCTGAGTCAAGGAGATAGGTAACTATACAAGCTTTTGAAGACATCTGAGGGCAGCCCTGAATAGGGAAGTTTTTTTTTAAAAAAAAAAGTTTAATGCTTCTATATAAGTTGGAAGCCTCTCAGAGTAGCTGGGGCAACCCAGTCAGATGAGTGGCGTATAAATAATAAAATTATTATTATGGAATAGGACGTCCCTATTGTCATTGGAGAAATGTTGTAGGGTATGTCATGGTGGCCAGGGAAACCCACCCAGATGGGCGGGGCATCAATAATAATAATAATAATAATAATAATAATAATTGCAAATGGAACCCATCCCAGAAAAGCCAGTACCTCAGCAGAGAAATGGCACCCTGGGATGTCTTTCTTAGCTATTTACTTTACTGTTTATATTCTTTGAATTTGTTCCATTTTCATTTCATATTTATTTTTGTACCTGTTTTGTTTTTGTTTGTATGTAGGTGTGTGTGTGTTTTTCTTTTCTTTTTCTTTTTCTTTTCTTGTCTTTATTTTTGCCAAATGTATGTACGCTTTGCCTTTGCTTTGTATTTGCATAATAAATCAATAACAACAACAACAACTATATAGTTTTTCCTGTAAACAAAGTAAAGACTATGAAATAATTGTGTGCTATAGTTGTCTGGGGTCAGAAGAATAGACAGACGTCAGTCAGAGGTGTTTTGCGGGCACAGAGTAGGAAGTGCCCCAAATGGCCCATTCACACTGGGACTGAAAGACTTTATAATCTCTGATTCGCTTGTCTAAGTCCCACTGTTTTTAAATATAGTGTGAAGGGTATCTCTTCGGGAGACCTTCAAGAGCATTCTTGCATTCTTGCAGTTCCCTCCCATGTGCAAATAAAAGCCTGTTCAGTTTGATTGATCTGTCATTTGTTGGGAGAAGGGGGTTCAGAATGCAGCTCAGCTCTGTGCGCCAAAACAACATTAAGAGGATGAAGATTGTCTTGTGCAGAAGATGAACATAATGCACACTAACACCGAAAAATGTAACTGCAACATTTTTATATAGTAATTTGTCACAGTGTTGACAGCTGCATTTCCATATATAAATTATACATTAAACCTATTCTGCTTTTTAGTGCACAGAATTGTTTTCCGGGTAATTAATTTTCTGGTTTACAAAGAATGATGAAAAAGAGGAGAAAACGATCACAGGAAACTTTATACTGTCTTTCTATCTCTGCATGCATGCGTCTCACCTATGCTCAATGTTTTATGACACTTTGCTCCTTCCAAATGACTTGCCCATGTCTTTAGCTGCAGTTTTTGTGTGTGTGTGTGGTGGAATTGGGGCAGAGTGACTGGCGAAAGTTGTTTCCATCCTTCATAAAAGAGAAGGACAATGTTTTTCACCTTAAATGGGAACAAAGGCAGCCTGATCAATTCTGAACTCAGTTGGAGTACAATGGAGACCAAGGTTATGCCAGTAGGGCAAGCTGAAAAACTTACATGGGTGACTTTGAATTGGCACTGCAGCTTGCATGGTGAGAAGGAGTCTCACAGCCCTGTGTTCCGCAGAAAGCCCTATGCCAGCAGTGTGCTGTAGTGGTTAGAGTGCTGGGATTCAGAGTGGGGAGACGGAGACCCTGGCTCAAGCCACACTCAGCTGTGTAACTCTCACTTGGTGACTAACTTACCTTTGTTGTGAGGGTGAAAAGGGGGCTGGAGAGAACTTTGTACACCCCTCAAGGATGAGCTGTGGAAATATAAAGAGAATTAAAAATACCTCAAATTACCTAGAGTTTTAGGAATGTCACAGGGCTGGTGCACATTTTTCAATGTTTTCTGGGCCGCAGCTTGAGCTATTGTAGCTTAAACACCCCAGACAACACTTTGGGCTCATGCACACTCCTGTTTGCCCCATGCCTTGAAAGCATGGGTTCAAATGGCTTTGCCGATTCCCTCCGGAAAACCCGCTCCTTGGCACTAAATCAGAACAAGCGTCAAGCTGCGGAGAACCTGATTGCCATTTGTTCCGATTCAGCGCTAAAGATCCGGTTTCCACGAGGGAAAGCGGCAGGGCAAACGGAGGTGTCGCTAAGCCCTTTGATTCTCACTTGCCTCCTAGGGCTTCTCTACGTCTAGAGTCATACAATCCTAGAATTGTAGAGTTGGAAGGGACCACAAGGGTCATCTAGTCCACCCCTTACAATGCACAAATCTTTTGGCCCAACGTGGGGCTCGAACCCACAACCCTGAGATTAAGTCTCAGGCTCTACCGATGGAGCTATCCAGCACCTAGCATCCAGATTTCAGCCCATTTCAGAAACACGTATTTGCCTTGCTCCCCGTCTTGGAACCCTGTGATTGTGCTAGGGATCTCTAATAAGGCTGAGAATGAGTTTTTGTCCCAGGTAAGTCTTGAACCAGGAGCTTCCATAGCTTGCTTTCTTAAAGCATCATTTGACGCTTCTTTAGCGAGAAGTAGGACCCACAATGCTATGGTGGATATATATCTCCAACTGAGTGTGCCAGGGATTGCAACCCCAGCCTGTACATTATACCATGTGAATCTGACATTTTTAATCACATATATTCTCTCGCCCTCTGAAAGGAGGATTCTTACTTCAAATGGAGAAGCAATACTTTACTGCAAAATTTCAATAGAAAGGTCTTTCCATAGAAGGAGGCAGGTCTCTCTATGCCCTATGATATTGTGGTGTTTCTTCAGCACATACCTCTCATCTCAGATCATAAACTTGGGAAATACATATTTAGTCATTTTCCATTTTAAGCCTTCATTAATACACATACGTTTTCATTTCAGTGTGAATTAAATCAACTATACTTAGCCTCACACCTGAAATTACATGATGTCAAGTTGTGGGGCAGGTGAACATGGCTTGGCAAAAATGGCCTCACAGGGCAAATTAGGACCAATTTGTCTGGTGGCCAGAGGTTCATACAGTACCTACCCTAGGTTAATCCAGAGGCTTAATCTTGCCTGTCAGTCACAGGGGCTGAAGCTCACACACGATTCCCTTCTGTGTCTGTAGACCTGCATACCCTCAGACCCAGCCTTGAACCCGGAGGTTCTCCATTCAAGCCCCAAAGTCTTTCATAATAGGTTACCTTAGTAGGGCTGGTAGTTAGGCACTTGTGTAGAAACAGGATGATTTTTTCTGCCTAATGCTGGGCTCCCTTGTTGCGCATAAATCTTGCTTCTTTTACTTAAGAGCTAAACGATTAAACAAGTCTTGTAGTAACAGATGTGCCTTAGCTTGGGCTCCTGCCTCCATCAGCTCTTTGCATAGCTGTCAGGATAGTTTTAGATGTTATGAATGGGAGCTTGGTTTCGTTCATAACAGCAAAACCAACTTCCACAGATTCTAAATAAACCGGAAAACCATCCCTGCCCTTTGGATATACTTAAAAAGTGTGCGTTGATGCCCGCAGACTGGTTAAACCATACAGAAATGGAGTAGGAAATCTCTTTCACAAGTGAGTACCTTGGGCTCAAGAGAGCTTAAAATTATTTTCTTTCCTTTTCTCTTTCTCCCAGCACACAGTTAAGTGTATCTTGGAGCACAATATGGGAGTTACTCTTCAACATGATCTTGCAAAGCTGTATCACTTTTCCATTTACTCAGAGTAGGAGGCTAGAATAGATATCTGCTTCTAAGGACTCCCACTTTAGGGCACCCACAAAGTGGAATTGACCATTACCCCTCCCTGGGGCCTTCCTGACAAAAATGAGAAGAACCAGTTTGGCAAGTTTCTACACCCTGTGATCAAAGGTTGCTGAGAGAAAAAGTAGGATCAATAGGGCCATATCATTTTCCCTTAGTGATTTCTAAGTGAAGATCATTGATCAAAGCAATAGGTGCAGCCTCTGTTCTGTTCCCAGCCTGCAGGCTGAACTAGCAGCACCCGCTTCTTAGCCACATACCTACCATAGAGTTGGAATCATAGAGTTGGAAGGGACCCTGAGGATCATCTAGTCCAACCCCCTGCAATGCAGGAATATGCAGCTGTCCCATACGGGAATCAAACCTGCAACCTTGGCGTTATCAGCACCACGCTCTGACCAACTGAGCTATCTGGGACACGAAACAACTACTCTGAAATCACTGAGTGTGAGCCTTTCACTAAGGTTCCTTATATGCCATTTGATTGCTACTGACTTGGGGGCTTGTCCTAAAATAGCAAAATCCAGATAATAGCCTGAATATGCCATTTATTAACCACCCACGTCTTTTGTAAACAAAGCATTTGTGTTAATCAATTATGGATAATGCCTTCCTTCATCAATTATAGAATGACAAATCTGCAGGGTTTTTCTTCTTCTTCTTTTAAAAAAATCTGACCCTGAATGGTGAGAAGACTG
The DNA here is from genome assembly GCF_964188315.1 of Podarcis muralis. Taxonomy (NCBI): domain Eukaryota; kingdom Metazoa; phylum Chordata; class Lepidosauria; order Squamata; family Lacertidae; genus Podarcis; species Podarcis muralis. Next base: position 79,386,272 of record NC_135660.1, on the reverse strand, counting down.
CCTTCCAGGATGATCAAAGCACTTTTACTGATGAGGGGGAAAACCTGCTGTTCTGGAAAATTCAACAGCATCTGGCTCTGTCCCTTTTGATTATGTGGAAGGTGGAGCCTGTCTAAGAGACCATCTTTCAACCGTATAACTTTTCCACTAAGGTCACAGTGGGACCATTTTCTTTTCTTTTCTTTTTTTAAATAACTTTTATTCAAAATTAAAACAAAATATATTATCCAGAAACATATCATCCTTATTTCCCCCCATTTTTCCTCCCTCCCCTCCCTCCCCCCACAGAACTCACCCACCCCCACTCCCTGACTTCCTTCAGTTCCAGTGTTTGATTTCTCTAAAAATGCTGTTTTCTGCATGTTACACAGTTGTATGAATCCTCAAACTGTTTAGCTGATTATTATCAATAAAAAGTTTGTGAATGTTTATACAAAACCAGCCAAGAAGTCCAGTTCACTTTGTTGCATCTTCAAATACTTTGGAAAGGGTTCCCATTCATCTTTAAAGTCACAGTTATCCTTGTCCCGTAGCTTGTATGTCAGTTTTGCCAGTTCTGCATAGTCCATCAATTTTTCTTGCCATGATTCTTTAGGTGGGGTTTCTTCAGTTTTCCATCCTTCTGCTACCAGAACTCTCACGGCCTTTGTCGCATACATCAAGATGTTTTTCAGCTTTTTTGGCAGATCTTTCCCTACAATCCCTAATAAAAATGCTTCAGGTTTTTAAACAAATGTTAAATGGATACGGTGGCACCATTTTCAAACAATGTTTCCATTGAAATATTTTGCCTTAGGAGCCACTTATAATTCGGGAATAAGTTGTGTCGTTTGTCTCTTCTGCCTATCAGCTTGTAAGTGACAATCTGCACAGAGAATTGATCACTACTGAAAAGCGAAGAAATATTTAATGAAATAAATAAATAGAAAGCTCCACGGCTAAGTGGATATGTCATGTCTCTCCAGGCAAAGTACAATGTCCAGTTTAGTATAGTATATAAGGCAGAAATACTAATTTTAGTGGGAAGCAATGGTGGATTTTTTTTGTCTGTCTGATTTTTTTGTGTTGTTGTTTGTAGTATGTCAGGAGAAGCCAATTAGAAAAAATTATCATGTACTTTTAAAGCAGCCTAATTAGTATTAGAAGGAAATGGGTCATTTCACCCTCGTTTCAAATCTGCTGTGACGCTAATATTCTATTTGACAGTGCTATCTTTTCCCAAGCTTCTTATCTGTTTTTATATATAAAGCTTGTTGGCCTCTTCTCCACAAAATGCCCAAACTGTTGTACAATAAAACAAATAATTAAAATCGTGTATCTGTTAAAGACAAGCATAACTTAAAACTAGCAAGAGTTTATAACCTGCAGCAATAAAAACACCCATATAAAACCACCCTCAACTCAGCCTTCCAGCAGTTTTATTTTAAAAGGCTGTCCAATAATGATAACGATAAGAATAAACAAAATACAACAACTTGCTGGAGAAGTTAGCACATGGATAAAGAGGCATATTTCATGTGGCTAGCTGTCCCACAAGACCCCTGGAAAGCGCTGTTTTAAAAAACACAGTGCCCCCAAATGCACACTTTGGAGCACTGCACAAGATCTATGCCCTGAAAAAAAGCTTTTTTTTGGGGGGGGGACACAATCTCATGTGAGTCACATGATTCACACGCAGCCCTGAAAAATGGTATCCTAGTTTTGGGCCACTTCGTATTGGAAATTTTGGGAGTGGAAGCATTGCAGCACTGTGACCACTAGGTCCAACCCATGGAGATGATCCAGTCTCGATGGTATCAAAAGCCAAATTGAAGGAGGAAAAAGCCACTGGACCATACTCCCTGAAAATCCCTTAGGGATTTTCAAGGCTGCTTCTGTCCCTGAACCAGGCCTGAATCCAGTCTGAATTAGGCCCATGTGATTTGTTTCATCCAATAACTCCTGCAGTAGAGCAGCTTTGCATATCCCCTCACAAAGTCTTGGCTCCTTTTCCTCACCCTTCTCAGTGGGTGAGCACTCGGAGAGCTGCCCATTTGAAGAGGCAGTGAGAGCTCCTGTTCACCTGGGACTCCTGATCAAGGCTATTTCATTTCCCTTCCTTCCAGGGGCTGTGACTCTTGCACCTTGTCCAGAGGGCATGTCTTTGGGGGAGACCACAAGGGCTCTCATCCTGAAGTCCTCAGCCCAGGAGGAGCAGCTGGCAGGAGATAGGAACGGTAGTTGCAGCATGAACACACAGCAGTGAATAGAAGGTTTACAATGCATGAAACTTGGGATTATTTTTATGGTTTAGGGTAGGTTTAGGCTGCAATCCTAGGCACACTTACTCGAGAGTAAGTACCACTGCAATTGATGCTACAGAACATTGGCCGTGACCTTGTTAACATCCTTAAACTGGGTGTCAAATGTATGAGAGGGTGTTTGGGGGAAGTTGCTAACTTTGAGCTTTACTGAACCCAACATTCAGCATCCCCTGGCAGCAAAAGCCACTAGATTGGGTGCTGAACCTGACTTCCTGCCATTGGAGCTTTGGTTGTGTGTTGGCTGAGAATGCGTGGTACTGTTTCAGCATAAGAGTGTGACACAGTTGTGGAAGGCCTAGGTATTCTCTTTGCCATTGCCTTTTTTCTTTAGTGAGTAGCATTTGGTTTCTCGCCTCCATCTGGTGTGGGTATTAGTTTTCTTAGCACCATTTGCGTCCTCCCCCTATGTCTTCTGTATATCTATAGGTAGCTCTTTCAATAGCATTTAGTTTCCCCACCCTTCACTTGGTGTAAGTTAGCTTTCCCCCTGTCACTCCACTTGCCTGTTTCATTGTTGTTCTCAATTGCATCCCTAGTTCTTTATCCCATCTGCCATCTTGTTGCCTCCTCTCCTCATGTTTGCCTTTTAAACTCACAAAACACCCCTCTCTGTTTCTTTCCTGTTGCTTCCCATTGGCCAATGAAATTTAAGGCAACGCTTACAAAATCAAGACTCATTTAAGCACAATGGCTTTTTCCGGATGGAGTGGAGCTGGTCAACTACACTAAATAGCAGTCTAAAGCAGGGATGACTATCCCACGGCTTGACTTCTGTAAGAACTGCATACCCTCCAACATTTCTCCAATGAAAATAGGGACATCCCATTCCATAAACTGCTAGAATTCCTGCTCCATGATTGCAGTCATGGGATTGTTGTCTATCACATGACGGTATATGTTTTGACTCCAAAGAGTGGGAAGTGATGGAGACAGGATGTTTGTGTTACTGTGTTCCGTGAAGTGGGACTACTGTCCTTTGTTTTTTCTCTTTGCTGTCTGATGCTAGAGAGAAAGGGATCCATGTTGCAGTGTTATGTGTGTGTTTATATGTAAATAAAGTAGATTAGCCAAAATGCTGAGTTGCTGAGATCTGTTATGTAAGCTGCGGAAACTCTGCGGATCCCTAAGTGTGCCAGTGTCTGTTGGCATCGGTCGCTGTGATGTTCGGGCTGAAGAAAGCTTTTGAAGCTTCGAATCATCGAGACCAGGAGGGAGGGAACATGCCATTCAGGCATGTGTCTCTGCCAGGGTCCTACTCGAGTGTAGGACGAGCTCCTGACATGAACACCATTTATACCCTGCCCATCTGGCTGGCTTGCCCCAGCCACTCTGTGTGACTTCTAACATACATAAAAACATAATAAAACATTAAACATTGAAAAAACTTTCCTTTACATGGCTGCCTTCAGATGTTTTCCAAAAGTTGTGTACAGTGGACCCTCCAGATATGAACTTAATTCGTTCCGGAGGTCCTTACATACCCCGAAAAGTCCACAACATGAGGCGCCACTTCTGCAAATGCACGTGGCGCGATAGAGTGCTTCTGCATGTGGCACGCAGAGCGCTTCTGCGCATGTGTGCGCGGCAAAACCCAGAAGTATACATTTCCGGGTTTGCCACATTCACAACCCGAAAGTTACGTTACCTGAAGGTAACGTAACCCGAGAGTCCACTGTAGTTACTTATCTCCTTGGCTCGGGGGGGGGGGGGGTCACATAACACCATACTGTCCAATGTTTTTTCCAGTAAAAACAAGATAATCCTAAGGAAAAGCAGGACATTCAAAGATCAAATCAGAAACCAGGACAGCTTTTGTAAATCCAGGACTGTCTCTGGAAAATAAGGACACTTGGAGGGTCTGCAACTGTTGTTTTAAATGCTTGGAGCAAGTTTTTGAGTCTTTGGCATTGAGTGGTGGTGGGAGAAAGCAATATTACATTATTAGGCTGGGTATTTTCTTAATGTTTCTGTGCTATCTATTAAAACAGAGGACCAAGAAGTTAATGCAGGCATATGGCTATCATTCTGTGCCTGCATTAATTTGGAGTTAATGACATTGATTAGACTCTGTACATCAGTGAGGCCAACACACTGTAGTGCCATTTCATACATTATTTCGGAACCTATTGCCAAACATGCTGATGGCATGCATGTCTATTATTTGCAATATTTGCTGGGAAATGCTTGTAAGCAGGACCCAGGGCCTTAATGGGGCGCTGCTTGCAGGGATTTTGCCAGAAAAGGCCATGATTTATACATGTGTGAGCTGAACCATTCATCAATAATGCTGTGTGTACTTTGTACTCAGAAATAGGTTCCCCAACAGGGAAAATAAAAATGAATTGGCCCTAAGATATGCCTTTTAAAATACAAGTCACCTAGCAACCCTAACTCCCAAAGTTCCAGAGGCTCTAATTGGATGATTTTGCAAGTATTCATAAATGATTCCTATTGAAAGAATTTTTTTTACAGGCTTTAATGAACTAGAGGCTAGGCAAGAGTTATCAGCCAGTTTTATAAGAATAGGAAAGGCATTTTGAATCATGAGTGAAAACTGACTGAATTTTCAGCAAGGATGAATGAGAAAACCATATATGATTTCTCACTAGTATAACTGGGATAGGCACAACCTGAACAAGGTGCAAAATTGGCAATAAATATTACATTATCAACACTGAAGTAAAATGATGGTCAGTTGTGCAATGTTTACAGGATGGAAAGACCAGGTATCAGTATGGTTGGTGAGTGTAGCAGACCAGATGGAATGGCACCATTGCAACTTCTGATTGACTCTATAAAAAGGTAAAGGGACCCCTGACCATTAGGTCCAGTCGTGACCGACTCTGGGGTTGCGGCACTCATCTTGCTTTATTGGCCGAGGGAGCTGGCGTACAGCTTCCAGGTCATGTGGCCAGCAAGACTAAGCCGATTCTGGTGAACCAGAGCAGCGCACGGAAACGCTGTTTACTTTCCCGCTGGAGCGGTACCTATTTATCTACTTGCACTTTGATGTGCTTTCGAACTGCTAGGTTGGCAGGAGCAGGGACCGAGCAACGGGAGCTCACCCCGTCATGGGGATTCGAACCACCGACCTTCTGATTGACAACTCCTGCTACTGAAAAAAGAAATTTTAGGTGGCGATGAGAACACCAGACGTTCAGCACTGGAAGCATTAATTAACAGATTTTGTGCCTTCACAGAGGAAATACCACATCTGTAACAGTGGATGGTATGGTGGAGCAAACCTGCTCACCTGATCTCTCTGTGTCTGCCTGAGTTGCTGCAGAACACTGGGATGGGGAGCGACACAGTGGTGAGGTTGGCATGGTGCAAATGCACCAGCAGATCCAATCTGGTGCTGCTGCCAGTGTGTTTGCACCACACTGACCTGCCTGCTATTCTCCTTCCCCTCTCTTTCCCAGTATGATGCAGGAACTGAAGGAGCATACCTGAAAGACCATCTCCACCCCCATCGTTCAGCCCTGACACTGAGGTCTAGTGCTGAGGGCCTTCTGGTGGTTCCCTCATTGCGAAAAGTGAGGTTACAGGGGACCAGGCAGAGGGTCTTCTCGGTAGTGGTGCCCGCCCTGGGGAATGCCCTCACATCAGATGTCAAGGAAATAAACAACTATCTGACTTTTAGAAGACATCTGAAGGCAGCCCTGTTTAGGAAAGTTTTTAATATTTGAAGTTTTATTCTGTTTTTAATACAGTGGTACCTCAGGTTACATACGCTTCAGGTTACATATGCTTCAGGTTACAGACTCCTCTAACCCAGAAATAGTGCTTCAGGTTAAGAACTTTGCTTCAGGATGAGAACAGAAATCGTGCTCTGGCGGCGCAGCAGCAGCAGGAGGCCCCATTAGCTAAAGTGGTGCTTCAGGTTAAGAACAGTTTCAGCTTAAGAACGGACCTCCGGAACGAATTAAGTGCTTAACCTGAGGTACCACTGTATTCTGTCGAAAGCCACCTAGAGTGGCTGGGGAAACCCAGCCAGATGGGTGGGGTAGAAATAAATTATTGTTATTATTATTATTATTATTATTATTATTATTATTACTACTACTACTACTACTACTACTACTCAGCTGATCAAAGGTCACGTGAGCAGCATAGCCTTACCATGCCAGTTGCAGCTGCTCAGCATTGAGAATGTGTCATCTCAGCAACAACACTAACGAACTTGGTTTATGGTAGAGGGCATATAAGTGGCTAGCAGGGGCACCGCTGCCTCTCATAGCAGCAGGGAGTATGAAGGCTTGTTTCACAGCACTCAGATAAGGAGGGACTATTTTTGCCTATGGTGTCTCGGCTTAAGCTTAATGGAGAGTGAGAGTTTTTAAAATTCAAAGCTGCCCATCAATTTTTTGCATTTGTGGCAACTGAAAATGGAGAACAGCACACAACAGTTCTTAACAATACTGTATGCACAGAACCAGTGCATGTGGGAAGCATGGGGGAAGATAATAAATAAGCTACAGTGAGAAAACAGAGGCATGGAAACAAGGCAAAAATGGGACAAAGCTAGTATGGCTATCAATGGCCTAAGCAGGTATCATGAATATTACCTACATCTAAGCCCAGAAATGTGGATTGTTGCGTTCGCAAAGTAAAGGAAGGACTGGACCCTGATTTAAAACAAGACACGAGGCTTTGACCAGCAAGGCTCTTGGAGAAAGTGCATAAACCACACCCCTCACCAGGCCATTTTATTAACAAAAGAATCCTTCACACAGTGCTCGTGAGAACCAATCATATTTCCTCTGAGCATTTCATCAAACCCCACGTGGGGAAAAAGTTACACTACAACACTAATTAGCATGCATATATTTTGGGGTAAATAAGTTTAGAACTACAAAGGGGTGGTAAAGAGAAGCGGACACGGAGCAATGGATCCAAACTACAAGAAAGAAGATTCCACCTAAACATTAGGAAGAACTTCCTGACAGTAAGAGCTGTTCGACAGTGGAATTTGCTGCCAAGGAGTGTGGTGGAGTCTCCTTCTTTGGAGGTCTTTAAGCAGAGGCTTGACAACCAATATGTCAGGAGTGCTCTGATGGTGTTTCCTGCTTGGCAGGGGGTTGGACTCGATGGCCCTTGTGGTCTATTCCAACTCTATGATTCTATGAAATAAGTTGAGAACTACAAAGGGGAGCATCTGGCAACCCCAGAGGTGAGAAATATACATGATAAGAAGGATGGCCAGAAAGACAGGATCACTATCACCTTCATGTGAGATCTGTTTCCTGGCTCCAAGATTAACATTTTAAGATTACATATTAGAAAAATACTTCAAAGAAACTTGCCCACTACCTTTATGGCCCAGGATGCCTGCCTGGTGACATCTGGGCTGTGTACGTGACACGTGAGGAGAGAGAAATGGAACAGGGATGCAGGGGGTGTAGATTGATCAAGAATCATATCAAAATAGTTTAAACCCAGTCAACGCAATGCTTTCATTGCTGACACAGATGGCTTACTCTATATTTGTTATAATTCCTCATAGCAATCCCACCTGATCACTACAGTGGATGAAGAGCTCAAATATGCTCTTACCATGTGCTCCAATGCAGCTTTTATAAGGGCATTATTAGCCCATTGATTATGAAACTGAATAGTATTTATCCTGCAGATTTGACAAATCCATATCGGAACGTGTGACAATTCATCAACATTGAGCATTGATAAAAAATGTAAGTGGTAGTTAATTTCATTGCCCATCCCCTGTGCTAAACCATTCAGTACATTAGGATGCACCAGGCTTCAAAATACGTGGTGGGAGAGAAGGAGGGAGGGAGGGAGAGAAAACAAGCCTTTCAAAAGCTTGTCTCAAAAACTACAAAGAAGAATGATTAGGTCTATGGTGGATCACTGAATGCTGATGGAGCATATTTGAAATGTGCAGAACAGCTGCAGCAGAATATAGCAGAAAGGAAACAAATAAGTATGAAATCTTTTAAGCAGCAAGGATGAGAACACAACTTTCTAAATGTAAGGTCAGGTGATTTGTTTGTTTCAAATAACCTGTCCTGAGCCCTGGGGATGCATGACCTAAGGGTTCAATAAACAAGCAGCTCAAATAAACATACAATAGCCAAATAACGCTTTGACTTAAGGAAAGTGATGAAAATGCGTTATTTTAAACAGATGATGCGTGTCCCACATCTCTGCAATTGCGTGTCTCAAGCTTCCCTCCTGAATTCTTTTGGTAGCTAAGGAGGAGGAGGAAAGTGCTAAGCTTTATTTGAGGAACTTACTATATTTCTCTTAGGAGGACCCCAACTGCTTCTTCTCACAAGGGACTCTACACTGGGACAGGACTGCTTCCTCTTGCTTTAGCAGGGAGTAGCTAAGGGTCTTTGTGACATCAGCAGCTACTGCACAAATCTCCACTGTCAGTTCAAATCTAAATTGCAGAGGAGATTGGTTCAGTGGCAGCTGATGTCACAAAGTCAGCTCTTTTCTTCCAGCATGGCCACAGAGGTGGACTACAGTTGAACAGTATGAGGAGGAGGCAAAGGAAGCAGGGAATCTGAGCTTCAACTGCAGAGGAAGCAGTGGACAGAGTCCAAATGGACAGTGAGAGGTAAAGAAAACTGGGTCAAAGCCAGCTGGAAAGGGATGTAGCCAGGTATAGCCAACCACTGATGGTCCTTCCAACCACCCAATGGGCCTCCAGCTTGTTAAGAACCTTGGTTGCCATGGCAGCCAAAATAGAATCCTGTGTTTCTGAATGAGAGTTCAGGATGGGGAGAGCCATAGCTGTGGATGAACTGCCAAAAGCACCACACATGACAAAATGGTAGAAATCAGGACTGTGCCACAGCAGGTTGTTTGTCTTATATTTTTAAATTCTCTCCCATATTAACCAACCCTCCACATGAAACAAACCAGGACCTTAGGAAGACAAGTTTAGTGCAGTCCAGTTTCTGTTAATACTAGTTTACTGCATCTAGGGAGCTTTAGTTGTGAGGAACATGTGATAGAAACAAAGAGATTAAACAGGAAATTGTAGTCAGCAGCAAGCAGGATTTGGAAGTACCTTAATGTTACTAAGGTTCCAAGGCAATGATCCACTAAAACGATAATTTAATTAGCAATTAATCTGCCACACAATAGAGTGACTGAAGTACCTGAATATTTCGTTTGGCTGAGTGTGCTGCAACCCTTGTCTAACTAATGGTATTTCTCTGAGATTTGATATCCAATTGGGTTTGCAATGGACTTTCCACACAAAAATGAATCAATTTCAAAAGGCTGTGGAGATGGCAAACAATGGGGAATTGTCAAGGATGCCATAATTGCTAAAAACAATGATAAATGAGCCTGCATGCAATGAGCTGATTCTAGCAATATCCCATCAACTGCAGCCCCAGTTATTTTAAATGGCTTTTAATTAGCAGCATGAATGCAAATGACTTGAGGCCTCAAATGAGAAATGCAGATCTTTCTGTACCTGCCTGACTTCTGCTGGGGCTGGAGACAGATTTTCTTACATATGTTCTTAGGTTTGTTAAAAATGGGTGAATATAATATTGGTATGCGGCATCTTAATTCTGGTAGCCATTATCGATGGACCCCCAAAACTGTATTACAGGTTATCACAGGGAATCTTGGAGCCAGGTTCTTAGGTACCAAGGGACTCTGAAGGTTTATTCAGACTTGCCATTGCTCCATTGAGGAAACCCACTCTTTACCATTGAACTGGAGCAAAACATTGATTGGGTTTTCTCTGGATTGATGTTTGCTCCAATTTATAGTTAAAGAGTGGGTTTTCTGGGGGAAAGCAGCAAGGCAAGGTCAAAACTGCTCTTACCCATGCTAGAAAGTGTGGGACAAGGGGAAAACTGCTCTGACACCTGCTTTTTTCCAAGGACAAGGGCAATTATGGATGAGCCCTCAGATTGCTGATCAGACAAGCAGACCTGATGGGGGTTTGGGTGTCCTGGATTTGGGATGGAAAAAGTTGGCACGTACGCTGATCTTCCCTCACAAAAGGAAGGGGGAGAGCAACATGTCAGTGGCTCGGAAGGGAGACTCTCAGATCCCTTCCATTCCAAAGCTCTCTTCCCTCCCCCTTTTCTGTCACCGATGGATAGAAGTGAGTAGATCGTGATAATGAAAATTCTGAGAAAGTGTGAAAAGTACCTTCAATTAATCACAGGGGGCCATAAATGGGGATGCTAACTTAGTTTTTTTTTTGGGGGGGTAGCACTCCCCATGAATGATGCTGCAGGCAAGCATTATTGTCATGAAATGGTTTTTTATTTAGTTCATAGTTTTGCAGGTCAGAGGGTCTTCTTCATAAAATTCTTACTGCCTGGTGTATTGTGGAAGGTTCTTCCTCTGCTTCCCCTCCCCTCTTAATGTTCTGAAACTTCTTTTTTCTTTTAGTTTTGTTGGCCTTTTGCGAGCACGAGGCTGGGAACAGCCACTCCAGACCATGGCATATATTAGACTGGCAGTGCAGTTCATTGGAGACTAATGATTCTTATAGGCCAGAGTCCTAAGCTCCGTATTGCTCTCTAAGGCCTTGTTTCCCGAGTTCATTGCTGTGAAGTTCAGCCAGAAGTGGTTTCTATTTATCTGTCATAGAAGGCACTGGAAAAGGACAAGCAAATATTATGGTTCTGGTGCTAGCGCTGCTTGTGTTTACGAGCAATAGTGAGTATACATTTTCAATGTTATATTAGTCACAGCCTCCTGCCTCCTGGAAGGCTGCCATTGTAGTCACTGGCACTGCAAAAAGAGAATGTGCTGTGTACTTACCAGACGGATGCAGACTAGAATGATATGCCTTGAGGATGTAATCCGAACAATTCTTAGAGATGCTGGTTTGCTTAGCGCAGGTGAAGCCAAAGGGCCAGAGATGAGTGAACTCTCCAAAATAGCCTCAGATGGACTTGTTAACTATCTGTCCTGCCCCTCACTGCTCCAAATATCAGGGGAAATAGGATATTTTTCAGTCAATCGGAAGGTACCAGCCTGCCTCCAGATGACCTATTTATTGAGATTTATCTTAACTTGTTTTTAGAGAGATTCCTAGCCTGAATTTCATTGTGTGGTGTAGTGGTTAAGAGTGGTAGACTCGTAATCTGGGGAACCGGGTTTGCGTCTCCACTCCTCCACATGCAGCTGCTGGGTGACCTTGGGCTAGTCACACTTCTCTGAAGTCTCTCAGCCCCACTCACCTCACAGAGTGTTTGTTGTGGGGGAGGAAGGGAAAGGAGAATGTTAGCTGCTTTGAGACTTTTTCGGGTAGTGATAAAGCGGGATATCAAATCCAAACTCTTCTTCTATTCAGGGAACAGTGACACTCTGGGTGGAAAAGAAATGTTCCTGCTTATAAAAGTGATGCCCGTTCTTGGATCTAAGGCAAAGGAAGAAAACTGTTTCTGCTCCAGTTCTTGAGTTTGTGTTTGCTGCAGTGCTACGTCCTCAGTTAGAAAGACCTCTATTTAAGTCCGGATGTTCATGCTCTGTACAGAAGAGTGCTCTGCAGGAGGCCAGCAGTCACATGCATACAAGTGGGCAAGGGCAGATCTGCTATGAAACTAATGAAGCTCAGACCCTCCACATGTCCATATTTTCCAGGGACAGTCCTGGATTTACAGAAAGCTGTCCCAGAGTTTGGGAGTCAGTAGCACAAATGTTGTAAAGGTGTGGTGATCTGTCATGGAACAGGGCCATTGAAGAAGATAACAGTGGTTACCCAGACTTTGTTGCTGGTTGCAAAGGGGCCACCATGACAGTTCAAGCTTCAAGGCCCCCAAAATGTAGGTCCGCCCCTGTATGTGGCTGAGAAACATCCAACTCTGCCAGTCTAAACTGATTTCTCATGTAGGAAGCCATCAAAATTAAGGGTTTGCGGCACATCAGAGGTTTTCAACCTTTTTGGGTCCACGACTCCCTTGACCAACTACGTCCTTTCTGTGGCACCCCTGTGGGGCTCAGGAGCCCAGTTATGTCAACCCTTGCTTGCAGAGCTGGCAGTCTCTCACCCCTTTTCAAACACCCTCCCTTGTGGGGTGTTCCCTCAGCCTCGTCTCCCTTCTTCTTGGGAGTCCTCTGGGCAACCACTGCTGGCACCCCTGCTCTCTGACCTGCTCCCCTGCCCCAAAGAGAGGTGCCTTCACACACTGCTCCACAGGGGCTTAGAAAGGACCCCCTGACCAGCCCCAGACATACCATTCTCCTGCTGAGCTTGTAGCCAGGGCTGCTGCAACAAACAGCTGTGCAAGCCTTTGGGAGGCAGAGATGCAAGAGGGCATCAGAGGAGGGAGGGAAGGAAAGAGGGACAGAGGCCAGTGTTGCCTGCAGCACCCCAGACGATCATTCAAGGCACCCCAGGGTGCCACGGCACACTGGTTGAAAACCACTGGTTTGTTGATACAGTGGTACTTTGGGTTACAGACGCTTCAGGTTACAGACTCCGCTAACCCAGAAATAGTACCTCGGGTTAAGAACTTTGCTTCAGGATGAGAACAGAAATTGTGTGGAGGTAGCAGGAGGCCCCTTTAGCTAAAGTGGTACCTCAGGATAAGATCAGTTTCAGGTTAAGAACGGACCTCCAGAACGAATTAAGTTCTTAACCCGTGGTACCACTCTAGTTGCTGTCCACTCATCAGCTATAGTAATGGGGAGTAGGAGAGACTAAAGACCTTGCTTAGCCATAAGCAATGTTTTACATAGTGTCCATTAACACAAGAGAATGAACTGCGAATTGAAGTGTTGCCTCCTACCATCCATCATTCACATCACAGTAGTGAATAATGAGAATAAAACGTCCACAAACTCTTATTTGATAGGAGTCTTGCTGTTGATGTGTGCCGATGCAAAACAGCCATTTTCCAGAGGTACATCAGGATAATTTTACCTCAGCATTTGTTCATAAAACAAGTCAACTGCAGCTCATGACAGTCTGTTTTATTTATTATTTTAAATAATTTATATACTGCTTACCTACCATCATCTTGACTGTGTTGCTGAATTCAGGATCCTAGAGAACATGACCAAGCATTAAAGTTCACCTTACTTTAAATGTAATTGTCCCATGTTTCAGATTCCTTCTGTCTTTTATTGGTGCGCATGATGCAGGGATATATGAAAGTACCTCAATCTGCTCCATCAAAATTTTTTATTCTAATTTTAAATTATTGGAATCTATTCCAACTGGGACCAAAAGGTGGGTTATAAATGTTTCTATTTTTAAAAAGTACCACATAACTTCATTAGGCCCAATATATATCTAGCATAAATGTATGTTGTTGATTCATCATAGTGTTGGACACTGTCTTCCAAATGTGCTAGATTTGCACAATCATATGCCTTGTACTTCTTCAAAATTTTGTTTCATGAAAAGCAGCATTTGAACACACGCCAGCGTTTATGTGGGTGAAAATGTATTAGGTTGTAGGCAGCGCTATTTTTTCCTAGAAAAAGAGGTGCCAGAACACACCATAGACACCCCCCTTGTTCTCTTTTAATGGCAATGGTGCCCACCTGAGACGTGCCGGAACCGAGTTCCTGCAAGTTCTGGCTGAAAAAAAGCCCTAGTTGTAGGGTATGTGCAATAATGCTTCCCTATTGCCTGTGTACAAGCCTACGCTTCAAAAACCTTTTCCAGTTTGAGGAGTGTTGTTATGCCTCCTCGCTTCATGGCTGATGGAATATTCCTGGGATTACTTTAATTATTCTAGGTCTAAATGCAACATTCTCACACAAATAAATGCATCTGAATTCATTCGTTTGATGAGCAAGGTGAAAACAGTTCTTGATTTTCTGCTCGTTGCATTCTTAAATCACTTGGTTCTAATATATCTAAAACCCCTCACAAGCTATTCTTCGGGATACAGGTTTGTTGTTATGACATACTGTTTCCTGTATATGAAAACATTATACTACATGTCCATGTGGAGTTTTAAAATTGGTTTCCACAAAAAAGTGCACTGTTATCACTGCTTTTGCCCTATTGTTCCTGCCTTTAGGGAGACACATAAACAACTTTGTTTATACTTTGCTGACTTGTGAATTTCTCCCATTTTTTTTGATGTTATATTTATACTGCTTCAGCTTCTTGTCACTTTACTGTATGAACCCCTCTACTTGGTTCCTGGTAGGGGTGGGGTGTGTGTGAACTTCATTTACTTCCTGAATTATGAGGCAGATAGGAGTGATATGGACGAGGTTTCCACATGCCTGAGTTGGAACACGCTGTTTAACAAGATTTTTTGAGTCAGATAAGGGTCTCCCTAAAGCCCCAAGTTACGCTGTGAAGTCAGGTTCCCTCACTCACCCCAGCATTTTCAAAGCTACCACTGCGTTACAATAAAATGAAATACAGTGGTACCTCGGGTTATGTACTTAATTCGTTCCGGAGGTCCGTTCTTAACCTGAAACTGTTCTTAACCTGAAACACCACTTTAGGTAATGGGGCCTCCTGCTGCCACCATGCCACCAGAGCACGATTTCTGTTCTCATCCTGAAGCAAAGTTCTTAATCCGAGGTACTATTTCTGGGTTAACGGAGTCTGTAACCTGAAGCGTATGTAACCTGAAGCGTATGTAACCTGAGGTACCACTGTACAGTAAAAGCAAAATGAAGCTGATAGCAAAACATCCTGAACTTAAGTGGTGGAAAGATGCAGGGAATCTTTTGCCTAGGCTTTAATCACAGTTAATTATCCCATGGCACTCGAACCACGGTAATTTGTGGGAGAGATGTTGAGCAAAATATTAAAAAGTGTTTGTTTTTCACACTGATCTATTCTGTTTTTTCCTACCATCACCCTTTCATGTCTCTCTCCCTGGGAGAAGTGGCTATATCCCCCAAAATCCCAGGGGGCCCACCGTACCAACAAACTTTGTGGTAACAGGGTCTTGTCTGGGTGCCAGGTAGGTGGGTAATATTTTCCCCACTTCAGAATTTCTTTGGGATCTATACTAATTACTTCGGTATCCTGGTCACCCTATGATTTCTATTGTGACCCCCCTCCCAAAAAAAGTATGTCCTTGAAGAAGAATCACTGCACTTATAATTCTGAAATTTGGCAGGCTTCATCTTTTCAACAGGGCTGATCATGCCTCCATTTCTGGCAAAAAACAAGATACAGGTATCAAAAATAATAACAATTAAAGATCAAACTCCAAAGGTTTCTTGCACAAAACTCCTGGAATTTGTCTGCCTATGATTTGGCAGGCTTAATCCTCTCTGGAGGGGCTTGTATGCCTGCGATTTTCATTCACTTCTGTGAAAAAGTGTGTGTGTAGGGGGGGGAGTTTTAGTCGTTTGTTTTTGATTCCCCATTATAAGTGAATGTGGGCGGGGAGAGTTTTGTTTTAAACAGATCTAATTTGGTCCCAAACAGGAAGGCACCAGACAGCTCTCAAACTGTCTCAAGCACCCTGATCTACAAATACAAACACAAATCAATTTTTGTGGGCATTGCATGCCCCTAGTTCAGGGGTCTGCAACCCGTGGCTCCGGAGCCGCATGTGGCTCTTTTACACCTTTGCCGCGGCTCCAGGGCGGATATTAGCGAGGGGAGGAGGCGCATTGTGCGCCCCGACACTCCCCACTGTGGCGGGTGCTGTACTGGCTGTGACGTCGCATGGGGGCGGTGCATGCGCTAGTCACACACCGTCCCGACGTCACCTTCCCGCCCGCCCGCCCGCTACATTGTAAGGGGCATGTACGCTGGTCACTGCATTGAAAGGGGGCATGTACGCTGGTCACTGTTTTGAAGGGGAGTGAAGAACACACACACACAAAAAGGTAACTTGTTAATTTAACGTTTATTTCTATGAGGAGGAGTAATTCTGAGGGGTCAAACAAATAAATAATAAAAAAAGTGACAAAAAAGTTATTTTTATAATGACGAATTTGTGGTTCCCAGTTTGTTTTTTCTTTGGAAACGGGTCCAAGTGGCTCTTTTTATCTTAAAGGTTGCAGACCCCTGCCCTAGTTATTGATACGGTTTCAAACCGTTATTAGACAATATTTCCCCATGATTCCCCTCCCTCTCACACACATTTCTTCCCCCACACCTAAACATTATTTTCAGTCGAACTGCTTTGGGACTTTTATCATTTTTCTCTGGCTTGACTTAAATTGAACAACTTTTTTCTTTCTCTCTCTTCACTGCCTTTTTTGTATATGTATGGAAACATCCCTTCATGTTTTATTTATACAATTATATTAACTTTTTGATTTGGTAGCTGTTCTGTTTCTTCAAAGTAGGAACTGCTATCAACTCCCCCCCACCCGCCGGCCACCCTGCTTTTTATGAGATTTCTGTTTAATTTTTCCAGGCTCTGATTTTTCTTTTTTTCATTCAGTTCTGACCATTCAGTGGCTGCTGGTGACATTTTCACTTCATAGGGCTGCAACTTTTAACCTTGCTGTTTCCATCAAAATAGAACTTGTGCCGCACTTACTTAGGAAAGTGTGCCATTACACATGTGCAGTGCCATTGTCTCACGCTCTCTAAATAAAATCAATTTCTGCACATATCTTGGCAAGGAAGCAGTTTCCATGTAAGAGGCCTAAGTATGTTTTTCAGACAAGATTGACTCCATAATGTTAATGACCAGAGCTGTGGGAACCTCTGGGATCATTTGAGGTTTATATTGTATATCTATATTCATTTCACATGATTCTTGCTCAGGAACTCAAAACATAATTTTCAATCCTAACACAATTCTGTTTGATAGGTTTGGTGTGTCTTGTTCTTCCTGGGTAGCCTGGGCATACATCTTGTTGTAACAGACTCGGGAAAAGGTTATGGGTAGCCTCCTTCACACAGTTCTGCATTTTCAGAAAGATTTCACACTTCAAAAGATTGTATTTTTGACCTCCAGTGATGTATTGTGATGTCATCTCGAGTGATCAACAGCCAGCATTATGAAGTCAGCAATGAACTGCTTGTTGCACAAAACCAAGTGCAATAGCAGAAAAAGGAAGTTTATATGGGAGCAGGGAAAGGCAAGGAGGTGAGTAAAACAAACTGGTGAAGCTGATGGGAGTCTGCCACTTTCTTTCTTTTCTTTCTTTTTTTTTTACCAAAAGAGAAGTGATGGCTCAGAAATTGAAGCCTGCAGCTTAGCTCCCAGGAGGTTAGTTGCTGGTCCTGATGTTCACTCAGAGTGTTGCCACAAATAAGCACAGGGTTGGTGTAACATATTAAGGTTGGCTTCACTTCTGTGAAACAGCTCATGTGCTTAGGCCCATGATTTGTATTTTGATCCTTGTGCCGACTGTGTGTTATTGACTCTTGAGAACATCATTCCCTTGTAACAAAGCCTTTTTTTGTTGTGTATTTTGATGGCTGTTGCAGGTAATGACAAACGAGTGCAGTGGCTCTGTGGGACTGATGGCGAGGTCTGGGTTTGGATTATGGGAGAAGCTCCTGGAGACAAGCCTTATGAGCAGCTTACAGAAGAACTTATTGCAGAAAGAGCCAGACAACAAGCCCAGAAGGAAGCAGAAGAATTATGGTGAGCATTTTGCAAAACCAAAGTTACTCATGTCAGTGATGTTGGATAAGGAGGCTCACATTTCTAGAACACTGTCTCCTCAAAGTATAGGACAATGCTTTCATTTCAAAACCGTTTTCAATTTTTAATCTAAAATATCAAGTATATCCATCTTTGCTTTTGTTATAAATAACCCACTTTGGTTAGGTCAGCTATGACATTAGTTCTAAACAAAAACAAAAACCCAACCAACAAACAAAGCCATAAAACCTAATCAATTTGCATTTAAGTTTTTAAAAAAATCTTAAGAATATTATGTCTCTTGCTTTAATCAGGAATCTTTTCCAGTTTTTTTCCATGATCTTTGATACCCACAAAGACCTCTATATGGATGAAGAGCTTGCAAACACATGGACCTCTGTGTTTCCATTGTTGTTGGGAATCATCAGAATCCATGGAGCTTTAGTCTTCAGTTCTGAGGTTTTGTCTCTCAGACAGTAGGGTGGTTGATTGAAAGAATGCCAATAATTACCATTCTCAGTGAGATCTTGCTGTGAATTACAGTCTGAGATCCTGCCCCCACTCTCATCACACCACAGGCAACCTATTGGGAGTGAAATTTTATCCTTGGTTGGCAGGTATATATATGGGTATAGAGGGGAGGAAGGAACTCCCTGCACATCAGTTCATGAGTGTGTAATTCAATCTTGCTTGGTTTTTATCTCTGTCCATCCTGCAGGCCAACTTTGGCTGGTGGGTGGGGAGGTAAAGATCTGGCCCATCAAGTATGTGTTTCCTAATCCCTGGTATACCTCAAAATAAACATGTGAGCTTTTAAGGAGTCACAGTCCTCTTTGCTGTGTTTACTTTTTTTTACATGCCTACCTGCTCCTCTTTTTTAAAGGAAGCAAAAAGAAGCGGAAATCACAAAGAAGTTTCGAGATGCTATGGCGAAGGAGAAAGCTCGAATAGTGGCAGAGAAGTGGAAGATAGAGACAGAAGATCGCAAAGCAGCCAAAATGATGGAGGAGAAAATCCAGGAGGAATTAAAGGTTTGTTGACTCCCTTAACTTATATGTTTGCATTCTGCCATTGATCTTCCTGGGATGGCAAGACTCCCCGGGAATATCATGACATTTTCACTCATTTGAGATGATATGTACAAATGGATTTGGCCCTTAGGATCTGTGGTAGCTGAAAAGAGCAGCCCTGTGTAATATTCTCCACCTTGTTTTCCCCCAGATTTACCTGTGACACTTCCCAAAGTTTTTTGCCCCTGCCAATAGCAGCCACCCAGTGATGGTGACCAGAGGTGACCCAATACATTTTGCTGCTGTAGTTGAAGGACAAATGTCTACCCTTCTCCATTCCACATATAGAAGCTGACTGGACTGGCAGCTGAGGTTTTCATCATCACTGGACTGGACAGTGTAATCCAGTCACTCAAGGGTAGCTGACTAGCTTAGGTGGACACAGGCAGATCATGTGACATGTTCTTCAACCTCTCGCTACCATTCTTCATTTGCTGCTTGAGGCAGCTGCCTCACTCTACCTAATAGGATGTATTGACTAAATGTTCCAGGAAATGGGAGACCTGCATCAAACATCACATCTAGTTTCATGCACAGGATATATCCGAAATTGAAAATTAACACAGGTTAGGGACTGATGACACATGGCAGAAGTGCAGATTTGATAGGAGAACTGGCACCGGGGAAGAGAGCACTTAAATATTTTCCTTTTGGTCAATTTCTGAGCAAGACCTCCTACACTGAGTTGTTTTTCTACACGTGTGTGTGGGGGGAGGGAAGAGAACTGTTGGTGTCATTGGTAGCATGAACCCCAACCTACAAATTCCAGATTTGCAAGATCCTAAATAGTTCTTATTATAGGAACCAATTCCTAGGGACCAAGATCCCTTCACCTCCTCCAATAAGTCCCCCAAAGTCGGCACTGTTTGTGCTTCATGTCTTGTGATCAATTATGTGGGGTGGGGCTTACCCCCCCCCCCCCAATATTCTATTCAATTCCTACTGAATCTGAAGTGTGTGGAAAAAATCTACTTGTGTGCATTTTCTAGTTGGCTCCATAGGAATGCATTTCAAACAACAACAACAACAACAACAACAACAACAACAATTTTATTATTTATACCCCACCCATCTGGCTGTGTTTTCCCAGCCACTCTGGGTGGCTGTATTTAGTGTGTTTTCTATAGCTTCTTTTGAAAGATTTGGATTTCAGCTCTTCTTTACTGCAGCAAAGCTGTGGACTTTGTAGGCAGAAGGCGGGGATCTTGGCGCAGGGATGGGAGGAAGTGGCTGCAAGGATAATGTGGGAAATGGAAGAGCCACCAGGTTGGATCTGGGTCCTGGAGACTTCCCTTGGAACTTTTTAATCTGCCACTCAACCAGAAGATGAAGCAGGCATTTCTCCTGCTCCTTTCCCCTTTGATGTGATTCTTTCCCACCCCCTCTTCTTCCACCCTGCCTGTGGTTTGACATAACCAGAGCCCTGTTTGCTATAGCTTGCAGAGATGAGATGTGGATGTAAAAATCCGGGGAGCAGGAACACATTGCAGGAGAAGCCGCAAGTGCCTTATCTCCCAATTAAGTTAGAGATTTAGAGGTCCAAGGTTGCAGCCTAGCAACCCTAGTAGTAGATGGAAGCCGTTTTTCTCCTGTTTCCTACAAATAAAAAACTGGAGTCTGGTTGGTGGAAGACACACGCAGAACAACAGTTTCTTTATCTGTTCCCTTGTGCACAACTCTCTTTTTTGGCAGATTCACAATTAGTCTTCCTGTGCTTCATGAAATGAGGTGCTCTGCAACTTTTTTTTTCTTTTGTAAGGGAGCAAATAGCAGCGTTTCCCCCCCATATGAGTGGCTTTGTTACGACTGTACTCCAGATTTAATGAGCAGTTATAACACACCTCTGCCCCCTAAGTGCAAAAGCCTCTTGACCTTGGATGACCCACCTGCCCTCAAAAACAGCTGCTCGGCCTGTGTGCTAGAATCAAACGGCACTTTCCACAAGTGCAATGGGTGGAAATGTTTCATACATAGTGATCCATACGGATAAGCTGTAGGAGGTTCAGCTGAAAACCTCACAACAGCTTCCTTGGCTGCTAAAGTGGATGGGTCAAATGCCACCTCCACTAACATTAGTATAGCTTCTGAATCAAGGGAGTTACGCCTCTCTGGGGGTCATAACCCAGCTTATTTCCTGGGTTAAAATTCTAAAGAACAACTTCAACTCTAAAAAAAGCTCAACAACCTTGGTTGGCCCTTTGGTCGGCCCTCACATCCCTTCACTTCATCAAATCTGGCCCTCTTAAAAAAGTTTGGACACCACTGCTCTACAGGAACAAATGCTATTACAAGGATGCACATGGGTGCTTCAGTTAAAAATCTGTTCATGCTTGAAGAAATGAAGAAACGAAACTTTAATGAATGGTTCAGCAGGGGTGGAATAGTTGCAGACGAGTTAACATGCTCATTTTACAATGCTTAAAATATTTAATACACCATTCATATATATTTTTTCCTGGAAAAATGACCAGGGCAATATCTGATACAATCTTCAGAAGAGAGAGAACAAAAACCATGAACTCCATTAAAGTTTCATCATCTGGAAGCGTTTTGATTTGGGAAATGAAAGTGTGCTGTCCATTGTGAGAAGGTGTCTAACCATTAATCACACAGTATTATCAGACCCCTCTCTCAAAAAAATCACTTTTATTCCTTCTGCTATATATCAGGATACAAAAGTTGGCCAGATGAGACAAATTATATCTTCACTTACCAAAGTGAATAGGGAATCCTTCTTTCTCTTGGCAATATTGTAATAATGATGGCTGGAAGATGAGTCTATGAATGGACTCTACTGAAAAGCATGAGATGATGTAATAATTCACTTTTGGGATGTCTCAGGATAGTTCTGGGTCATTTGCACACCCTGTTGTGGTAACCGAGAGATGGAAATGCATATGTGAACCAGCCCGTAGAATTTTGGGGTGAATTCGGAGTGTGTTGTTTGTGGTAAAACATCAAGAAACACCAATGGATTGCATGTTCAATGTTTCTTTGCTATATGTACTAGCTTTCATAGACAGAAATGAAGGAATTGGCACAGACAATTTAATATGGTATTTTGCTACCCTAAGCTGAATTCCAGTGTGTCTCAGGGTGGTAAAATGTTCCATAAGAAATTCATGCATGTTTTGTCAGAGAAAAAGCACTTATCTCTTTCCATGGGCCCCTACTTTTTTTTGCTTGAAAAAACTACATGGGACATTTTTACCCCAGTGTATTAACTGATACCCCTCAAAAAGCATGCCAATTGCAAAAATCAACAGAGTTCATTAACTATTGGCTCCCACTTTTTGTTTATAGAAGGAAAACTGTAAATCGTAGGTGGCTGAAGTGTGGATATTGTTTACTACTATGCAGGTGACACTATTCTAGAAGGACTATACTGTAGGTTTGCTTCTGTTCAAATTCTGTAATGAAAAGTGAACCTGGGGTTGATTTCAACCCTGGTTTTGGTAGGAAGGCTAGAGGAGGAACAGGAAATTACTTCTTATAGCATCAGAACTGAGCTGTGCATTATAAAGGACAACTTTTTTATTATTATGCACATATCTCCTTTGACTTTAATTAAAACTCTCTCCATGCTTGAAGAAGGCAAACAGTTTTCTTACTAGGAAATAATTCTCTTCCAGCCCTCTCAGGGCTCCACCGTAGTTTTTGCTGGTATGCCGTTACTTGATTAACATAACAAATATAAGAGGATCCTGTAGAGAGGCATCTATTATGTGACAGGTCCCATTACCATGTGCGGAAGATGACATCTGTTTTATGACTGTAAAATGGGCATAACGTTCACACTCTATGAGTAACAATGTCTCAATGGAACCTCAGTAATGAAAAAGTTCTGCTAACACAAATGTATGGTTTCCTGCTCCAGTGCCAAGGAAAAGTCCACACCATTGTTCTCTTTCAGACTTGTGTAGAATAGAAATGTCTGCCAGGGGCCATGCCACATTTTTAAAGGAATTTTTAAAGCAGTGATTTCTAAGCTGTATTCAGGGCACACTAGTTAGGGGAACTGAACATTTTCAAAATGAAACTGCCATGTTGACTACAAGGGTGGACTTAGGTATTATGGCACCCTGTGCAAGGCCAAAATTTGATGCCCCACTCAGCCCTCACGCTACCTTCCCAAAGGTGGGTAAAGAGGCAACTGGCTTTGGGAAGGATGCATGAGGGCTCCGGCAGGATCCTAGTGCCTTCCTACTTCCTTCTCAAAGCTGGGAAAGTGCTAATGAGGTTTTGGGAGGGGAGGACTATAGGACCCTGTCAGAGCCTCACACCTTCCCAAAGTCCAGCGCCTTGCTTACCTGGCGTTGAAACAGCAAGTTCTTGGCTCAGTTTCTAAATCTGCCCCTGTTGAGTACACCTGCCACTATATCTACAACTAATCCAGAATGCGGCAGCTAGACTGGTGACTGGGGGCGGCCTCCGAGACCACATAACACCGGTCTTGAAAGACCTACATTGGCTCCCAGTATGTTTCCGAGCACAATTCCAAGTATTGGTGTTGACCTGTAAAGCCCTAAATGGCCTCGGTCCAGTATATCTGAAGGAGCTTCTCCACCCCCACCGTTCTGCCTAGACGCTGAGGTCCAGCGTTGAGGGCCTTCTGGTGGTTCCCTCATTGCGAGAAGCAAAGCTACAGGGAACCAGGCAGAGGGCCTTCTCGGTAGTGGCGCCTGCCCTGTGGAATGCCCTCCCATCAGATGTCAAAGCCATAAACAACTACCTGACATTCAGAAGACATCTTAAGGCAGCCCTGTTCAGGGAAGTTTTTAATGTGTGACATTTTAGTGTATTTTTGGTCTCTGTGGAAGCCGCCCAGAGTGGCTGGGGAAATCCAGCCAGATGGGCGGGGTACAAATAAATTATTATTATTATTATTATTATTATTATTATTATTATTATTATTATTATTATTATTATTATTATTATTATTATTATCTGTAGGAGCAGATAAGCCACATGCAGCAACCACTGTCCCATGTTAGGGGAGGGGAGGGACATAACCTTTAGGAAGGATGTTCTGTAGGCTTCTTTATGCAACCTGTTCTATGGCTGTTGCCCAGAAAGTGGAGGTTGTCTCTAGACCATGACTGACTGGAAGGCTGAAGGCAATGAACTGGGCTATCCCAAAATTGTGAGAAGGACGTCTACCTATTATTCCTAGAGATGATAAAGAAGCTAACTAAGTTTTGCATTGTGTCGAGTATGCCTCGAATATTTTTTCCCTGGGCATTAAAAGGTTGAGGAACAACTACCCTAAAGGGAGAGAGACCCTCTTAGGGTTTGGCCTGGAAACTCTGCAGGGTCTTGTTAACTTTCATGGGTCTCATCATGCACCAACATCCTCTGTAAAACAAGTTGCCGAGTTCCCAGCTGATATAAACGGCAAGTACGAAATTTCATGAGGCCTACTTAACTGAAGCTGAACGAGATGTCGCCCTTATATTCAGACCACCTGGAAAAACACTTTGATTACCCCCCAAAGGTACAAAGTTGCACTCTTTCCAATTTTATATTCCTTGAATATCATAATTGCCTATAATTAGCAAATTGGTTACTTTATTCCAGTCATTTTTGAAATGTCATTGGGCAGAAACCATCTAGAGAGACCATCCTTGTGAAGCCTAAGACACCTGTCTTTGTTTATTTTCTTCCCCTCTCCTTACTAATAGAAAGTGCCAACTCTCCTTAACTGTATTCTTAAATAAATAAAAATGCTTGTCTCTGAGCAGTGAAGCAACCTGAGCGCTTGCTGGTATTTTAAAGGTCAGGAAGAAACAGTGTAGGATCTTCTTTTGAAAGATCTTTGAATGTTGACAGTGCTAAAACTCCCACTACGCACCCAGCATCTCTCAAGGTGTTTAGAAACAAAAAGGCAATGCTCTTCATAGAAACAAAGCGATTTCTTAAGTCTCCTGCGCAGCCTCTTGTATTTCTCTGCTGTCAACAGCTCATCTGGTTTGTGTGTGGATACAGCAATTAGTGGAAACTTTTATGACAAACTGCGTAAAGAGTTAGGGCACACTCCTGACATTACATTTGCACAGATATAAATGTAGCTCATTTATTTGTCCTTGTTTGAAGCAAGGCCCTGTGTCTGTCTTGTCTTTACTCAATGGACTGCCCTCATCTTGTGCAATGGGACTTACCGTATATACTCGTGTATAAGCCGACTTTTTCAGCACATTTTTTAATGCTGAAAAAGCCCCCCTCGGCTTGTACTCGAGTGAGGGTCCCACCCCTTTCGGGCTGCTTGTTCTTCCTCCACCGCTGCCGCCACCAGCCTCTACCTCTCGGCAGCACCCTAGGTAGGCAGGGGGATGGGCTGGGGGGGGGAGAGAAGCCCCCTCTGCCGTGTGCGCATGTGTGCACACACTCCAGCCCACCAGGAGGTTTGTGGTGTGGTGAACCGGCTTATACTCGAGTCAATAAATTTTCCCGGTTTTTTTGTGGTAAAATTAGGTGCCTTGGCTTATATTCGGGTCGTCTTATACTCAAGTATATACGGTAATTTCCAAACAATAGGATTGTTTTCTCTCTAGAAAGTCTTGGACAATTAGAGAAGTGAGAGGCTGCATACTTCCTTTCCAGTATTTATTTCTTTGCTCTTTGTTCTCATTTCCCCCCGCTTGGACTACTGCAGTGCGCTCTACATGGGCTACCTTTGAAGGTGACCTGGAAACTGCAATTAATCCAGAATGCGGCAGCTAGACTGGTGACTGGGAGTGGCCGTCGGGACCACATAACACCAGTCCTGAGAGATCTGTATTGGCTCCCAGTACGTTTCCGAGCACAATTCAAAGTGTTGGTGCTGACCTTTAAAGCCCTGAATGGCCTTGGTCCTGTTTACCTGAAGGAGTGTCTCCACCCCCATTGTCCAGCCCGGACACTGAGGTCCAGTGCCGAGCGCCTTCTGGCAGTTCCCTCATTGCGAGAAGCCAAGTTACGGAACCAGACTGAGGGCCTTCTCGGTAGTGGTATCCGCCCTGTGGAACACCCTCCCTTCAGACGTGAAGGAAATAAGCAGCTATCTTCTCTTTAAAAGACATCTGAAGGCAGCCCTGTTTAGGGAAGTTTTTAATATTTAATGCTGTATTGTTTTTAACACCCGATTGGAAGCCGCCCAGAGTGGCTGGGGAAACTCAACCAGATGGGCGGGGTATAAATAATAATAAATTATTATTATTATTATTATTATTATTATTATTATTATTATTCTCCCCCAACAGGACTAGATTGGTATGCCACCAACTACTAACCATAGAAATTCCTGCCCCACAGGTAGCCAATGTTATTTTGGGGATAAGCAAGAGGAAGCCTACGCATCCCTGTTGATGGGGACTCATACCAGAGCAAATTCTCCCCATAATAATACAAAGCTGCATTACATCCCTTATTATTTTGTCCCACAGGCAGCAGGTCTCCAGCATCTTAAACTGGGACTTCCCCCAGTTTTTGGCATGAAAACTGAGAGCTCTGCTATGGAGCTATGGGCAGCATTCTGGACTGAGAACATTTAGGGCAGGGATGGGGAACTGGTGCACTTCCACCGTCATGGTCATGCTGGCTGACGGGGATGGACCACAGGCTATCCATTTTTTATTTAGGGTTTTATAGGGTATAGTGGGCACTTTGAACCAGTTAAAAGTTTCTAGATGTTCTTCAAAGGCAGTCCCATGCAGAGAGCATTGCAGTAATCCAATGTGGAAGTTACCAAGGTATGTATTTCAGACAACCTAGTGAAAAAATTAAAAAATTGTCCAGTAGCACCTTAGAGACCAACTAAGTTTGTTCTGGGTGTAAGCTTTCGTGTGCTTGCACACTTCTTCAGATACAGTCAGCCTAATGAGTTAACTATGGACGAGATATGCTGTTAAATGGGTTAGCCACTCACACTTGATCAATCAGAGCACCAACAATTATTATTATTATTATTTAAAAAATGTGTCACCAATCATAGTGCAGGATGGTTTGGCTTCCCACAGTAGAGTTGTCAAGAATCCTGCCAATGAAATGCTTTGGGGAGTCATAGCATGTGACACAGGAAGTTTCCTTATTTGCTGTTTGATACCCTCCATCCTTTTTTTTATTGTTTTAGAAAAGAGAGGAAGAAGAGAGGCAAAGAGGTGAAGAGCAGATACGGCAACAGGAGGAACGCAGAGCTCAAGAGCTGTACCTGAGCCTCAAGCAAGCCCAGCAGTATAGCCCGCAGAATGAAAAGGAAGACCATGAATGGGAAGAACAACGTGAGTAAATTTTAACCGACAGAGGGCTTTAAATGATGCCGAGATCTTGGTTTAGCCTGAGAAAATGGCAGTGTGATGCCATACGATTTGTGAGCTGGGCCTTGAATGGAAAGCATTGTGATCCAGAAGAACTGGTAGGATTACGAAGGACAAAAACAGGGTGCCTTTCTAAATGGCTCAACAGGAAGAAAGAGCTTTGATAGCTTAGATCAGAGATGGGGAACCTGTGTCCCTTCAAATGCTGATAACTGCATTTTCCGCCACCTTGACCTTAACACCATTGGTCATGCTAGCTGAAGCTGATGGGAATCTGGAGTCAGACAACAAGAGGAGTGGGGGGTTGGAGGAGCAACACCTCTCCTGTTGATCTTACAGGAATTTTAACGCAAACACTTTGCTCCAGTATTTGAGCTTTCAGTGTTGTTTTTGCTGGACTGATGTGATTTTCTGCGTATTTTCCATTTTCCTTGGTGAGTTCTTGTTTATGAATCTTGTGCTAGCTTATTGCTACTTACTGGGTCTCAAAGAATACAAAACAAATTAGTTGGCCCAATAAAATGCATAACCACCTTATCTCATTTCATTTTCATTTTTTGGTTTATGAAGAATGCTAATAAAAAGCACCAGAAAAAAGCAATACTGTATGAAAGTGAATTTTATCTGCATCATCATTGTATTCCCTACTTTAGTCCTGGAAGAGATATATATTGGTGTGTTGAGAATCCTATTCAAGGACACCAAAACTAGTAGTAATAAGTGGAATTTACTGGCTTTAAACCTCAGACTCCAGCCTAATTATTTAAAAAAAACCAACAGAAGATGAACAAACTTTTGCTGGGGCTGTACCACTTCAGACTGCAGGTACGGTTCACATGGTTGAGAAACCATGCAAAAAGATATTAATCCTGCACTTTATTCTTAGTATTTCTGAGCTGTCTGTATCTAAGGTCCCATCTGCACTATACATTTAAAGCAGTATCATCCCACTTTGTACAGTGGCTTCTCTTGAGGCAGGCTTCCTCAAACTCGGTGTGATGGGATGATGAGCTGCTTGTGCGTAAAATCCTAGTCCCTCAGAGTTTGATCAAATACGCAAACCTCTGCCTACGACGGAGCCCCTCAAGCATGGCTCCGTCAGTCGCTAGCAGAATCCGAAAGTGGGCGCTTACGGAATCTCTTCCAGCATAAAAGCTCCTTAACGGAAACACGTCTTCTGGACTCTCGGCGCGACAGTTTCCGGCGAGGAGTGGGTGTCCCTATAGGAGGTCTTGAAACCTCCCCACTGTTTTCGCTGGAAGCGTCTCTGAGCCATCCCTCCGACTCACTTTCCCTTGGAGCTCCTTCTCTCCCCCTGCTGGTTCCCTCTCCAGCTGCTAAGTCTCTCTCAACCTCAGTGAGCCCTTCCACCTCCTGTCCTTCCGATGGCAGTTCCCTGACACTCGGCCTTCCAGATGTTTTTGGCCTACAACTCCTATGATCCTTAGCTAGCAGGACCAGTGGTCAGGGATGATGGGAATTGTAGTCTCAAAACATCTGGAGGGCCAGGTTGAGGAAGCCTGTTGAGGAAACATAGGAACCGTAGTTTCTTAAGGGGGATGAGAGTTGTTAAGAGACCCCTATTCCACTCACTGAGCTATAAATCCCAGAGTGGTTTAATAATTCCACCTATCTCCACAGTAGTGTGGTGTTGAAGAATAGGGCCAGCCCGCTGCCAAAGCAGTCCCTGTGCTGGGTCTTCCCACCAGAGGGAGATGTAACAGGCCTTTCCCTTTGGCTGGAAAGATTCCAGGTGAGCCTGCCGGCCAGATTGGCCAATGGATTGGTTGCCTGATTGACCCCAGGAATAAAGGTGGGCCCACTGCATACCTTTATTGGGTCTCCCACCGTCCCTCCCGATTGTTGTGCTTCGAACACCCACTTCAGTCGGTAGGTTGGATCTGATCTTGCTATAGATGAAGTCGGTTGCCATATTCAGAGCACCAGGGAGGAATTTCACTACCTCTGGCAAGGGAGGAGTAAGGATGCATGCAAAATGCCAACTTGATTGTTTTTATGTGCTTAACAAGTTCAAACTGGCATTCCCAATATATAATGTTGCGCCCCGAGGCCCCCAAGCCCTTTCCCAGTAAATAACTTCAAACGGACACATAATTTTAGTTTAAGTTTTTGGGCAAAATTTAGGCCACAACTTTATTGATTACAAAACAAATTGAGCAGTATTGGCCTAGGCAATGGTCAGGGACTATAACTCACTCCTGCCTCTCTGGCTGGCAGTCTGAAAGGGTAAACACCAAACGAGGGGGCAACATCGGTGAAGATCGATTGAAGCTCACCCTGGGGTTCCTGTGGTCCTGGCATGGCCCTAGCCCCTCAAGTGGACTTTGGACGAGATCCAGGACACCCAGATTCCTTTAACCTATTTCTGGAAGGGCAGGTGATGGCCACACCTCCCCTCCCACACATTTCTATAAACCAATGCCTAACCGCCAAACCTTACAAAGTTCTGACGATTGCTAAGTTGGTAGGCGAAAACCAAGTGGCTAAAGCCAATCTGCCAAATGGAAAAATTCCTACCCAGCCCCTGCTCCAAAGCAGGCGACCCAATCCAAAGCAAGGCCAAAGCAGCAGCGCCTAAAATAGGGAGGGCGGGAGGGAGGGCGGGTGTTCAGCAGCGTGAAGCAAGTGCCCCACCCCCGTCGTGCTGCCACATTTATAGGTCCCCGGGATCACACCACTTGCCCCAACTTGCCCAAACAGCCAAGCGCGATCCCGGGGCTCAACAAACAAGGCTTGGGCCATGCCTAGCAACCACACACCCCGTGGGGGTGGATTAAGGGTCCTGAGAGCAACCAGGACCCTCAATTTAGGAGGATCCCATTTGTCGTCCTTCTTTTTTTATTTTTATTTGTCGTCCTTCTGATTCCCTTTGTGTCGTATTTGTTTAGATTGCAAACCTTTGGGCACAGGCTTGTGATTTGTTTTAATTTGCTGCTGTGATCTGGTTAAATGTTAAGCACTTTGCAAAGTAACAACCAAAGTACCGCTGCCTTGCGTCGAGTGCCGTTGTGGATCTCAGTTGTGTTATAGCAGGGGCCACATTATCTATGAATACAACCTTATTAATAGAATTTGGAATAATTTATTGAATGTCAATTACCTAAGGACCGTGACCTGCCATTCATATGAGATCAGGTCACTTTGAACCAAATTAATTTTGCATGTGACAAATGATATTCCCATTAACTATGATTGTACCTGGCTTCTAATCAATTGGGGGGGGGGGAGGAATACTGATTATTTCAGGAATAATTCTAAGCCCAGTTGCTGAAAAGGAGATATTGTCTCTTGAAGCAGACTTGGAAGGAACCTTAGTATTGGGATTGCCTGATTTCTGTCATTGTGGTTACACAGATTAATAGGGTTGGAAGGGACCACAAGGGTCAATTAGGCCAACGCCCTGCAATTCAAAAATCTTTTGCCCAACGTGGGGCTCAAACCTGTGACCCTGAGATAAGGAGTCTCATGCTCTGCCAACTGAGCTATATCCTGGTGTCACATGATTTCTGCCCTTTTATAAGTGATCCTGTGTGGATATATGGGGTGGCGGGGAGACAGGAACTTGGTAATTGTAAAATAAAAATACATCTTCAATAATAGTAAAAAGCCTTATCTCATTACTTGAGAGAAGTGGTAACCTTTTCACTATTGAAAGGGGAAGTCTAAATGAGAGACCCCTGACCCATTTCTCCCTCCTAAGAAAGAAAGATGGCCTTCTTAGAGGCTGCTCCCAGATCGTGGAACTCCCTTCCATGGGAAGCTAAGCTGGTATCGCTCTGGTTTGCTTTCAATAGCAGGCAAAGACTGTTTTGTTCTGACAGGGATTGGAAACTAACTGGCAGAGTCTTCTGAGGGTGGGTGTTGTATTTTTGTTTGTGTGTATGTTTTTGTGTTATGTAGTACAGTGGTACCTTGGTTCTCAAATGCCTTGGTACTAAGACAACTTGGAACCCAAACACTGAAAATCCGGAAGTAAGTGTTCCAGTTTGCGAACTTTTTTTGGAAGCCGAACATGCTCTGTTTTGAGCGTTGTGCTTCCAGTTTGAGTGTGATGCTTCCATTTTGAGTGTTATGCTGAGGTTTGTCTGATTTTGCTATTTATTTTGCGGTTTTGTGGCTCTTTCGTTTTGTTTTTGTGACTGTGTGGAACCCAGTTCAGCTACTGATTGATTGATTGATTGATTGTGTGACTGCAGTACATTGTTTATTGCTTTCATTTTATGGATCAATGGTCTCGTTAGATAGTAAAATTCATGTTAAATTGCTGTTATAGGGGTTGTTTTTAAAAGTCTGGAACAGATTAATCCATTTTGCATTACTTTCTGTGGTAAAGCGTGCCTTGGTTTTGGAACGCTTTGGTTTTGGAGCGGACTTCTGGAACAAATTAAGTTTGAGAACCAAGGTGCAACTGTAGAATTTTATTAGAGGTTTTTTACATATTAGGAAATAAAATCCAAGCTATCTTATACAAAGATAATAAAAGGAAATAGATAAAAAAGAGTAATATAGAAAAAAGAAAATACAAAATACAATATTCATGATTCTCATAAAACACAGTTATATCTATCTATAGTTCTCTATCACCATTTTATCTCAATCTTCCATCCGTGTCTTCAATGCTGTTTTTACTTGGGTCACACTTCTTTTCTTTTTAATATATCTGTTTATTGTGTTTTAACTTATGCTGTGAGCAGTCTTGCCCCATTTACTGAAATGACACCTCTGGTCCTTGCTTGTATCTCAGGCTTGTGCCTTCATATGATCCAAGACTGTATGGACTAATCATGCCCTGTTGTTACCCCTCAACTGTATGGCAATGCCAACCTGGCTTCTGTCCACCAGCATCAGAGGCCAGGAAGATGCAGCGATGTCAGTGTTTGCGTCGTTTTGCTGTTATGTGCTGACTGCGGGAGCCAAATTATCCATTAGGAGCAGCGCCAGGTCCCATCATGTCTTGCCACCACCAAGTCAGCGGCTGTGCTCAGCAGTGCCAGGGGTCGGGGGGTCGAAGAGGCGCGTTGCTAGCGCAGCTGCTGTGGAGGGTGAACGTTGCAATGATATTGATGACACTACTAATTTATTTAGTAGATGGAATTTCCAACAGAATGGGGATTCATCTCATCATCCCACTGCTATTTATTGCCAAGTCAATAGGCGAAGCGTTACTAATTTTAGTGTTCGGTTTAATTCACTGCTGTGGTTCCTTTCGTCGAGCCAAACAAAGAACAACACCATTCTTCTATAGGTAATTGAAATATATAGCCTGCTATAGTGCTAAAAAAACAAACTATGTTACATGGGCATTTCTCAAACGTGGACACCAGCGCTTCATTTCATTGCTGGGTCCAAGCAAGGTCTGGCATGATAACATTCGCCCAGCCAGATTCCTCTGGTTCTTACAAGTAAGACATGGTGGTGATGGCTTCCCTCTTGACCCCAGTAGGGAGCTTATAGATGAGACCCAAGCCCACAGTCCTGAGGGCGAGATGGCCCCCTGGCCACAAATGGCTGCCTTTTGCTTCTTTGGAGAAAAGCAAAACATTGCACTTGTGAGCACGCTGGTGCGATCAGGGCAACACCTGACTTTGGCTCTCACTTGCGCTCCTGGAGAGATGTGTCTGTTCGTAGATCGCACAGAAATGCACTGTGGTGTGCCATTTCTTCCCTCTGCACACACGGCACCTGTCATAATGATGGGCATTTTGCCAGTGCATGGATAATAGGCATGCACTACTTGAATTTTCATTGATGCGTTCTTAGCTTGCGTGTTTTCCTGTTTTCCAAGAATTATCCCCCCCTTCAACTGAAGAACAGAAACATACCATGCAATGTTTGCAGTCAAATACCATTTCTATCTTGAATATTTATTGCGAGTTGTTCCCAAATTAGCTACAGACCAAGGACTATTAACAAGCTAGCAGCTGGAGCAAATCATTAAAAAAATGTGATGCATATTCATGCGACATTCTTATAATATACATCCAAGCCTAGCCCTGTGACTCACTGCTCTTCAGAAAAGCAAAGGAGGCCATAAAATATGGAGATCTCCTAATCTGTCCCAAATGATGCGACTTGCTCAAGTTCATTCCCAACACAGTAGGAATTCGTTCACATCTTTATCAAAGAACTTGCGGTTAGAAATCCTATCAGAGCAGCCAATATGCTTTGCTGTTATGATTATTCTGTACTTGTTTTTCCTGTGCCAGTAATGCATTCTCCATTTTAGACCCTAGCCCCAATTTCTGTCTACATTTCCCCCCCCCAATGAAATTTTGCCTCATTTACTCATTTATTGCATTCATACAGTGCTTTTCTGCCAAGGCACCCAAGGTGGTTTATAATTATAAAATACCAAAGCAAATATCTGGGATAAAATATACAGCAACAGAATCCTCTCAGGCTGACTGATGGTCCCTTCAGGAGCTGGTGGCAAAATTCAAAGAAGTGCCCGTTTCATAGCAGAGCTGCAATTTGGTTTGTGTGTTAGTTCGAGACATGTGAATTGGGCAGGTTCATATTGAATTGAAATCAGATCCTTCATTCCCCCCAATAGGAAAGATGCTTCCTGGTTGCTAGGGGAAAATGAAGGACAAACTATGGTGATTCCAAACACTATAAAATAAGACAGAAGCAGGAAAAATGTACTACAGGGGAGGCAAAGTTGCAGCACTTTAGCACCTCAGGCAGTGATGTAGCGTGTGTTGCTGGTGCCCAGGGCAGGCAAGCTGCTGACATCCGCAAAGCGCCCCCCCCACCAGAGCCAAGTGGGGGTCTGTCTGTCCTGGGAGGACCCCAGCCAGCTGCTGCGGCCCTTGGTGGGTGAATCTCTCCAACGCCCACAGAGAGGAGCTCTGGGCTGGCCTTCCTCTGTCCATGCCTGTGAACCTGGGCTGCTCTGCTGCCTTCACCACAGTGGGATGGGGATCCCTGCAGAAACCGGCACTTGCATGGGGGCACCTGGTTGTGTCACCTCAGAATTTTGCGTCTGGGGCCATGGCCCCCTTGGCCCCACATGCTATGCTACTGACCTCAGGGATTCCTACTGCCTGGCATTAAAACAACTCACTTGTGAATCACAGTTTCTGACTTTACTCATTGGCTGAAAACACAGCCTAGTTCATTTCACAGAAATCATTTAGAAAGGGGCTTGCACATTTTGGTTCCATAACTTTATTTTTAGGAGGGCTAGAGGCTTACTTTTTTGAAAATGGAAGCACAGATTCTGGAGCACCTGCCCATGGGTGCCAATGAAAGTCTTCATAGTGCCCATGTGCACTGTGTTGGCAACTCCTGCTCTAAACCCACAGTTATATTAAAAAGTCTCTGTATGGAAAAAAGCAAGCAAGCTGGTAAGGCGAGGTGAGCATGTCATTGTGGCTTAGCCAAACAATATAGAGTTTGACCCTTGGTGCCTTATTTGTGGAATGTTATGTGTTATTTTTCTATTAGGTACAGAAGGTCTTCCAGCCTCAACTTGATGTGTTGGGATTCAATGGCTTTCCATGTTGCTGACATGTTACCTCTCAACTTAGAACTGCATGTTCTGGCTTGCCGAAAAAGCAAAGACACTCTGACGAGTCTCTCCTTCCTCATCCCTACAGTACGTCGCTCAAAAGCTGCGGATGAGGAAAGGAGCCATAAAGCACGCCGGGCCCGGGATGAG
This sequence comes from Podarcis muralis, assembly GCF_964188315.1. NCBI lineage: Eukaryota > Metazoa > Chordata > Lepidosauria > Squamata > Lacertidae > Podarcis > Podarcis muralis. Next base: position 79,351,430 of record NC_135660.1, on the reverse strand, counting down.
TACCGGCGGCAATCCTTGCGGGCAATCCAGAAAGGAAAAGTGGCTGGTCTCAGTAACCTGTTCCAGGCAGCTGGTCTGAATATCGAGCCAGAAGCAAAGCTGAATGACGCCTGTCCCATTCCAGCATTCACCATGACGGTATCAACCAGGTTTGTTTGTTTTAATAAGGCGACCCAGGCCTAACTGACATGTTATGACTCCTATATGGAGGCTGTTGACTCCTATATGGAGGCCTTTTCTGGTTTCCCCATGGGAAAGGCAGCAGGGGAAGCAAGATTCTTGACAAGATTGCTCTGGAATGCATTCAGAATTAAATGGCAAACAATCCAACAATTTTAAATATCAGTGGATTTTAAGGTTGTGGTTACTTTTGCAGAGGGTTGATCATGTCCATATATTACAGCATAAACAATCAATCTTGGGACACCTTAAAAACTAACTAATGTATTATGGCATAAGGTTATGTGGATTCCTTTTAGATGCCTCTTAATGACTATACCAATGTCATCAACAAACTGGCACCTTGTTTATTTTTAAGCAGAGGGATCTGCTTAACATTAAGAAGTAACAAGCTCTATATATTCTTCATGTTGGCACATTGTGTTACCTCCAGCTATGACAATGTCAACAATAGCCACTGCTTCAATTTTTTTAAGCAGGGGAATTTACTTAACAGCAAGGAGCTATAAATCCTGTACATTCTTCAGACTGATGCACGGCCAGCCCTCCAACTAAGGCCTTATCATTTCTGTTTCTCACATTCCAGGCAGATAGACTTTTGTATGCTTAAAGAAAGACATCAATGCCTGCTTAAACCACAATCTAGAATTCCTTGAGTTTGCTTCCACTCCATAGCTGCCGTGTCTGCCATATATACAGTAGTTCACATACCGCATCACCAAGCAAGCTGAGTATTAGGAGTGGACCACAGGCAAACGTAGCTTTGCCAATACAGGCTGTAAGGTGCCTGGGTTTCATGGACAGAGTCCCTATCTGAGGGTCCTTGTACAGTTCAGTACTTTTGCACCGTTTCCCTCTAAAACTAAAAAAATCAGAAATCTTCGTAATCAAGAATGCAGCAAATGAAGCAAGTTAGAACTGTCAGGTTGTGGTTGAGAATTTCTTTACAAAATCCATTTCAACTTAGTTGTGAGTTTTCTTTTGGCCAAATTAATCCCCCCTCTGATTGTATTTTTATTGATCCCTTGCCTGTCTGGTAAGTTCTGTGGGTTTCCAGCAGTGAAAAACAATCCGACATAGCAGATGGAGTTAGGCAAAGTTTTATCAGTGGCTCCTCTTGGGTTTACACGGCACCATATGATATTATTAATTAGTCTTGGTGTTATGAACAAGCGAGTGGAAACCCGAACATGCTGTTAGTTTTTTTTATAATGTGCAACGGCATACACCAAAAGTTCCACTAAGTAAGTGCAAGTCTCTTTGCGTCGATTTGTATTTTCATTTTTAATACCGAGACTCTCAATTGTCAGTCTTTGCTCCTGTGAAGTCTGGCAGCTCAGCAGGGCAAAAGGAACCCTAGTCCCTTTCTGCTCGGCATTTTGCGTTCCGCTTTGACAAGCAATCCCTTTGTCTTGCTGTGTTTTGATATAGAATTGTGCCTCTAATGGTTGCTGGCATTCCCAGCTTGATTAGGGAATAAAAAAATGTAGCCTCCGAAAGGCAGTGAATTCTCTATGTTTTGCTGGTGAGTTGCTTCTTGTAGCGATACTGTGGTTATTTTTGTTATTCCAAGCCACTTAAGATGAAGGAGGCTCTTCCAAAATAAAGTCATAAGAACATTAAGAAAAGCAATAATTGTGAAGGGCTATTAAATATTATTCAGCTTTGAGTTCTAAGCCTTTTAAGTTCTAAAGTGCAACTGTTTAGTGTGGAATTCAGCAATAATTCAGATGCGAATGCTTTCTTAATACTCAAGTGAGACCAAGAAGATCCTTGCAAGGCTATGCCAATTATTCCGTACTTACCCAAAGCTGTTTATCCATCTCTTAAGTGATATTATTGTATGATCAAAGAGTCAGGTTGCCTTGCTATCTTCATCCTTGTGGAGAGCTAGAAAGTTGATGCTCACAGGAAAATACACTTAAATCAGATCTTTAGATCATCTTAGTGGAATTTGAGGATTGCAGGGCAATATCTCCTGTATCATTGCGGTAGCCTTATTTGTGGATTCAGAAGAATGTGAGAAGGTTTGGGAAGGGGGAGCAGGCACATGCATGCTGTCCCTGCCCTTATGCCCCCACGTGCATTGGGTGTGCCCACTCCACCCACCTCAACTTCCCCATATTGCACGGGAAGGTATAGAAGGGGCTTGACAGCATGTTCAGATGAACATGCTTACAAGCATCTTTGCTACCAGGAGCCCTGGTAATGCAGGATCTCCCATCACAGGAAGGCTGCTGAGCATGTTCAGTCAAATGGATGAATATGTTTACACGGGGATGGTTCCACACCATAATTTCTGTGAAGGCATCTCAATGTGTGGATCAGTTCTCCCTACATGCCTTACCATTCTGGCTTGGGCTCTCTGAATCGCCTTGTATTTGACAACTTGCTTGGTCACCACAGGTGACAAGGAATTCTATGCAGGTGGCTGAGCAATGTTCCATCCCTCCACATAAATGCAGTGGGCTGGTTAAGGAGGGTTGGAACAACAACAACAATTTATTACTTGTACCCCACCCATCCGACTGGGTTGCCCCAGGCACTCTGGGAAGCTTTAGCCAGTGATCCAATGTTGACTTTGGAAGAATGAGAGAACACACCCTAGAGCAGCAGCAGGGAACCAAATCCTTGGGCTGGGCTGGGCTGGACAAATGTGGTCAACCAGGCATCTTTATCTGGCCCCAAGGACTCCCCTCAATCACACTCATAATTGACTGCTCCATCCCCCCCCCCCGCTGGAACGTTTCATTGAACTGTCAGGATGCCTGTAGCTTATACACGTACAGGCTTCAGTTTTTGTCATGGTTGGACTTGCATCCATTACCCCACCCACTGCTAGCATCCAGGCCTGAGAAGGTTGCCCCTTAGGCAATGTGGATCTCAGACTGAAAATGTTCCTCATCGCTGCTGTAGAGGCATGAATGCAGACAAATGGTGCAAACAGTGCCCTCCCACATCAGGAGCTCTGGATGGTGAAGATGGGCAAAAGATAAGGTTCTGTTCCACCTCCAGGATGAAAGCCAACAAAACAAACTAGGCCTGGTTTTTCCATAGACTCATGTTTCTTATCACTTTTCAGGAACTGGGAGAAAAGCCTCAAAACCATTTTAGTGTGCTGCTTCATTGTACACTGAAAATTACTCTTTGCTTTGTCTCTTCGCCTTCTTGAACCCTGGGTGGGTGGCTACTATGGACTTTTGGGTGGCAGCCCCCTGGTTCTGAAATGGCTTTGGCAAAAAGACTTGCCTGGTGCCTTCTTTATGCACCCCCCCCCCCATGTTTAAGTAATTAACCCTCATGTTTAATTAGCCTGAAGAGTACTATAGAAAGTGGGAAATAGCATTTTCCAAACCATAATTGCCTCATTGACTGGTTAGAAAAGAAATCCCCTTTATTCCATAATGTGCAATTTCATTTCGGCACAGCAATCTCCGTGTGACTTTAACCTCCTTCTTTTCTTTTCATTTAATACAGTAAAGCCTGGGAACGGCCTCTGAGGCCTTTCTCCAGAGAAGTTATTATTCAGTGGTTCAAAGAAGAGCAGCTTCCGCGCCGTGCTGGATTCGAGAGGAACGCTAATACTGTGGCGCCTTGGTTTCATGGTAAAACTGTTATTTGTTGGCGTTCTTAAGGCTGAAGTGCTTTTCTGGGAAGCTTATAGTGGCGGGGGTGGGATGCTCGAGAGGTTTGTTTATTTCCTGGAGGAAGCTATAGCATATGAGACGTGCTCCGCCTGAGCCCCAAAACACAGATGCCTTTTCACAGATAAAAAAAGGGAACAGCTACATCTCTCTCGAAACACTATTTCGTTAACCTCGTTGACGTTTATTAGCTGGTGCAGCACACTGGTCAAAATAGGCATGGGGCAACTGCATCAGTGGAGCCAGTCCAGTGCTCCCACTGTTGTGTCCACACCATTCCACCACTTTCCCCTGCTGGTAAGCCCAGCAATATGGCTGACAGGAGGCTAGGTGTTCTGTGGTGTCTTCTCCATAGGCATTCCGTGTACCACTTCAGAATGTGCAAACACGTATGAATTAATGCTGTCCTGTACAGGCAACTCCCCATGTACGTGTGTTTGAGGAACATGTGCACATGCATGTGCACACTGCTGCTAACCTGGAAGTGGCATGGAAGGGTGCAAAAATGGCACAAAATAGCATCTAGCAATCCCATGAGCCTTTGCAAGTACAAGCACCGACTTTGACGCCTGTGGAAAGTTGGAGTTTGAACAAGGAGGGTTGGAGGGAGGGATTGTCATGGAGTTTTTGGTTTTTTTAAGGGTTTTTCAAGGGTTTCCAGGGGTTTAGAGGGTGTTTGCAGGCTTTTTCAATAGCGTTCCCAAAATATGCGATTTCACTTAAACGTGCGGTGCTTTGGAATGTGACCCTCACATAAATGGGGAGTTGCCTGTACTGTACTGCACGTAGAAAACTAACATGTTAGGGAGAAAGCTAGGCTAAATCCTTTCTCCCTGACATCTAAAGTTCTGTGTGCAGGGACTATTTATATCAAGGAGATTTCAGGCGTGTGAACTTTCACCTGCAGTCTTCGGTACTACAGCCCAGTGAGCAATGGGTTGACCTCTGAGCTTGGAAGCTGACAGCTTTCTGGTTCTTAATCTCACTTTAGCTATAAACTCTCTAGGTCAGTGTTTCCCAACCTTTTTTGGGCAAAGGCACACTTGTTTCATGAAAAAAATCTCGAGGCACACCACCATTACAGCCCCGTGACGTCAGCGCGCAGTGTCACGCCGGGAGGGACATGAATTGCTAGCAAATTACATAATCACCTCCTTGAGGGCTGGCTCATCTTCTCCGAAGGCAGAACCCCATTAATTAACAGCACAGACTCACACCATAGCCAAGACGAGGGGGGAAAACCTCAGTCATGCACAGTCATGCACATGTGGGGGCTAAATGAGGACGAAGACCGGGCAGAGAGCAGGGTTCAAATCACCCCACCTGGCCAGGACAATCCCTGGGTGCTCCCTTGGGCCACTCGCCTGACCCACCTCGCAGGGCTGTTGTTGCGAGGATAACACGGGGAGAACCACACGCGCCCCCGGGAGCTCCTTGGAGGAGAAAGCGGGCGATGAATGCAATGCACGAAATATATGAGAGGCGACCAGGTTTTGCAGGTGAGGGGCCCCCGCCAGCCTCCGCTTCCAACACCCGGCGCAACGACACCGAAGTTTCCCCCCGGGCTCGGCTCGGGGAGCAGCGCTGCTCCCCCCGGCTCCCCTTCACCCTCCCGGCTCTCTCTGCCGCCCACTGGGGACCCCCCTCACCTGCCAAGTCCGGAGCGCCGGTGGAAGTTGCATGCATGCATGCAGGGCGCCGCGTTGCCATTGCATTGCACTGCACTCCATGCAACGCCTGCACGCATGCATTGCCTTGCACGCCCGCCAAGGGGTCTCCCCGCGGTCCGATGCGTCCCCTCCGGCGCGGATGCAGCATTGCAAAAATAAAAAACCCCCGACGCAGCCCTACCTGGGGGGCAGCCTCCGCCTCTGCCGCTCCGCCTCCGCGGGGATCCCCGGGCTCCATCCTGCCGCCCGATCTCCGGGGGGCGCAGGCAGGCTGCGCGGGGTCTGCGCGGAAGAGCCCCTGCCCGCCCGGCCGCCGCCGCTGCGCTCATTCCATGGCCGGGAGAAGAGCGCTTCAAACAAAACGCCCGGCCCGCCAGGCCACGCTGGGAAACGTAGTTCGCGCACCCCGCGCGGGCGCGGAGCCCAAGGGCGAGGGGACTACGGATCCCGGCAGCCCCCGCGCCGGGGACGGAGGGGGAGAGGCCGGGTGCAGGGATGGAGGGACGGGTGGGCGAGCGAGTGAGTGAGTGGCAGCCGCCAAGCCTTGGCCGAGAGCCAGGAAGGGCCTCCCCGGAGGAGGAGGAGGAGGAGGAGGAGGGAGGCTCAGAGCGGGAGGGAGGGAGGGAACCCCAGGGGTCATCTAGTGACGGCGCCCCAATCGAAAATTTGCCTTTTTTTTAAAAAAAAAAATCTTTCAATTTTTTAATTTTTCCCGCGGCACACCAGGCAACATCTCGCGGCACACTAGTGTGCCGCGGAACAGTGGTTGGGAAACACTGCTCTAGGTGATCTTGGGCTTGCCATTTTCTGGCATTGTCTTAGTCCTCTGGTCTGCTCATAATAATGATAATGGTACCGCTGGCCTGCCTTACAAGGTAGTTGTATTACTAAGGTGTTAAAGGTTAAATATTCAATAGTCACAAAGTGCTAAGAATGACTGTTATTATATGATTGTTCCGTTGCTTTTCTTTCTCCCTAATATTGTAGCTTGCAATGCCGTGACTCTTGCATTTTTGTTGCTGTCTTGATTAATTACTGCATTGGTTCCAGTGACAAAGGTCCATGCAAGCCAGCCTTTTGGTGGAAGGAAACATAACCTGCCTCAAACTGAACTGAAGAAATCTGAGGGGGGGGGGGGAATATTTTAAAGAATCAAAAATACTTTCAGAATGCTGTTAATTCTGGTCCTGAAAATCTAGCCTAAAACGTTTAGTCTTATTTAGAACTGTGCCAAATATTTATCAGCTTCACTTTTCAAGCAGTATCAAACAATTTTGATATGGTAGAAATTTTCTATTAAAAAAATACTTAGGTTGTGCAAATAATTATCATTTTCAGTGATATCTTTGCAGCTTGGTGGTTGTTGCTTTGATTGCCTTCTTTGCATGCTAGGCAGGGCCATCCCTACTGTTAGGCATGAGGCAACTGCCTCAGGTGGCAGATCCAGTGTGGAGGGGAGCAGCAGCATTCACTTTTACGTCTGCCCAGCTTGTCCTAAGTCCCCTATTCTGGTCTTCTGCCTCAGATGTGGTAGAGGATGCTACACCTGTCAGCAGTCTCAAAGTGAAGATTTAGCTGCCAGTCTGGTGGGCTTCTGTGTGTGCAATGGGGAAAGGGGTATCATCTTGTCTTGGGCTGGTCAGAGGCTGCTTCTTCCTCCCTTTCTGTATGAATTATTTGGGTAATCCTACCCATACAAGGATCACAATGTAAACAGAGAAGTGTCTCTATTCTGTGTGGCTAGTCAGATTTGCCTATCTGATGCTGTCACTGATAGCAAGTGATTGTGCAAGGAAAAGTAGGAACACCAATAAGCAAGTAACAGCAACGAAAGGTGTGTAGTTTTAGCTTTCCTGTGGTTTTATTGGATTCGAGGACAGATCTGTGCAGGCAGTGTAGGGTCAGGCCTACTGACAGGCAGAAAGCATTGACAACAGAGCCTGGGTGAAATCCCTTTGCTCATGAAACTGCTGAGTGGTCTGAGAAGATCTGTAGAGCACTTGACTTAAAATATCAGCTGCTTCTGATGACCACTTGAGCTGCTCAGCCGCTATCGACTGCACACCACTTTTTTGCCTCTGTCTCAGCAAAGTGCGAGAAATTCCTTAATACAAGGACTGAATCTGGCCTCCACTGCGTTCTGGCTGAAATGAAGCCCTTTGGAACCAAGCCTACATTGGTGAAGAAAGTGTAGTTGAATAGTGCTCTTAGAGTCTCTTTGCCCCTTCCCACCCCCCGCCCTGCAGAAAAGCAAGATTTAAGTATATATAATGGATGAACTATTAAATCAATAGGTTGTTGTATTAGAAATAATGGTAAACCTGCTCACACTCACATGCAAAGTGCTTTGTGAGGTAATGCTGCATTCATTGAATTTTATTTTATTTATTCATGGCATTTATAGGCAGCTCAGTTGGTTAGAGTCTGAAACTGACAATGCCAAGGTACTGGGTCCGATCCCCATTTGGGACACCTGCATGTTCCTGTGTTGCAGGGGGCTGGACTACATGACTCTCGGGTTCCCTTCCAACTCTACAATTCTATGATTCTGACTTTTTCTCCAAAGGAGCTCAAGATGGTGTGAATGGCAAAGCTGTGTTCGCTGTGGGGATGGAAATTGTGGTTTGGGCATGCCTGTAAACCTTGATTACAAGGGGGAAGATATTATTGCAGGGCCGATGGGAATCAGTAGGATTGTTCCAGTTGACCTGGAGGGGCTTTGAATGGAGGCTGACTGAACTGGTGAACAGCAGGAAATACTTGAATCAAAAGCCCCTTTGTGCGGTGTCACAAATCACTGACATATCTTTGATAAAATAAAATAGATGAAAGTTCACCTCCATGTATCTGGGTTTGTGAAAAAGAAAAGAAAAACAGAAGAGGTCTGAGTGTTTACAAGATGCCAAAGAAAGTCAATTTCTATGTGATTTAAATTCAAGCTAGTCATTACACAGAGTGAATAGTACAGATAAAAGGGCTGTATTGTTATGATAAAATGAATGCAGGGAGAACAAGCTTCCTAAACTTGAAATAATATTTAGCGGGGTTGGCTAAAACACACAATTTTTAAAAAATTGGGAGGGGATTGTTTGACATACGGATTCCCCCCCTTTCTTTCCATAAGCCCTACCAAGGTGTAGAGCTCCTACTCACTGAAATAGATTTGCACAGGAGAAGTTCTTAGTGGGTTATACCTTAAATGCCCAGTGTCATGAGTGAGGTGCTGCAGTTGTCCAAGGACACATTTAGAGTACTGGTGGAGTGGGTACAGTGTTGGAACAGGGACACGTGAATTCAAATCCTGGCCAACAAGCTCATGAAGAGTGACCATGACCCAACTGCAGTCTTTTAACTTAAACTCTCTCTCAGGTTTGTGGTGAGGATACCGTGGGATACCTTCCTATGGGTCCTCCTCTGCTGCTTGGAAAACAAAGAGGAAAATGGTTTTCTAGATCCATCTCAGTCAGGGTTTAGACCTAGTTTTGGCACAGAAAGTGCTTTGGTTACCTTGTATGATGACCTCTGCTGGGGGAGAGATGGGTGAAATGTGTCACTGTTAATCCCCTTGACCTCTCAGCAACTTTTGATACCATCAACCATGGTATCCTTCTGGAGCCACTGTCCAGGTGGGTGGCACCACTTTGTGGTGGTTCTGCTCTTACTTGGATGGTCATTTCCAGAGGGTGATGCTTGGGGGAGTGAGCGCTTTTTGGCCCCAGATAAGACTGAGGCACTCTTAGTGGGCAGTTCCCTAGACTCGATGGATGGGAGGTTGCTGTTTTTGATGGAGTTACACTCCCTCTGAAGGAGCAGCTACACAGCTTGGGGGTACTTCTGAATCTGTTGCTATCACTTAGGTGCCGTGGGCTGCCTTCTATCACTAGTGGACCAACTACATCCCTGTCTGGAAGGCCTAATTCTGCCTTCAGTGTTCTGGTAACCTCTACGCTAGATTACTGCAATGTGTTATATGTGAGCTGCCTCTGAAGTTAGTTCAGAAACTTCAGCTGGTGTAGAATTCAGTGGCCAGGCTGCTCACCGGGGCAAGGTGCTTTGAGTATATACTGGCCCAACTGCACTGGCTGCCAGTTAGTTTCCTAGCCCAGTTCAAATTGTTGGTTTTGACCTGTAAAGCCTCAAATGGTTCGGGACTGCAGTACTTCAAGGACTGCCTCTCTCCATATGAACCTAGACCCTGCAGGCATCATCAGGGCCTTCTTTGCGTGCCTTCTCCATGAGAGGTCTAGAGGGTGGCAACATGAGAACAGGCCTTTGCTGCAGTGGCTCCCTATTTGTGGAACACTCTCCCTAAGGAGACCCACCTGGCGCCTTCATTACATATCTATAGGTGCCAGGGGAAAATGTTTCTTTTCTCCCAAGCCTTTGGCTAATAAAACAAGCTGGCCTTTTAAAATCTCTCTCTCTCTCTCTCTCTCTCGGGATATTGTTATTGTTTGTTACTAAGTTATGTATTTTTGTGTCTTTAGATTGTAATTTGCCCTGTGATCCTTGAATGAAGGTCAGCATAGAAGTTTAATTAATAAACAATGATAAGAAGTTTCATGGGCAGGGGATCACCTAAGAATGATAAGTAAGCCATTCCGTTCAGAGGAAGAGTGAAATGTAAGAGGTATCAACTAAAGCTCAGTCTAGCCTTCTTCAGGCATTACTCAAGTGCACAACCTAACCATGAGCAGGGGGAACAGATACAAGTGAACTAATTTCCTATCTCCATCTTTGTGAGTTGTAAGACAAACCTTTGTAGGACAGAGCCTCCAGTACCTATGGAGATTTAGAATCCTGGAAGAATATTACACATGCTAGACATTCTAGAACAGTTGGGGGTATTATTTCCTTAAGGACCATTGTGTTGCATCATCATGAAGCTGAAGCAGAACAAGGGCAATGCTTCCTTGCTCTCACTGGTTTTGCCTCCAGTCGTGTGAGAGCAGAATGCTAGACTTGATGGGCCATTGCTTTGATCTAGCAGGACTCTTCTTACATTCTGGAGCTGCTGAGTTAAAAATATATATATAGAGAGAAATGGGACCCAGCAGAAACAGGGAATGTATTTGCTGCCACAGTAAATGGGATGAGAACGTTCCTGGTGCCAATCAGGGGGTTGGGAGTGGGAGAAGAAAAATGAGGCAATCTGCAGAGGGCATGAGAAAATCAAGCAGTGCTTGGGGGCTGAGGGCTTGCTGGAAAAACTGCAGTGGCTGTTTCTTTTCTTGCTTTTCTCTGGCTGTTTTAAGGTGTCCACATGGGCCACCGTGTTCACCACAGATGTCTCTGAAATTATGTTTTGTCACAACTTAGTGCCTTTCTGAATGAGGGATCTGGGGGGTCTGGCTGTGTTATGTAATTTTGTTTCTCAGCATCCCAGATGCGGCATTGCAAAATCATGGACAAATCACATCAGCTGTGTCAGACAATTGGATTAAACATCAGTGTGGGGAAATGAGGCTGACGACTCGATGGTGAGGGCAAGGAGGAAACAAACCTGACATTAACAGCCGCATAACTGAAACTGTGCAAATGTATTTTCAGTGTGTGCCATGAAGGAAAAGCGAGGCACTTTTGGACACTTAGGAAAATGTAAGTGAAATGAAGTAAACAGGTTCAGCTACACCGTAGCTGCAGTACTCTTGAGGTGAACGATTAGACAAAAATAAGGAAGCATTTGGTCGAGGGTTCCAATGTTCATTTGTAATCAGTGCCTCTGTGGTTGTAGAATACTTGCATTAATGTTTGGTGGCGTACAAGACTGTCTCCAGGTGATTATGGCTGTTTTTCAAGGTCAGTCAGTCTTCAGCAGTACCAAGGGGGGAAAAGTTGATTGCCTTGTTGACTCCAATTCACCTCCCCTGGGAAGCCACCGTGGTGGTTATTTCCCTCCTTTGTTCTCACAAATAATTTGATCCTTCGTACAACATGTCACCTCACTTTAGTTTTTAATAATTGTTGAGAAGGCTGCCCGTCCTTTTGAAGGCCTTGTGATTGTCATTCTAGGGCCATTGTAGTTGAGAAGTGTCTGCACCAAGACGTTATTAGCAAACACGATAAATGTTTTAGAGCCGTGGCCTCCTGGAGGAAGAAAGAAGAGTATCTAAGGGAGGTAACGTGATCTGGGGCATATGGCAAGGAGAAAGGAAGCGAAAAAGGCCAGCACTGCTGTTGCTCTGTAACCGGAGAGCCAGAGGGCTGAATAATTCATGCCGACGGTCTAATTGTCAATGTGGAAATAGGCCTTGCTAACCCTCCACAATGCACCGAACATCTTTCCTTTGTGTTTAACTGGGAGTCAAGTGCTTATGCACCAAGGCTGTAGATGATGGATGGAAAAAAGATTGCTTTATTGGAGAGCTGCTACTGATTCAAAAGAGGGGGGGAAATGTGATTACATCAGGTGCTAGCACAGATGTGGAAACAGACTTGCTTGCTGAAGCATGATGAAGGCTTAAGAAATAGAAGCAGCCCCCTGTACCTTGGAAACGAGTTGCCCTGGGCATGACAAAGCTCAGTATTAATGTAAAATTTTAATCTAATCTTGAGGCTTAAGCAATGAAAGACCATCCATGTCACTAATTAAGGATGTGCACCAATGCCAGGGCATGTGGATTTGCAGGTGTTTTTGCTTTTGATTCCTGTTTTGTTCTCGTCTGACTGTTGGTGAATCCTAGCAACTGCTAATTAACATGTCCAAGAACTTCTCTTTGTGTACAGAAATGGAAATGGCAGCAATAGCCAGTCATGGACTGCTCTATTGTAGGCTAGTTAAGGTTGTTGTTTTTTTTGGGGGGGGGGGTGTTTCCAGACATTTCTGAGTCTGATGAGTGGAGCATGATAGCAAAAGTCAGGCCAGGTCAGAATCCCACACATATACTTTTGCAGGTCCCCAAAAGGGTGTGTGTAGAATATTGGTGGCTTTCAAGGGGTGGGATGTGGGTATATCTTTCAAGATGAGGTGGCTGAGTTTTTAACAACAAAAAGCTCCACTCACCAGTCCAGTGGTGACACAGATAACTACACTCACTGGCACTATCCTCAACACTGCCACTGACATGCATCCATACGGAATGGTACTGGCATAATTAAAGATGATGTAAGGAAGTTCAGGGGCACAAATCCGGAGCTCTGCTTACCACCACTGCTGCTTGGCCATGAGGGCTGTTCAGAAAAGCTTATTTCCTTTCATTTTAAGCTCCATCGCTTGATTATGATTTCTCCTGCAAGCGAAGACAGTTTTCAGTGGATTGAGTGGCCAAACCAATAGTGGGCCCAAAGGTCAAGAAGGTGCTTTCTGCACCTGCTGTAGAGGGAATCATAGAATCATAGAATCATAGAATCATAGAATCATAGAGTTGGAAGAGACCACAAGGGCCATCGAGTCCAACCCCCTGCCAAGCAGGAAACACCATCAGAGCACTCCTGACATATGGTTGTCAAGCCTCTGCTTAAAGACCTCCAAAGACGGAGACTCCACCACACTCCTTGGCAGCAAATTCCACTGTCGAACAGCTCTTACTGTCAGGAAGTTCTTCCTAATGTTTAGGTGGAATCTTCTTTCTTGTACTGTAGTTTGGATCCATTGCTCCGTGTCCGCTTCTCTGGAGCAGCAGAAAACAACCTTTCTCCCTCCTCTATGTGACATCCTTTTATATATTTGAACATGGCTATCATATCACCCCTTAACCTCCTCTTCTCCAGGCTAAACATACCCAGCGGGGCAGATGGGGCTCATCAACCTGGGAAGGTAGCCCATCTAGGAGAAGGAAAACTCTGGTCCTAAATGTCTGCTGCCTTGTAGGGTATCCTTAGGAGAAGAAAAGACTAAAGAGTAAACCCTACAAAAATCCCTAAGATGGTTGGATGGTGCCTTTTGGCAACACCTGCAGCCAAACTGGTGCCAATGTATTGCTCTGCTTTCCTTTGGACCCAAAGGCCAAGAAGGGGGTCTTGTCGTCTGGGCAGCCCAGGACCTCCATACACACTGCCCAGGCTTGTGCCCCAGGGAAGTCACTTCAGTGCTGCTAACACAGTGCTTTGGCTTCACCCCTGGAGGCACACTCCCTTGTCTCTTGAGACAGACGGATGCCAACAACAGCTTGATTATCCAATGCTTTCATGTCATCAAGATTGCTGTATGATGCTTACTATGCTGGCTGGGGCTGATGACAGCTGGACTCCAACATCAGGAGGGCTGCAGGTCCCTCATCCCTGCTATGCATGTGTACTCAGAAAATCCCATTGAGTGCTACAGTTTTAGCCTAAAGAACACTTCCTTCTTTAGATGAATTTCATGTTCAATACTATTTACCATATTTTTCGCTCTATAAGACGCACCAGACCACAAGACGCACCTAGTTTTTGGAGGAGGAAAACAAGAAAAAAAATATTCTGAATCTCAGAAGCCAGAACAGCAAGAGGGATCGCTGCGCAGTGAAAGCAGCAATCCCTCTTGTTGTTCTGGCTTCTGGGATAGCTGAGCAGCCTGCATTCGCTCCATAAGATGCACACACATTTCCCCTTACTTTTTAGGAGGGGAAAAGTTAGTCTTATAGAGCAAAAAATACGGTATTTATTTTATGAATCACTTCCTGTGAAATATTCTGAAGTGAATTAACAATAAAGCATTTATAAATTCATTTTCTGGCCAACGTAGATAAAGGCAAATTCCATTTAAGAGCTATTTCAAAATAACTTTAAATGGGTTAGTAGATGACTATCTGATAATTAATCCAATGTTTTGACTCTCACTCATATTGAATATTTCTTACATAGATTTTGGCTCAAGCTCAATGTTTGCATAAAACAACTAATGGAATTGGACACAATGTTCGCTGAAAATAGATTCCACAGCACACATTTTAAGTCTAACATGTGATCAGAACTTGGAAAAATGACTTGGCTTTCTCCATCTCTCCTGCCTCGGGGAATGTCCCTTATAGAGGCGTGCAAAAGAACTGATCCCAAATCAGGAACCAGGTGGATCCACTTTGGATAGATTTGGGTCTTGTCTGAGCTGAAGTGGGATCTCTCCAAAGCACCACAAATTGAAATAGGAAATTTTAAAGTCCTTTGGGGTGCTTTGGAAGTTTGCATATAACTCTTTTATATGTGTCATTATATTGCGAATTGTTTTGTGATGCTTCATGGGAAGCCATTCATAAAAGAAATAAAGAAATTGAAGAGAAATACTGCAAATATAATGGTAAAAATACTGACGCTACAGGTAACTTTTTTGCAGACGACCTTCCTACTGACCTACCTCCATAAGACTACATCCTTATCGATTTCAGCCTCTAGATGGAAGTCGCTGAAGCTGTCAATCTGAAGTTTCTTTTGGAACCACAATATTTTTGAGGCTTGACAAGGCAAAATTATGCTCACGAACGGGCTCTCAATGGGGTTGCTTGCAGTCTGCAATCATGCCAAGGGAAAGCACGTGATTACAGAGAAATATGTAGAGAGATCAGACTGCAAAACGTTGTCACTCAGGAAGCAGTGGGAGACAATACTTAACCTACTGACATTACAATGGAGAAATAGCAGAAGGATTATTAGAAAATAAAAAGCAGGCTTTGGGGGGTAGGTTTCCATTAGCTGTTTTGTACACATATAAAAAATGTGAGTTTATTTATGTGGACCAAAGGGGTCAGGTAAGAAACCGTAAGCCTGTGGTGAATATAAATTAAGGCACTTTCTTTGTAGCCTCTCTCAGACGCTCGAGAAAGACTTTAGCCCCATTTCCATCCTTAGCAGTTATATGGCTTGCATGTTTACCTACAGTAAAAGCTTATACGACACAAGCTATCTCTTATTATTATTATTATTATTATTATTATTATTATTATTATTATTTAAAACCCACATACATTCCCAGGTGCATACAATTCTGAAGGATATAGATTATGCAGATGCAGGGAATTTCAGGCTCCACCCCCACCCACCACCACCAGGCAGAAGAACAACAACAATGGGATGTGCAGAGACAAATTCCAGAGCACTGGTGTGCCCCCCTCCCCACCTATCCTGTAAAAGTAGTCCAGAAGAATCGCATGGTATCAGAAGCTGCTGAGAGGTACAGGAGAAACAACAAGGCCACAGATCCCTTGTCTTCGAGCATAGGTTGTCTTCCAAGGTAACTGAGAGAGTTTCAGTGCCAAAAGTCTGCCCAAACTCTTCAGCTGGCACTTTTGTGGGCTGGCGCTCCTCCCTGCCCACTGTTGATCTGTTGATGTAGGTGTTGGAAAAACGCCCTGGGGTGCCTGCAAGCCCCCAAAACTCTGAGCATCCTCCAGTACGCGCAGCTCTGGAAAAGGCATTTCCCCTCATCTGAAGTGCACTCAGCAACATATACCAGCTGGTATATGCACACTAATCTTCTGGCATAACGCAGCAAGAAGAGTGAGACATCGTAGATCTAATCTACTACAGTCATACCTCATGTTACGTCCGCTTCATGTTACGTTCTTTCAGGTTACGTCCTGCGGCAACCCGGAAGTACCGGAAAGGGTTACTTCCGGGTTTCACCGCTCGTGCATGCGCAGAAGTGCAAAATGACATCATGCGCATGCGCAGAAGCGGCAAATCACAACCCGCGTGTGCGCAGACGCTCCGCTGCGGTTGCGCTCTTTTCATTTTGCAAACGGGCCTCTGGAATGGATCCTGTTTGCAACCAGAGGTACCACTGTATTTATTTACATACTATGTACAGACAAAAGCATGGTGGTGTCCGTTCTCTCCAGCTCCAAGAGAACAAACAGAACAAGTAAAAGTGAAAGGACATTACGGCGGAAGAAATATGAGTGTCTTCTGTTTCCCACACTCTTCCCAGACAGGCATGTGATTTACAACAATCTCATCTGCAGCATCAGAGGAGTGGAATTGCTAACAGGAGGTCCCCTTTGGATGGTGGGGTTCAGTTTGCTTCCTGTGGAAGGGGATTCTACCCGCTCACATAATTGGCCAATTGTGAGCAGGCAATTGACTATTGACTAATAGACTATTGTATTTTAATATTCTGTTGAAAGTCGCCCAGAGTGGCTGGGGAAACCCAGCCAGATGGGCGGGGTATTAATAATAATAATAATAATAATAATAATAAGCCAATTGCGAGCAGGCAAGGGGGCAGGCTGCTCCTGGGGGGCAGGCCCAACTGGGCCTGTGGGCTTCGTTTGGGTCCACGACCTGGGAATATAAGGGACCTGTGGCCTACCTTCCTGGGGAAACTAGGTGAATCATGGGAAGTGGGTCCTGAGACTTGAAAGAGTATATTCCTTTGCTATCAGCTTTCCTTCTCCCAGCATTACCGTGCCTGGTTACCACTTCCTTAGTGTTAAAAAGACAAACCTTTATTCTAGCACCCATTAAATAAAATCAATATATAAATGCATCAGAAGCAACTAGACAAATATTAAGTTCACTTTGTTAATTAGAAAGTTCTCACTTGAGCTCAAGCAATTTAGAAGAGAGGGGAGGGAACCGTTCAAATTCCCTGGAGCTATTTAATCTTTAATTGAAATGTGGGTTTCTAAGGAAAAAAATTATTTCCAACTTGTGTGCTTTTAATGTGCATGTTTGGGTAGAGGAGGGACCCCTTTCTGAAGGGTATAACATTCAGTTTGTGGTGGATTTTGGACTTGTTTCATTGACACAAAGCAACTGATCCAGAAAGAGATACCATGTATTTGTATGTGGCAAATGTGAATTCATATATCGCAAAGAATTAGTAGAATTAGTAGAAGTGCACTGATATTTGGTTAGGTTTGGCGGCAGTTCCCTATTGATTGTACTTTCTACACTGTGACTACTGTAGCACTGAGACTTCTTTGCTTCTTAGGATGGCTTTAAAGAGAGTCGTGATTTTAATTTGTTCTGGTTTCAAAGTCCTCTTATTCCTTGGCTTTGTAGTTAAGTATAGACGGTAATTTGCAATGCGTCGTAAAGCGTGTTCTCACTAGCAGAGAGCACGTGTTGCGGTTGGGGAGCAGGCCACCATCATGATTAGGCAAATTTGGAGAACCCAAGCTGGTAGGGGGTTAAATTGGGTTGCTGGGGATTTTTCGGTGTTGCTATTTTGGAGGAGGAGTCAGAGTCTATAAATTGAGGAGTAGGACTAGGGGACGTCCTCTTGGCCGTTTTGCATCGGATCACCCGCCCCCCCTCCCTTTTATAGGGTGGTTCTTGGGTTCATTTGACCTTGCTCTGCCTGTCATGGGGTCGTTCGCATTCGTGCGGGGGCCCAGTAGGAATTTTCCCATCTGGCTGATTAGTGTGTGCCTTTGGGTTTTGCCTACTGCTTAGCAAATCGTCACAACTTGTAAGGTTGGCAGTTAGGCATTGGTTAAATTGGTGCTTGGAGGGGTAAGGTGCCTATCCCTCCAAATGATGCGAATGGGAATTCCGTTAAAGGAATCCAGGGGCTTGCCATTCTTTCGTCCTTGTCCGTGGTGCCGGGCTTGGGCCGTGCAAGCCCCACCGGAACATGAGGGTGAGAGGTGTTGGACTGAATTCCCAGCCTCATTTCTCCCCAACACTTGTTTCCCACGCTGGCTTCCGGTGGTGCCCGGAAGTTTCAGCTCTGTCCTCGGGGGCAAGGACAGATAGTCATAACCAATGCCTAAGCAACCACTCACATTTTCTGTATTTTAATAAAGTTGTGGCCAAAAATTATGCCAAAAACCTTAAACAAAAATGAACGTGTGCTGTGTGAATTTTTGGGGGGTGGCACTGCGGAACTCAACAAGCAAATATATATTTTAGCAACGCTGCTCAATAAGCTGCAAAGAATGATATCCGCCTGCCCCCCCAGCTGGGCAGCATACAAAATTAATACCCTATTTTAAACAACAGTTTTCTTTTGCAGCAGTGTCACTGAAATTAAATAATTCAGATTAAGTGGTTCACGGGCACTAGACGAGGTGCTTTGAATCTGAGCTACGATCAGAAATCTGTTGGAAGACATTAGGAAACCAGTTCCGATTTGGATGCATTGTTGGAAAAGGCTGGTTCCTTGGCCATAAGGGATGATGGCAAAGTGAGATGCAGGTGGGCAGGCAAACAGGGAAGTGGAGACAGGCAGCCTGGGAGCAACTCCGAGAACGGAGTTGGTTACTAATCTGTTTGTTACTGCAGCAGCCTCAGAGGGTTTCCAGACTGTTGCAATTTGAGAATCAATCACATTCTGGCAAATTCAGGTTGCACAATTAAAGCTGATTTGGTGCTCTTGTGCAAAAACCTTCCCCCCCCCCCCGCTTTATGCAATAAGAAAAACAGTGGGAAAATGTACCAGATAGTATGAGATAGTAATTGCTTGACACAAGGCTATCTAACCTTTATCTGAGGTCCTTTCTCCATCTCTCTCCTCTGCGAGGAGGCTTGGAGGCTGATGACAAGGGGAGGTGTCCTTCTCAGTTGTGGCTCCCCATCTGGCTCTCCCCAGAGAGGATCACCTGGTGTTTTCAGTGACATCTTTTCAATGCTGGTAAAGTCTTACCTGTTCCCCCAGGCCTTTGATGGACTGAGATGGTTCTGTTTTATCGTGCTGCCGAAGCTTCTTATGGCATTTTACATGTTGTATGAAAAAGGAGGATTTTAGCTTAGGCCTCTTCACATGTATTCTGCAGTGGTACCATTCCAAAGGAGCTGCGCTATACATTTTTCCTGAATATCTGAGATGGCTCTTTATGTCCTGTTTTTATTTTAAAGGATTCCCAGGTGCTGCTGTGTATGTCCTGCCTTCAGTATTTGGGCTCATTTGCCATCTCTCTGACACACAGGCCGAGCCTAGCTTTAACTGGCTTCTACAGCAAACAGTTATTTTCACATTAGCAACAAATTGCAATTAGGGCAGGCGAGACACAGTTCAATATGAGTTGCCACCAAAAGGAAAGCAGTGAAGGGTGAGAGAGAGAGAGAGAGATCAGCATCTCTAGTAAATTAGTAACTTCTCAATGACAGTAATACAATGTTTGGTCTTCTTTCAGGCTGCCCAATTAACCTTTTTGACTATTCAATACGTAAAAGCCGGACCAATCATTTTACTCGTCCATCATTAAATAATTGAAGTCATGTCAAAGATGGTGTATCAATGAAGAACTGAAGTTGTTGACAAAACATTTACGCTCTGTTGATGGTGAACTTGAGACGGAGATGAAATGAAGCCAATCAAATCAATAATAGCCCTTCAATACAGTGGTGCCCCGCAAGACGAATGCCTCGCAAGACAGAAAACCCGCTAGACGAAAGGGTTTTCCATTTCGGAGGTGCTTCGCAAAACGAATTTCCTATGGGCTTGCTTCGCAAGACGAAAATGTCTTGCGAGTTCCTGCAGGGTTCCCCCCCCTTTTTCCCAAGCCGCTAAGCCGCTTATCAGCTGATCCGCTAAGCCGCTAAGCCGCTTAACAGCTGATCGCTAAGCCGCTTATCAGCTGATCCGCTAAGCCGCTTATCAGCTGATCCGCTAAGCCTGCTAAGCCGCTAATAGCGCTAATCCGCTAAGCTGCTAATGGGCTTGCTTCGCAAGACGAAAAAACCGCAAGACGAAGAGACTCGCGGAACGGATTCTTTTCGTCTTGCGAGGCACCACTGTACTTGTTGATTATTGATTGTGGTCATTGGTTTAAGACCAACGAAAGGAAAGACTGCTTCACGTAAAGTATTTCTGACATATGGAATCATTACATTCAAGAACTGTTGATGGCCTCTTGCTTCAATGGCTTTTGAAAAGGGATTAAATTTATGCAATGCTTTTTTGGGGGGGCAGGGGTATACATACCCCTAAACATTTTGTAAATCTAAGTTTGGCCTCATTGAGGCGCAGTATTTCAATATGAGTAGGAAAATGAGAGTACCCCTAATTTATTTTTTTAGAAAAAACCCCCCACTGAATTTATTTATGGCAGATCTAGGTCCAAGAGATGGGATCTTTCCCCCTTTTTTAGGACTTCTCATTTATCCTAACTTTCAAAACATTTCAACATGAGAATCAGTTCAACCCAAAGGTGCAGATTAAAACAGAATGCTGAGCAGACATCTAAACAGAGTCTTATTAATTCAGAATTGCACAACCTACTAGTAACTACTGGAAAAGGGTCAAAACTCAGAGAGCAAAATTGGTGAGACCCCTTGGGGATTCTCTCATATTCCATTGAAGGCGTTGTAGATGGAAAGATCAATGAGTCAATATGCAATGACTCAGCCTATGTCACAAAATTCATAGTTCTTTGAGTTAATTCATCATGGTGCAGCACTGCTGAGCAATAATGCAACCCTGCAGTGTTAGGAGACAGCTGCTGTGACATACATTTGTAATACTTTAATATGTCCCAGAGGATCCCCACCCCCGAAGTGTACTGCGCTCAGCAGGGTTTCCTAGATGAAACTTCTCAGAGTTTTTGAGAGTTAAGGCTGTGGTTTGTATACGTTTGGTTTATAGCTGAGGAGACTGTCGTTCATCATAGTGCACGGTAATATTTTGAGGCGCTTGGTGATAACGAGAGGACCAATTGCATTTGTATATAGTTTAACCTGATGGGTGATGTTTATAATCCTGGCCTGCAGCATTCATATGAAGAGAACTATTGAAAGCAAGCCCCAAGGGGTGTGGGGGGTGGCGATACATGGACACATTATTTCAGATTTCCAATTGTCTTACAATGTCTCTTTAGGTTTTATCTATTAATAGTTACTTGTTTAATTATTTTCTTTGCTATGAATTGTACCCCAAAGTGGCACAAAGAGAAGGCGGCTTGTGAAAACAGCCTTTCTTTTCCTTTACTCCTGCAGCCTCCTGTACTCACGCTCACACTCACACCCATACCCCAAAATCTGCCTCTAGACAGTAATCCCTATCTAAGAGAGGGAGGTGTATCATATAAAGCTGCATTGTAAGAGGGGAATTGCCCAAAACTGGGTGGAGGGATCTCCTTTCTGGTTCAAAATCCTTTTGCTCAATTTGGGGGGGATTTCTCTTTCCTACTGCAGTCCTGTACCACACAACTCCCATCGCTGTGCATGTGTCTCTCTATAGGGGGGGTAGTCGAAGAAGCAACAGTTATGATTTAATTATGTCTGTCCTGAATTTCCCACCATCATGCAACCCTGATAGTAGCTTAGCAGATCTTGAACTGCAGCGCTCTAGTGTTTATATGCCCACTTGTGACAGAGCAATCCTAAACATGAACATCAGAAAGGAGTCCCCGTGCAGTCAGTTGCACAGTTTCCTGGGAGCAGGTCTGATAGTCTGCTAAGATGAGCTTTCCAATATACCTCTTTGTGATGCAGTCTTAGGTACCACACCCAGAACACACAATTCATAGAACCGTAGAGATGGAAGTGTTTGCTAATACCGGGGGCTGATGTTGCATTCCTCTTTTGTACCCGCAAAATGTATCTTCCAACATGCCACCAATGAAACTAGGGACTCTCCCTTGCATGAGAGCATGGGGTGGGGTGGGGCTAGCAAATGGCGAATCAGGGGAAATACAATCCAGATCCAAGAAGATCTACTAGATCAGGATTCCTCAACCTTGGCCCTCCAGATGTTTTGAGACTACAATTCCCATCATCTCTGACCACTGGTCCTGCTAGCTAGGGATCATGGGAGTTGTAGGCCAAAAACATCTGGAGGGCTGAGGTTGAGGAAGCCTGGACTAGATCTACCCCATGCCTTGGAGGAAACAACTGCAGCATGTCCACACACAGGGTTAAAGAGCAGGGATACTAAAGCAGCTGGCAACGCCCAGTTTAGAAACAATAAATGCTGCCTAAGAAATCAAGCATTTCCTCACATTAATCTGGTGCCTCTTCCGGATTCTGATTGAAGCACCCATCAGTTAGGCTGAAACTATCAGAACTGAGCCAGCATCAATCCATCCACAACCCTGCTCTGACCTACTCCCATCTCTTGGCTCCTCCACCCCAGGGAGATTCCATCTGCATCCAGACATAGTCAGTTTCAACACCACTCACGACTGTGTCTTTCACACAAATCCAGCCATCCTTCCCTCGCAGATTTTCACCCCGCGTGCTGCTGCTCCCCCCCAGCTTACCTCTTCTTATGCATCCCTAGAGTCCACAGGTACATTAGGGAGACATGAAGAACATTTGTCCACCTACAAAGGAGACAAGTTTGCAGTACGGCAGCTGATCTATCAATAAAGGCTGCCAAAGTCCAGCTCAGTACAGGAACCTCTGTAAATGTAGCTGAACAAACAGACCAGTGATGTCATAATGACCGTATTGGCCAATCGGGAGGCATTTTCATTTTCTTCTAGCTATTGACTATGTAACTGATGTAGTTATAACAGACTGGCAATGTTCTAGATTTAGAAAGACTTCTCTTCAGACCAAGCTCATTAATTTTACCTGCACAAGAAGTAAGAAAGTGTGTTGCAGTTGAGACACCCAATTTTATCTACAACAGGTAGAGTGAGCCCTCAGAAACAGCAAACCATTAATATAATTATAATCAAGTAGAGTTGTGTAAAGGCTGGATTGCGGTAGCAGATGCAATGCGCAGAGCATCAGAAACAAGGAGATACAGAGTTCTGCTTTTCCTAGAGCTGAGATGGGGAACTTGTGGCCTTCCAGATGTGTTGGACTCCAGGTTCCAGCAGGATGGCCAGGGATTATGGGAACTGTAGTCCAACAGCATAAGAAGGTCCATAGGTTCTCCCTCCCTGAGCTAGAGTTTAGGTATGTTTACAATACCGCTTATTCTGCATCCAGTGCACACCCACTGCTAGTTTTTGAAGCCTCATTTATCCACAGCCCATATCAATCCTGTAGTTTCTTGACAAATACTGCTTTTTGACACATTTCCCCTCAAACTAGCTTCAATTCAAAATGGATGCAGAGTAAGTGGTAATGTGAACATTTGAGACAGCTGCCACACATGTGCATATGACAACTTGTGTGTGTGTGTGTGTGTGTGTGTGTGTGTGTGTGTGTGTGCTGCAGTGGGTAGGAAACCAAACAGTTCATGTGTCAAGTGAAGACATCCCTGACCCCTCTCTGATGTGAACAACAGTGTGTAAATGTGGCTTGAAACGCTGCTGGTGTGAATATACCCTATATGACAATCAAGGTATGGAGCAGCTGCTTTTAGGTTATGTGCAGATTAGCACTGCAAAGTCTACTGCTTTTGCTCCAAATGTATGAGCATCTGAAGGAAAGCTGAGGAAGCAAAAAGACTGCCTTTCCTCTTCACAAACTAATTAGCTGGAACAAAGACTTTCACAGCTTCCCACAAAGCATAATAAAGGCAGCACCACAAATTACCTATCTTTCTTTGCAAGCATGCACAACACAATATGCACAATGGGCCACATGTTTTAGGTTAATAACTGGTTTCACACTTAGGAAAGAGTTGTGAAGTGAACACCATCTTGCTTGCTTGCTTCTGCATATTGTATTACATGGGCCAAATGATGTTTGCTTAGAACTGAGATCTCTTTAACTTGCTTGGCTGTCAAAGGCTTTGAATCTCTCTCTCTCTCTCTCTCTCAAACTGGTCTGTTCTATATGAGTGAAGGGACGCAGGTGGCGCTGTGGGTTAAACCACAGAGCCTAAGACTTGCCGATCAGAAGGTCGGCGGTTCGAATCCCTGTGACGGGGTGAGCTCCCATTGCTCGGTCCCTGCTCCTGCCAACCTAGCAGTTCAAAAGCACATCAAAGTGCAAGTAGATAAATAGGTACCACTCTGGCAGGAAGGTAAACAGCGTTTCTGTGCGCTGCTCTGGTTCGCCAGAAGCAGCTTGGCCATGCTGGCCACATGACCCAGAAGCTGTCTGCAGACAAACGCCGGCTCCCTCGGCCAATAAAGCGAGATGAGCGCCGCAACCCCAGAGTCGGTCACGACTGGACCTAATGGTCAGGGGTTCCTTTACCTTTTTATATGAGTGAAACTGAGGGCTTGCCATGGCACTTTCCTTCCTGTTTACTGCTGAGTTGGAGCAAATGTCAACCTGGAGAAAACCTGAATGGCATTTGCTCTGATTTAGCCCTAAAGTGTGGGTTTTCCAGGGGAAAGCAGCGTGGCAAAGGCAAAAGAGCTCAGACCTGTGCCTTCTAGGCACAGAGCAAGTGGAGGTGTGGACAAGCCCTGAGGCAATATTGAACAAATCCTGATTGAAATTTGGTAGGGCCATGAGGGGCCAAATAACATTGCCTCATGGCTAGATTATGTTCACAGGCTACCGGCCAGAGATCACACACCCCCCTTTCTTTTTACATAGATGACATTTATATTCACAAACCTCTTTTGCTGATAGACACCCCCCAGAGGCTATCATGGACTGGTTGGATGCAGAAGAATGGTGGGGGGAACTAGTTGGGGAGCCATCAAGAGAAGAAAGGTCAGACCCCAGTGATTGGTGGTGGGATGATGATGAATGGTCAGAGGGAGAAGACTGGGAGGAGGAGGTGTTGGAAGCTGAAGGGGTACCATGGCTTAGTGAGCTGGGAGAGTCTGTGGTAGAGAGAAGTCCAGAATCGGAAGGTGCAGCTGGCAAGTGGGAGGAGGGAGGCCAAGAGGCAGAGGTGACTCAGGCTGTTGAAGAGTTAGGGTCCCCCCTTCTTTCTGTGATGAACTCCCCTCCTCTGTCTCCCAGAACCAGGAGAGCTATGAAAAGGGTGGAGTATATTTAAAGTATACTGTAGTTCCTGTTTTCACAAATCCCCAGTGGATTGTGCCCAGTGTTTTAGGAGACATATACCTCCAGCATGGAAAATGCATTTGTATTCCAGCTCATAAGATTACACTATACTTGCGCTCCATTATTCCAGTGAAATTTAATTTTGACACAAATTATGAGCAATTTTTCTGCAATGAGGGAACATCCAAAATTATCATGGCAACCATTTGTTAAAGTTTTAAAATGATTGTATAAGATGTAGGCAAATGTCATCTTCTTGCTTCTTTCTTTTTGAATTTTGCAACGACTTCCATTTTTCTTTTTCCTTTTCCAGACCATTTTCTCCCGGTAACAGTGCAGATCCAAATAGATAGGCAGCTTCCTATGAATGCTGATGAAATGCATAGGTGCTTAAGAAAGAGCTGAATAAATGAGATTAGGTTTTTGGTGTGTTAGTAATTAGATTTTTTTCCCTGGAATGATGAAAGGGTAGCAGCGCTTTATGATACTACTGGAACAAGGCCACCATTTCATCATATTTATATTGCGGTAACGTCTAGTGGCTGCACTTTTGATCAGAGTCCCATTTCATTTGGAACTCTGCATGCAAATGAGTTCATGTCTTTAGTTTACAATTTGGAGGTGGTCTTGAAATATATAGGACATTTCAAATGCAGCGAGGTGGCTGCTTCAGTAGCAGGACTTTTTTTCAGCCAGAACTCACCAGAACTCAATTCTGGCACCTCTCAGCTGGGTGCCATTGCCATTATAAGAGAACAAGGGAGGCATTCATGGTGAGTTCTGGCACCTCTTTTTCTAGAAAAATAGCACTGGTAGGGAGAATTAAGAGATCAGGGCAAAAGGTGGGCAGTGGAACTGAGCAGAGACAGAAGTGTTTTGAGAGGGCAGAATGGGGAGACCCATTGGCAAGGCAAGACAGCAGTCATCATCAGAAACAATAGAAGAACTGAAACAGAGGGAGTGTAGTGTAGTGGTTTAATATTTTGTTGGGAGCTGTCCAGAGTGGCTGGGGGCAACCCAGTCAGATGGGTAGCAGTTGTTGTTGTTGTTAGATTGTTAGACTCAGAGCTGGGAGACTAAGGTTCAAATACCCACTCAGCCATAAGAAATGTAGTAGCACTAGTACTAGTAGTACAAACAACAATAACTGCAACAAGGGGCAGGTAAATATATTCATGGTAGATAAATTCAGAAGTGTAAAAAAAAGAGAGAGCTGTGTTTCCTGTTTTTCTTATCTGGATTGTGAAATAAATTACGGCTCTGAGATCATGAAATCTTTTTGTGGAAACTGAAATGAAAGACAGAGGAGGGGAGAAATGAAAGGAAGCAACAGCACAGTTCAAAGAAGCATTCATTTGTGGCTCTGCGTTACAAGCAGTGTGCTGTGAGGAGTAATACTGTGGCCCACCTTTCTTGTGCGGCACGGAGCTTGTTAGTGAACGTGGGGGAAATATTTTGACAGCAATCTGAAAAAGGTTTACAGTACTTGAGAGCTTGAATTCAGGAAGAGGCAGGGGGAGACAATGAGAGTTTTAACCACGACTCACAGCAGTGGGTGTAGCACATCTAATTTGCAAGGAAAGCTGTTAGGGAATTCATTCCTGAGCTGTGGAATTCATTTCAGAGAGATTCTGGTGTTCAATTCGTCCTGACATTTCAATATTATTTGAGCAGATAATTCTGTAGAGGTTTCTGTTTCAGAAATCTAGAGCAACAAAGCATGGGCAGAGCTACAAGTGCTCTTTCAACAGGTAGGTAAAAGGTTAAATCCAGCACACTCCTGGATGGTTTTCTAGTCAAAGGCGACTATGGGGTTGCAGTTCTCATCTTGCTTTTGAGGCTGAAGGAGCTGGCGTTTGTCCTCAGACTGCTTTCTGGGTCATGTGGCCAGCACGACTAAACCGCTTATTGTGCAACGGAACACCATGATGGAAAACAGAGTGCACAGAAACCTATTTTATCTTCCCTCTACAGTGGTACCTATTTATCTAAAAACCAGTAAATATAAAACACGTTTACTTCCAAAGCCCACACATCTAGTTTACATGCTGAAATTACATGCCTGGGTAGACTTTCTGGGACAACCCAGTTTGAAGGAAATTTCCAAAATAATACAGTTAATATAAGGAACTCCCCTCCCCCCGCAAGCCAATAACATTTAATCTGATTTTTCCGTGCTATTTCTGCTGCTTTTTGCTGTCTTTTCAGCCCCCCCCCCCTATGAAGCACAATGGAAACAACATGAGGTTGGGTTGCAGCCCCATTGAATTGTCATATCTTGTGAGTCCACTGGAGAATGTGTGCAGCCAATGAAGAAGCTTATATTTTGAAATCAGATCCTAAGACAGAAAATGGGAAACCTGTGCCCTAAACCACAACTCCCACCACCCTTGACCTTTGCCATGCTGGCTGGGGGTGATGGATGTCCAATACCAGGAGGGCCACAGGTTGCCTTTCCTTTTCCTACGATGTGGGATTTTGGGTGCTCCTTTTTGGTCTTGTTTCCAAGCTCTTTATTACAACAGGATTTCCCAGCAAATAGTGGAGAATTGTGGTTCGGCACAAAGCACAGGAAGTAGGCAGCACAGGCGTTACCATATCCAGACCTACTTTGGAAAGAGTATTTCCCTGACAGCTTCCACCCCCTGCAGCCATACAATTTCCATTCTGAATTTTCAGTAAGCCAGCTTTCCTTACCTTAGATGTACTATGACACTCCCCATCTTGCTCAACCTCTTTCCAGCTCCCTTTCCTAAGATCTCCCTCTGTGGTGGCCCCACAACCACCCCAGTTGCATTAAATGGATGGAAAGCAACTTTGAAGTGAGGGAAAGGTCTCCAATCAAGACCCATATAACTAGATGATGCACTAAATATGTGATTGTATATAAAGTAGGGACACAGGTGACGTTGTGGTCTAAACCACTGAGCCTCTTGGGCTTGCTGATTGGAAGGTTGGTGTTCGAATCTGTGTGATGGTGGTGAGTTCCCTTTGCTCTGCCCCAGCTCCTGCCAACCAAGCAGTTCGAAAGCATGCCAGTGCAAGTAGATAAATAGGTACTGCTGTGGTAAATAGTGTTTCTGTGCACCCTGGTTTCCATCACAGTGTTCCACTGCACCAGAAGCAGTTTAGTCATGCTGGCCACATGACCTGGAAAGCTGTCTGCCTGAAAGCGAGATGAGCGCCGCAATAACCATCTAATTGTCCTTCACCTTTTTTTACCTTTTGCATTTAAAGTATCTAATTTTATTCCTAATTATTAATAATTGCTCTGGATGCATGGGTGGTCATAACTGGGGCTGTGGGGAGGTTGAGTTAACCCTTTCCCCCCTGGTGCAGTCCTGACAAAGATCTCACCCCTGAAGCTGCTCTTCTCTTTGATAAAGCTCTATTGGCAGCAATGACGTCTTCTCTTCTGGGGCAAATAGGATCTTCAGAAGGGGTGGTTTTTGGTGGGACAACAGCAGGTGGGAGGGGTGAAGAGGGAGGAATTAACCCTGTGTGGTGTGGTCTCAGATCTATTCCTCACCCCCAGCCTCAAAGCTGTTAATCTAAAAGGGAATCAAGAAACATTCAATGCAGCCATGGCATTTAATATATTGTCTCGTATGTCCTGTACTTGAGCCTTTCAACTTGTATTGTGCAGGAGGAATTAAATTATCTCCAAGGAACTGCCCACACCTAGGGTGATTCACATTTTGAGCACCACTGAAGTTATCCTTGAAATATAGCAGCTTTTCCCCTGGGAATCACTCTCTAATTTATATATTCTCACACCTGGGAAGATTTGTTTTCTTTTACCTTTTATTCATGTCAGTTAAATCCTTATTGCTTGTTCCCAGCTGCAAAATTGTGCTTTTGCTACCAGCAGTACAAGCACGTCTGGTGCGATTTCTTGCGAGCGAGTCTGTGAATTCAGCCTGCGATACCAGCAGATGGTGAATCCCTCCAGCAGTTTAGTTTCTAGGTCCAGCTGTCTTTTGATTCACTTTGCACTGCATTTCAATATATATATTAAATAATGCTCCGAGTTAAACAATGGAAGAACTGTAATATTTGCAATCATAGCCATTCAGAGTGCGCTACACCTGGATCAGGGAGACCCGGGTTCAAGTTGTCTCATCCATGGTGCTCAGAGCTGCACAATTGCGGGGAGGGCAGTTTCTGCTGGGTTGTACCATTCCAGCGGACAAGCGAAGGGAGGCATGTTTGAAATCTTCAGCACATTAAAAACTGTGATGCTACACATCTGCATGTACAAAACAAATCCCTGCAGGGACAAGGATGAATGGAAACTCTCTTTGCTGGTATGTTAGTTCTGTATGCTTAGGAAGGTTTTCGTTGCACGTTCAACCATATAATCCCCCCCATAACAATCTGAAATTGCCAACTTTGTTCTGACAAGCTCAGGGATATCTCCCCAAGTGCTGGTGCTTCTCTTAACCATATCCTGTGAGCCAGTAACTCAAAGACTACAGAGCTCTCCAGAGCCTTAAAAACCAGCCTATTGAACATAGTATTTTTAGTGTTCAGGACTTCAGCAAAGAATAAACAAAATTTCAGAGGTGGGAGGCAGCATTAGAAAGCTCACCAAGATGGAGATATATTTTGGCCACAAGAGTGCAAATAAAACTACAAATGCTTTCTGCTCAGCTTTTGCCATGAATGCAGTCTGGCTGGTTTTTTTCGACCAGTTGCGTACCTGGTCTTCTGTGTACCTTTTTCAAAACCAAAGAAAAGAGGAAAACGGTGGGAACATTGGAAGGGGAGAGGTCAGTGCTATGGATTTCTGCAGATAACATAATATCTCAAATCGCACTGATAAAGGCATCAGTGATTCAAAACAGGGCGCCTCAGGAGGACGAGATGGGATGCCAGACCACTTGACTTGAATTCAGACTGTTTCAACTGGTTTTCTACAGATGTTGTTTATTTTCCAATAACTGTCCCGAAGTGAGTGGCTTCTGTAAGCCCCCACCCTTCTCTGTTTGCTTTCTTGTTGTCATGAGAACAGTACAGTATATTTTTTTAAAAGCAGAAAGGAGGAGGGCTTCCATTTCTCTAATTAACACACTCTTGGCAAATGACTGGTTAGATGCAAACTAAAAGAAAGAGGTGTGGGAGAGCTGAAAAGAGAAGGTACAGCTCCTGACGATATCTGAAAACCAAACACAGAAATAACAAGAAAGCTTCCTGAGAAGTCTTTCCAGCTTTTGAGGGGGGGGGGGGGGAGAACTAAAACAAATATGAGTGTTGCC
Source organism: Podarcis muralis (assembly GCF_964188315.1). Taxonomy (NCBI): domain Eukaryota; kingdom Metazoa; phylum Chordata; class Lepidosauria; order Squamata; family Lacertidae; genus Podarcis; species Podarcis muralis. The sequence goes on along the minus strand of NC_135660.1, from coordinate 79,321,013 downwards.
CTAAGCTACCTAAAATTTTATACCCATGAAATAACACCCATGCCTCAGAACAAAGGTATGCTCTGGCAGAAGAAAAGGTAATGTGGAAGCCTGCTATGTTTTCCTTCCAGTGGTGGGTTGGGGGAGGAGGTGAACAGCTTGTTGAAAATGACCGCATTTGGTGGTGTGTGTCTGATAATGATGGCCAGTGAAATCCTGGATGGCTGTCAGCTCAGTATTTCTGTTGTATATGCAGGGTCCAATCTGCCGTCCAGCTGGAATGGATTGCTCAGATCGCATCAATCTCAGTGGGCAGCCTCAGAAGAGCGATGCTGCGAAGATTATAAAATCAGAGAGCTGGTGTGGTGTGTGTGTATGGTCTTGGATTTGAGCAGGAATAGGGCCAGCTTCAAACTCTATTCAGCCATAAATCTCACAAAATGATTTTGGTCTGGCCACTGTCCATCCGCCTAACCCCACTCTTAGAATTGTTGTGGCAATAAGTTGGGAAACACCTGGGTTCCTTGGAGAAAGGGCAAGACGGAGGTATAACAAGTAAAATGCACCTTAAGTTAGAAAACACTGGCATAGTTGCATTGTCCTTGCCACCCTTTCATCTCCTTAGCTATGTGGGTTTTTTGGGGGGTGGGGTGGGGAGTTGTCAATGACATCATGATGGTACATCTCATATGACCACACCTTGGACATTCATAAACAAAATCATGTGGATCAACGCAGCCTTTGGGATGCTACAGCAGGTTGAGCAAATGAAGCCAAAGGCAACGGGAGCAGAGAAAAGGGGAAAAGATGCAATAGCCAGATGAACTAGGGGACACCAAACAGCGTCGAAACAGCACATGTGTTTGGTGATGTGAGAATTTTTCTGTAACTTGCCTGTAACGCACATGCTACTTTTGAATTGACTATTGAAACTGGAGAATATTTGGCACAGCTCTGACATTAAATATGTGGAATACATGTGCATAGATTTGCACATTGCATCCTCTCCAGCTTTAGATGGAATATACATATTTAAAAGGGAGGTGCACAGCAGGGAAGTCTACTTCAAAACCTGAGGATCAGCTTTAATATTTCTCTTTACAATACAGTCTTCTTCTGCTTGCCACTCTGTATGTATTCATACACACTCTGAGCTGGCTGCTTCCCTATAGGTCCAGCTGTGCTTTCCGGATTGCAGTTATCCTTGAGTGAGCATTGCTTAGCTCTGTCTACCCGAGGCACAGGGAATCCTTTTCAATTCATGGACCACATTCCCTTCTGGACAACTTTCTGGGGGTCACATGCCAGTGGTGATGGGTGGGAGGCAGAAGCAGAACTGGGTGGCACAACGGATGTAAAATTTACCTTGTGCAACAAACTAATTTATACATACACTCACATACATACACAGGATTCTAGCTAACTGCAGGCTAGAATGCAGTAGCTATATTTTGGTACAGCCAGCCAGCTGTTAAATTGCGTGATACGGGCAACAGTAGAAAGGAGCCAAACGAGATAGCCACTGGGGCCAGTTCAGCCCTCTCTAATATCTGTGATTCCAAGAGCTGTTTGACATTTGCCCTGTATGGGCAGCGGTACATGCTGCTTTAACACAATTTGCCTGGTGGACGAGTAAAGGCTCCCTGATGAGAGCATCACCATTAGAGAATCACAAAGTTGTCAACTAGAAAGCCAACCACTTCGAAAACCCCAGCAGCTCTCTGTGAACTGATGGCATTACTCTTGCCAGTGCAACCCTCTTTACCGAGGACAAACATGCCTGATCTGTCTGTGTGGTGTTTAAACTGAGGTGGTAACCATCAGCAAAAGGAGATACTATATAAGCACTGCCAGCCCTTCCATTTGCATATTCAGAGAAGGCCAGAAAGGCAGAGACATGAAACCTTACCTATGCAAACAGAGCTCTTATTTCCACCATGATTCTCTTTGGCACATGGTACATTGTATTAGTATCTAATGATGCCACTTCAGACAATCTGTGTCACATGGGGGTTCTATCAGCCTGTGTCCCCCTGCCTTCCTTGCAAATGTGTAACCAGAATTACACAGATCTAGGTACTTCTTGTGCAATTCTGGATTGTTTACCAATTGACTGCTTTGGTTGGTGGCTCTTCATCTATTTATTGTTATTTATTTATTTTTAAAATTTCTATACCACTTTATATTTTTAATAAAAACCTCAAAGCGGTTTACAGCATATTAAATCAATAAAACAATAAAACAATAGCCAGGCGATGTTCCTCCAGCCTCATGAGGAGTCACACAATGCTCTTCCACATTTTATATTATACCTCCAGATGTTGTTGAATGCCAACAATAGCCCCACCACAGCATGGTCTGTGGGAAGGGATGGTGAAAGCTGTAGTTCAGCAACATTTGGAGGTTACAGGTTTCCCATCCCTCTCTTAAAAACTATGCCATTTGATGCATTATAAGATTTTATGTGAAACAGCCTGCTTCAACCTGACGTCTAAATGCCTTTATTTAATGGACTATGCAGATGTTTCCAGACCTCTCGGACAGGCTTCCTCAAACTCAGCCCTCCAGCTGTTTTGATACTACAATTACCATCATCCCTGACCACTGGTTCTGCTAGCTAGGGAACATGGGAGTTGTAGGCCAAAAACATCTGGAGGGCCGAGGTTGAGGAAGCCTGCTCTAGCGAATACTAGTTGCTTGATACAGTTTTTTTGCTCTGTTTTGGGCAGGAATTATTAGTCGCCAGGAGGCAGAAGAGCTGCTGATGAACAAGTCTGAGGGAGCATTCCTAGTGCGGGTCAGTGAGAAAATCTGGGGATATGCCCTGTCCTATCGCCATCAGAGTGGATTCAAACATTTCCTGGTGGATGCTTCCGGAGACTTCTACAGCTTCTTAGGGGTGGATCCCAACCGACATGCCACACTCACAGACCTTATCGATTTCCACAAGGTATTACTTGCTATGTGCACAGAATATGAAAAACTGAACTTGATTGATGAATATTTCAAAAGGAAGCAGCAGTGTGAGCCTGGGTCTTATACAAAATTAGTCTTTACAGACAGGGCTGGCTCCAGGTTTGGGGAGTGAAGGCTAGCTCTAGGCAGGGTGACTGTGGTGGAGCATTATCCGAAGCACCAGATGGCTGAGTCTAGCTACCATTTTCATTTCCCATAATGCCTCAATGGTGCTGTGGCAAGGGCATTGTGGGAAATCAGTTTAGCAGTTGGATTCAACTGTCCTGAGCTGGTCCAAGTGCTGAACCTCCCCCTCCCTGAACACACACACACACACACACACACACACGGCTGCAGGTCCTACATATTAGGGAGAAATGCATATAAATGCCTATGAAAGGGAACATAAAATGCAAAAACAACCATTCTATTAGGGGAAATTGTTTGTAAAAATGTGTATATTTTGGGTAAGTGTGCACTAAACTGTTGACAAATGCAGTGCAGCCCAACCCATGCAACTCCTGTCACTTGGGAGCATGTGAAATTGGGAAACAAGCTTAATTCTCTCACAGTCTCCATATATCCAGTTACAGATAGGTAGCCGTGTTGGTCTGCCGTAGTCAAAACAAAAAAAATTCCTTCCAGTAGCACCTTAAAGACCAACTAAGTTAGTTCTTGGTATGAGCTTTCGTGTGCATGCACACTTCTTCAGATACACTGAAACAGAAGTTGCCAGATCCTTCTATATAGTGAGAAGGTGGGGAGGGGTATTACTCAGAAGGGTGGTGGGAATGGGTGATTGGCAGATAGCTGTGATGAGCCTGTTGACGACTCTTAACGACTGCAATAGGTCTTACAGGAAAAAGCAAGGGGTGAGAAGGTGAAAAATGGCTTTGTCATGTATAATGAGATAAGAATCCAATGTCTTTGTTCAGACCAGGTCTCTCCATGGTTTTAAGTTTGGTAATGAGTTGCAATTCAGCAGCTTCTCTTTCCAGTCTATTTCTGAAATTCCTTTGTAGTAAAACAGCTACTTTGAGATCTTGTATAGCATGTCCTGGGAGATTGAAGTGTTCTCCTACTGGTTTCTCTGTCTTGTGATTCTTGATGTCAGATTTATGTCCGTTTATTCTTTGGCGTAAGGTTTGGCCTGTTTGTCCAATATAGAGAGCTGAAGGACACTGTTGGCATTTGATGGCATACACAATGTTAGACGATGAGCAATTAAATAGGCTGAGGTGGTATGTGTGATGTTGTTGGGGCCAGTAATGGTGTTGTCCGGGTGTATGTGGCAGCAAAGTTGGCATCTGGGTTTATTGCAGGCTCTGGTGCCAGTGTCCGTGTTAAGTCTGGTTGTAGTATTATTGTGGGTTAGGAGTTGTTTAAGATTGGGTGGCTGTCTGTAGGCAATGAAAGGTCTTCCTCCCAGAGCTTGAGAAAGAGAACTGTCATTGTCCAGGAGAGGTTGTAGATCTCTGATGATGCGTTGTACTGTTTTAACTTGGGAGCTGTATGTGATGACTAGAGGTGTTCTGTTATTTTCTTTTTTGGGTCTGTCTTGCAGCAAGTTCTCTCTGGGTATCAGTCTGGCTCTGTTGATCTGTTGTCTAACTTCATCTGCTGGGTATTTTAGTTCTAAAAAGGTTTGCTGTAGATCTCTTAGGTGAGAGTCTCTGTCTGTAGAATTGGAACAGATACGGCTGTGACGTAGTGCCTGGCTATATGCAATGGACTGTTTGGTATGTTTGGGATGGTAGCTAGAGGCATGTAGATATGTTTGTCGGTCAGTTGGTTTACGGTATAAGGTGGTGTCTATGTGCCCATCCTGTATTTTTATAGTAGTGTCCAAAAAATGTATTTCTTGCATAGATTGATTCATTGTTAGGTTGATTGTGGGGTGAAAATCATTGAATTTCTGGTGGAAGGTGCCCAGGGTCTGTTGACCATGTGTCCAGATGATAAAAATATCGTCAATGTATCGCAATGTCTCCATATACACACTAAATCAGACTATTGGCTCATTCTCAGCTGCTCCCCAATTCCTCTCATCAAGGTTTTGCACAGCCCTGCTACCTGCGCGCCTTTTTAACTGGAGCTGTCGGGGCCTGAGTCAGAGGCTTTGTGAATGCAAAGCACATCGTCAGGCAGTGTAGATAGAGCTATTTTTCATTCTGATGTAATGCTTCTGGGAGAAAGAAGATGGGGAACTGGTAGTATACATGATATAGCAAGGGACCTGTGTATTTTGTGCAAAAATGGGGAGGGGAAGAGCCCATCCTTATTAAAGTTCTGTGCCAAGGCAATCCGAGTCCCACATCAGGAAAAGCTCAGTTCATCAAAATAGATGATGCAAGTTTATTGATTTTGTGTGATTTATTTATTTCCCCATAATTTATTATATGGTATTCTTTCCCTCTTCATCAGCAAGCAGGGGCAAGGATTATGAGTGCCCTTACTCTGCACCCAAAGGTTGGTAGTCTCAATTAGACACCCTCCTTTGATTTCTGAGAACCCAACGAGATAGGTGTTTGTTTGTTTGCTTTTAAAAAGACTAAACAACCAGTCAAGAGTTGGGGGGGGCATGCCCCCCCCATTCAGAACCAGTCTTCCCTATGTGCCAGCTATTTGAAATGGGAGGAAAGCTGACACAGGAAACTTTGCTTCCATTGCAAATAGCAGGCTTCTGGTTTGTGATTCCAGTCTGTACCACGGCAGATGTAAACGGTTAAAGCGCTCTCTCTCTCTCTCTCTCTCTCTCTTTTTAAAAAAATGATATTTATTGCTTTACCAACATTTTCAACACAACACTACAAACAAAAAAAGAAAAGAAAAAGAACAATACAAATACAATACAAAAACCCTACATCCCACCAACACATTAAACTAACAAAACAAAAACAAACAAAAACAATTTAAAAACACCTCAAACATTTTCAATATCTTATCTTTCATTCACTTATTTCCAACGACCTCCTCACACCTCTCTTTTTGTATTCCACTTCTATTAATTGTTTCAGCAATTCCTTTCCATCTTCCTCTGTTTTCTATCCTATAATTATCTTAACACATTCTTACCTTATTTTTTTCCTTTAATTTTCTATTAATCTATTTATACTTAATTCCTTATAACATTTCTACTAAAGCCATATAACTTCATTCCAACATTCTTCTAACATTTATTAATTTTACAATATTTCTATAAATAGTCTTTAAACTTTTTCCAGTCTTCTTCCACCGACTCTTCTCCCTGGTCTTGGATCTTGCCAGTCATTTCCGCCAATTCCATATAGTCCATCAACTTCGTCTGCCATTATCCAACACTTCAGTGCTTTCAAGAAGCAGCCATTCTCTCAGCCAGCAAAAAGCAGATGGTTCACAACAAAGTTTAGGGGTCTGGCAGGGCAAGTCCACCTCCTTCTTTGGCATCCGTCAATATCTTAAATTTTACTCGAGGCTTCCTGCCCTGCCAAACAAATCTAGAAACATCCCTCTGCCACCTCTCTTTCCCCTATACAGTGTTACCTCGGGTTACAGACGCTTCAGGTTACAGACTCAAATGCTATGTCCCCCTTGTAAAGGAAAAGTTGTGATTTCCTTATATTCCTCTGTCCTCCTGTTGGCAGGCTTGGGAGTTCTGACATCACAATGGTAACCTGGGCAATACTGCGTACAGTGGTACCTCAGGTTACAGATGCTTCAGGTTACAGATGCTTCAGGTTACAGACTCCGCTAACCCAGAAATAGTACCTCAGATTAAGAACTTTGCTTCAGGATGAGAACAGAAATTGCGCCACCACAGCACAGCAGCAGGAGGCTCCATTAGCTAAAGTGGTACCTCAGGTTAAGAACAGTTTCAGGTTAAGAACGGACCTCCAGAACGAATTAAGTTGTTAACCAGAGGTACCACTGTACCTGTTTTTGCAGTGGAAGGGATTGGTCACCTGCACTAGCAATTGGTTTTGTTATTTGTTTGATTTTGTTTTTTTAAAAAACTTGCAATGCATATGTAATGACATCACTGTCAGCTTGGCCCTAAAATTTCAGCTGGTGTTGCCCACATACTTTCAAGCTTATGTTTGCAGCCACAAAAGCTAGAACAAAGATGGGAAGGCTGGGACCCTTCTGCTATTGTCAGTTCCATTCAGCCTGGGCATTGCTTGGGGATGATGGGAGTTGTAGTCCAATAACATCTGAAGGGTCATGGGTCTAGAATCTTGCACTAAAAAGACCATAAAATAAAATAAAATAAAATAAAATAGGCAGCTGAGATAGTCAGGAAGCTGAATTGTGGACTCAGTCTCACTTTCTGCAAGCTTCTAGATAGGGATGCACAAATCTACCCATTTTGCTTTATCTTAGTTTCTCATTTTTCCAATCTGAATTTTAAGTTCTCCACATTTCTGTTGGTTTGCAATTTTTTTAAAGTTCTCATGAAAATTGACCAGTGTGGATTTCTCCAAATGTACACATCTTTGTATGCAATCTTGCCTAATTCATATTTTTGCAAAGCAGTTTACCTTAAATTAATGCATTTTGGGGCGCCATTTTCACTAATATATGCATTTCTATGCACAATTTACCGTAGTATACATTTTTTTTCCTCCATCTTTCCTGGCGAACTGAATTGCAAAATTCAGAGAAGTGTGATTTCAAAAGAGAACAGTCGTTCAGTTTGAGTATTGCTTCGAAAAGTGCATATTTAGGTGAGCTAACCTTAAAATGGGAACTGAATTGCCTTTCTCTCCCACTGCTCCTTGCAGAATCACAGCATGCACACAACCCTGGGCATAGTTACAGAACCAGTGACAAAAAGTCCTACAAACTTCAGATACAGGGACTGCAGCAACTTCAGTATCCACCTTCTTTCCCTAGAGTCAAGCTTGCATGGAAACTTTTGTATTTCTCTTCCTCCCAGCTTGCTCATCATAGGCAATAAGAGCACAAGAAAAGCCCATCCATCTAGGGAGGAAGCACAGGGACACCTGTCAAAAGCAAAACGTCCATTAGCCTCTGACATTCAAAATAAAATAGATTGGGATGTCCCCCGATGAGAAAAATCAATGGCTGCAGCTATGACAAGCTTGTTAGAGGACTTGCTTGGCCCCTGAAGTGAGCAGGCAAGTCTCGCTTAATTGTCTGTGGTCAAATGGGAAAGAGATTTAACAGCGCCGTCTTGGGATGTTGCCCCGTCCTTATCTCCCCAGCCACTAACTCCGGTGCCTTTTTCATCTGAGTGCACTCTTAACAATAAATACAGGAAAAAAAGTCAGAGCCAGCTGTGGTAATGGCAGAAAAATGCAATGGTATACAGGCACCAGCCAGTCTACCTGCTATTATTAAATCTCATATATATATATATATATAGAGAGAGAGAGAGAGAGAGAGAGTTTATAAAGACCCCAAAGTCAAGTTCATGTACATTTAAACACAATGCAGAAAATGCTACAGGTAGCCCTCCTGAACCAATGATGTGCAGGTTTGTAGATACAGTGGTACCTCAGGTTACAGACACTTCAGGTTACAGACTCCGCTAACCAAGAAATAGTACCTCGGGTTAAGAACTTTGCTTCAGGATGAGAACAGGAATTGTGCTCCTGCGGCGCGGCGGCAGCAGGAGGCCCCATTAGCCAAAGTGGTACCTCAGGTTAAGAACAGTTTCAGGTTAAGAACGGAACTCCAGAACGAATTAAGTTCTTAACCCGAGGTACCACTGTACATTGGTTTTGTATGTGGATATCCTTCAGATGTGTTCTAAAAGCACTTTGCAGAAGCAGGGTTGTGGTTAGGGTCATCACTGGCTGCGTACACACACTTAAAGGACAATCGCCCACCACCTAGAATCCAGGGAACTATGGTTTGTTAGCAGTGCTGGGAACTGTAGCACTATGAGAGGTATACTACATTTCCCGGGGTTCTTTGGAGGAAAGATGTTCTTGAAATGTATCGTGTGTATGCAGCCATTTCCAGAACCAAGAGATTCTAGTCCTTTGCCTGCCTCAGATCTACAATCCAGAGTTCTGTGGGGAGAGGGAATGGCTCTTAAACCAGTTTGTCAGTGGTGCAAATGCATGCCCTCAGTCCCTTATGTCAGTTTTAGATATGTAAAGAGCAAAAGATTGTGTTTCTGGCAACCCACCACCATGACAACACTGGGGTAGGGGAAGGAATGCTGCCCTTTAGTCTCCCTCAGCAGCTGGAAGAGCACTTTATTTCCTGATTTCAATGCTGAGTGCCACAGCATTAAGGACAGGAGATTAATCTGTGGGGACTAGCAAGCCACTTTCTGTGGCTTGTCTAGCCAGAGGTGGTCTGTGGACTAGCCAGGCGTGTCACAGAGACATATCTTCACCATGGAGCTAAGCAAGGGATCCATATTACACCAGGCAGCTGTGATCATTGTGCCAGGGTCAAGAGTGGCTCTTCCAGGCCATACAATTGCATTTGCAGTGTATTCATGTAACTTGACTCCAGTTATCCAGAAACTGCACTAGAGAAGAAGGAACTCTTTTACAAGACCCTTGGCATCCTGACATAGGATTGCCACTTTCTCCATGAAAGTCAGTTTTGCTACTGATTTCAATAGGCTGCACCCTTTTGTCTTTGGTTTTTCCAGGGCCAGATTTAGGTTTGATGAGGCCCTAAGCTATTGAAGGTAATGGGGCCCTTTTTATGTCCAGCTGTCCTTTGTCAACAACAAATTGTCAATTTTTTGTTGTTGAACGTATGCTATAAGGTAATTTGTGGACCTAATAGGTATCTAAAGCCATTTGCACATTACAAAATATGTGTTTTATCAAAGTACATCCAGTTTTTTCCCTTTAGATTTTTCGGGGGCCTCCAAGAGAGTGGGGCCCTAAGCTATAGCTTGTTTAGCTTAGACGTAAATCTGGCCCTGGGCTTTTCTGATCTCTGGCGTTGGTTGTGTATGCATGCACAATATATATTTGAACAAAACAAACTATACCCCCCCTCCTGTGCACACACAGACACACAGAGACAAAATCTTTTCAGTTCTCTTGAAGCATCTTAATGTACCAGACATGGCAAAAAGTGAATCTTCAATGAGTAATGGCCTGTAAGCTAGGGCTGTCGAAAATAAATTCATTTTAGAATTGTTTCAGATGATTGCTGTTTATGTATAAGCATCAGATGATCTAGATACAAGTGATTCAATTGCAAACAGGCAGCAGGCAAGAGAACATGCATTTAAAAGGAGGTGGGGCTGGCAGAGGGTGGGGAGGAAGAAACTCATATCCAAGGCAAAGATGAATAGGAATGGGTGAATAATGCATCCTTCGACTTCTGCATGATTAGACAGTGCCACATCCTAGATGGAGAAAGATAATAGCTGCTATTTCCAGACTGAAAACAAACAATGGTAAGTATGTACATGAGCACCAGCGAGTCTCTTCTCATTGAGCTGAGCTGAGGTGGAATGATTAATCATCCTAGCCGTGGTCCCACCTGCATCCCATGTTTATTTGTTTAGCATGGAGGTAATGAGGTTTTCACGTGAACCTTAGGAGCTGTGCTACATGATTAGCAGGCCGTTAATGACACAGCCCTTGCTTAACTGCAGCACCTCAAACTGCAGGTGAGGGATTAAATGCTCGAATGGTCCCTCATCTCAAAAATGACAACAACATAAAACTTGCCAGTTAAGCTTTCTCCCCAACATGCTAGCTCTGCGTGTGTAGAGAGAGCTTTTTTATCATCTATTTTAATATCGGGATGCATTTGAACACCCAGTTGCTATGTCAGAAATAGTGCGCTGCAGTTATAGATACATTATATCAGTCTGTTGATCATGTGGCTGTGAGTCTGTGCGTTCCCTTTTTCCTCTTTAGAAAAAAATCCCTTGCTGAGCTGTTAGAAGGCAGAACAGGATGATTAATCATGAAGATCTCCCTCTTCCCCCCACCCCAGATATTAAACACTATGCTAATATGTCTCCTGTCAACTGGTTTAATATGAACCATCAAAAGAATTAAAACATCTTACAGCATGAACCTAGATGTGCTTATGGGACTTCATAAGTGCAGTATATAGTAAGCCATATAGTCATTTCAACATGATTATTTTTCACACTGATGATGCAATTTATTTTCTCTTTCTAGGAAGAAATAATCACATCCTCTGGCGGAGAGTTGCTGCTGGAGCCTTGCAGACAAACAAAGAACCCACCTGATTATAGCCCTTTATTTGAATGACTGTGGAGACTATAGTAAATATTTCTGGAGAACAGAAATAATTAGTGAAATGACTCCACCTTGAGATATAAGATAGCAGTTTATCACCAGCTAATGAATGGCAAATGTTAACCAAGAAAAAGTCTTATGTAGGCAATCCAATTTTTAATTCGCAGCCATTATTTATCTTATTAGCCATTTAAAACTGGAAGCACGAGAAAACAATTCCTCTACAATTGTCCTTCAGAATAGGGTTAAACCACCAGTGATGATCAAAAAATCACACACACACCCCACAAAAAATTTCCCTGATAGCTGTAGCAAAATAGATGGTTGGTAATGGAACTTATTTAGCATATAGTGAGTTGTGAAATTCTCAAAATGGTAGCATTCAGGAGCTAAATGTATGTGACTGAAAAAGATGCAGATTAATGGTATGGCTATGTAGAGATAGGTCTTTTCTAGTCTTCAAACTATGCTAACTATGTTAGCAGCCCCATTTGCTTAAACCTCGTCTTCCCCAGGTATGCATAAAGTGGGGGTCTGATTTTTATTTTTACCTCAGTAAGGAGAGCAAAACCATCCTTGCACCCACCACTTTTCTTTCCATAACCTTTCTTCCAGCCAAGCTCAATTCTGGCATCACAGCTTGGTTGAAGAGAAAAGTATTGGGGGTGGAGTCAAAGGTAAGCTATGGGGACGGGGTTAAGTACCCCCAATCATTGGGGCAGCTCCTGGCTGAAACCAACGCGGCAGCAGCTGTTACATGTGCCTTGAGCCTATACAGAGTGGAAAGGGAGACCAACATTAATACATTTCACAGTCCTTTAGCAGGGGTGTTACAGCCATTAGAGCCTCCTCCCCTTTCCTAGAACGGCTTCCTCACACTGCTTGCCTACCATCCCATTATAAAGAGGGATTTCCCTTTCAACAGGCCTTGACTTGTATGCAGGGTTGAATTGTCAAGTGTAAAAGTGTACATATTGCCACCTGGCAAATATTGGAGGATAAAACATACCGACGTCTAAGTTGCACTCATTACCAACTTTTTATAAGGAGCAATAAACACTTGTGAAACATCGGCATCTTATGGATATTTTTGCTTTTGTTTTTATTTAGCTAGGAAAATCTCTTCCTTTCGTCCCTCTGTTTTCAATTACAAGCCTATATGGGCAACTATACTCATGCATTTTTATACTTTGTACCAAGCCTCAGTTATGATGACAAATAACATTATGACTGTGTGATACTTTGGTGAGTTTTTCATTGGAATATGAAAGGATCTGATTTATTTCCATCTTCTCCCCGCCTCAGATTTACCCTATAAAAATTGTTAGAACAATCTGACTATTAAAAACTGAGAAAATAATAAAACTAAAACACTGGCAGCACAAACACAGAGAAAGGACTGACACTGCAGCCTAAAAGATAGCAGAAAAAAGGGCTTTAGCTTGTTTTATAAAAAGTCATCAGCAGGAACTAACATTTTGGACTTCCAAGGGAAGGCGTTTGACAAGGGAGGGGTCACCACAAAGAAGACCCTGCTTCTGCCACACAGCCTAAATCTGGACAAGAAATGCACCGACAGCAAAAACCCATTTGAGAATCTCAAAATCTGTAAACTCATGGTGGAAAAAGCAATCTCTATATTTTTCCAGTTTTAGGCCATTTAGGGCAGGAATAGGAAATATGTGACCCTTCAGATGCTGCTCGATTGCAAATTCCACCATCCCTGACCAGTGGCCATGTCTAGCATCAAGAGAGCTACTGGTTCACTACAACTGATTAGATCTTAAATGTCAACACAAATACTTTTTATTTAGCCTACATCAGGGCCAAGGAACCCGTGGTCCTCCATATGTTGGACCATAATTCCCATCATCCTTGGCCTTTTTCTGTTTGAATTGGGAGATACTATTTATATCCCACTTTAGGGTTTAAATAAAGGCCATCTAGGTGACCTGCATTAAACATTAAAGATAAAAATAACATTAGGAACAACAAGCAAGCACCTCTTATATCAAAGCATTCAAAAAGAAGAAATAACAGTAAGATGTTGACAAAAACTGTAAAAGCATAATGAAAAGTGGACAAATCAAACTTCTGCTACTCCCAAGATTCCCCCCCCCAAATAAAAAGACTTTGACCACCTTAAGCCACAGCTGAAGAAACCTCCTTGAGCACGAGTCTCCTTTCTGAAGGCGGAGATGTTCAGAGCACTCCCTCATAAGATGGCGTGAATACATGGGAAGGGAAGTACTGAAGGGGGAAAGGCGAACATGAATGGGAACCAAGTTGTTGCATATGAATTCCTCTCAGCCCCAGCCATCATGGCCAATGATGAGAGATAATGGGAGTTGTAGTCCAGCAACACCGGGAGAATCAAAGGTTGCCCACCTGATTTAGAAATTTGACGGTCAACACCAGAGCAGTTGGCATTGGGCTAAGAAACCAACTGGATGGCAGAGGATCTTCAGACTTGATGCTCCAGGCTTCCTGCAGCCAATCCTGGTTAATAATTAGGCATCTTCCACATTTTGGATGCTCTTCAGAGATGGCTTCATGTAGCATACTTCCAGCAGGAAGAAACCAAAGGATGCATGACACTGACCGGATCGTTCTCCTTCAGGAGAGGGCACTGATGATCACTCAACTGAAAGCAGTGAAAGGCATCTCTACCAACAGATGCTTGTTGACGTGCCATGATCAGAGCAGAGGTCAAGAGTAACCCCCAAAGAGAGAACAGCTTGCAGAAAGTTTGGTCTCCATCCCATCTTCCTTGCCATTTCCTAATGAACATATATGGGACAGCAGTGTGATTTTTCATTTGGTAATCCATTTTCATTTTCCCCCAGTCTGCATTTCATGCATGCCTCATATTTTAGGTTTTACCTGGCTTTAAAATAAATTCCTTGTAAGTTCTCTGGCAAATGAAATTACCGGCTGGAAAACTGCAATTTCATCTTGAGAGTTTTATTATGCTAATAAATGTCAGGATTCTCAAATAAAGGAATTGCTTTTTTTTCCAGAGTCCCAAAGAATTAATGAAAAACAGTCAGCCAACTCATAGAGTACCAGAAAGGAAAACCTCGACAATATATAACCAGAAACAGCAGCCATATAATAAAGTGGAACTTAACCGAAGATAAATTTCAAAGGAAACAAAGAGAGATCATAGCAGGGAAGAATTTAAAACAGCAGAAACCTTACTTGGAAAAGATGTAGAGGCACTGCTAATACTCTGGGGGTGGCTTGGGGAGCAAATTAGAAGGGGGTGCATTTTACTAAGATTATATGTGTGTATAGTTGAATCTGAGAAAACAAACAAGCCCTTAAAAGCTAAACAGTGTGTAGGAGGTAAACAGGGACGAAAATGATTTTGTAAAGTTTTACCTGAGTTTACCAGAGACTTTGTGATATGTCTCTCTGTGATACACACACACACACACACACACACACACACACACACACAGAGAGAGAGAGAGAGAGAGAGAGAGAGAGAGAGAGAGAGAAATGCACACAGTGCTTTTTGTGATGGTACTCACCTGTGCCGAATACCTTTCTTTCTTTCTTTCTTTCTTTCTTTCTTTCTTTCTTTCTTTCTTTCTTTCTTTCTTTCTTTCTTTCTTTCTTTGCCATTGGCAGCCATTTTGTACTGGCGCCCACAGCACTTTTGTCAATAATTAGTCTGCTTGAGAACCTTACAGTTTACAGCTTCTGGAGGAGGACATAGCTGAAAGCAGTCCTGAACAGGAGGGCAAAGATACAAAGCAACATTTTGTCGCCAGTCCCAGTTGTATAATCTACTAGCAACCTTTATTCCCAACCAGAAAGAAAGCCACTTCCCCACCCCTCTTTATCATATTGGTGAGTATAACTGCTAGTTCTACTTTCTGTCTGGGGTGGAAGGCTTTTGAAGATTACATGGGAAAGTTACCCTGTTGCCCTAGTGTGGTTGCACTCCATGGATTTGCTTTGTGCTGTTCGCCACAAATTTCAATAGAACCTCAATGGGTCATAGATGTCAGAAGTTTGGTTTTTCAAACACAGAAGTTAGAGTTCATCACCAGGGCCCTGAAAGATTCAGCTGCCGTTCAGGAGGGATCCTTGCATAAATTCCATGCCCTTGCATTGAATTATGTGCCTACCTGTTCATTGTTGTTTCATTTCCTTCATTGTCTGGGTTTAAGATATTACGGCAATGGCCAATGCATCCATGTTCATAATTTACTACCCCAGCTATAGTTAGCATTGCATTCAAGGGGCTTTGGATTTCCATTAGGCGCCTCCCTGCCAAAAGAGCTTGTCACTGAGATCTCTGGGAATTTATTACTAGACACTTTATGTAGTTTTATTTTTACAGGAAAACAGACCCCACTCATAAAGGGAAATTTGTTAATTCTTATAGGCACGGACCATCCACTTCCAATTTTATGTGTGTAATAGGAAGCTCGCAAATATAAAAATCAGGGTTGCACCACTGACATGAACACTATTGTGATGTGTTTTCAATATTTTGTTGGGAGCCACCCAGAGTGGATGGAGGCAACCCATTCAGATGGGCAGCATATAAAAAGAAGAAGAAGAGAAAGAGGAGGAGGAGGAGAAAGTTGTTGTTGTTGTTTACTAGGGTTACAGCAGATGATGGTTAGCAGCTCATCCATGTTTATGGCATCTTTTGTATCTGTGGGGCAATACCTACTTGGGCAAGGGAGTGAGGAGAAGCTCTGCACTTATGTAAATCTTTTTTTGGAGGTGTGTGGATGATTAATAGCTATTCAGCTTCATCAACTAAGCAGCCTATATAAAAGTCAGTTCTGGCATCTTATTTCCTCTACCTCACACAGGCCAAATTTGACAGATGGGTGGGGCTGCTCATCCTTAACATTACATGTAAGCTGGCATGACACTTTAGAGTCCTGCCAACCAGCTGATCACCAGAACTTCAGAAGCATCGTACACGGGGCTCTTGAAGATTGGCAGCACTCCAAAAGCTACTTTTGGCCCGGCCCAACTGCCTTTTTATCTGCCCACAAATTGACAGGTAGGCATGGCTGGGACAAAATGGCATAGTGGTCCAAATGGGGAGGCCTGGCAATGAGGTCTACAGGCCAGAGGTTCCTTACTCTGATCTAGTACAACCCAGAATCAGAACTGAGTGCAGAGCTATTTAGAAAGGCAGACCCTCCAAGTGTCCTTATCTTCCAAGGACAGTCCTGGATTTACAGAAGTCATCCCAGTTTCTGATTTGATTCCGGAATGTCCCGTTTTTCCTTAGGACATCCTTATTTTCATCAGAGAGATTTTTGGAGGGTATGGAAAGGAGCCAGCTCAATTCTCAGTGTCTTTCACTGAGTTCCACAGAATGGCTTCTACTGACAGAGACTCATGTGGGGGGGTCATTGGAAAAGTTTTAGATAATCAGCCTTTGATCCACCCCATTTTAAATGAATTAATGAAAAATTGATTGATTGATTGATTGATTGACTGACTGATATATTGAATGAATAAGAAAACAACACACTAGAGCAGGGGTAGCCAATGTGGTGCTCTCCAAATATTATGGACTACAATTCTCATAATCCCTCACTTTCGGCTATGCTGAATGGGGCAGATGGGAGTTGAAGTCCAACATATGAAGCACTCCACAGCGGCGACCTCTGTGTTAGGGCTTGGGTGATGGCAGCCTGGTTGACAGGAAAATAACAGCCTCCGTGTGGACAAACACCACATGGACAAAGTCCACGTCCCAGATTAGAACTGGGAAATGGAGACAATAGAACTGGGAAACAGAGACAATAGATCCACAACAGCAAAGCCATGGAGCCAAAGAAAAAAGATAAAAGGATGCATTCACAATTGATGTAAATTCGCTTACACTTCCTTAACTTATAGCTGAAATTACCTCAGCTTGAATCAAGTGAGTGTCTATAGATAATGGTTGCTGTTATACAAACACAGGCCTTTATAGAGTAATACATTCTAATAGAATCCCCATATATCATTGTGGCTTTAAGTCTCACCTAATAAATCCTTCTCTCCTAAGATTTTATATTCTGTTGCATCACAGCTTTGTGTTAAGGTGAAAAGTGCCTCTCTTTAATTTTCAAAGAATGATCTCTTCTTTCCTCTTATTTTTTTTATAGGAATGTATTCATTGATATCATTTATGGGCTGGTACCTGTTGTTCCCAGGACTGCAAAAGCTTGACATTCTTTTGTCCCATGTACACACTATACCTTTGAACCACATCCCGCCCTCCAAAGATTTCTGGGCACTGTAGTTTATCCCTCACAGATTTAGCACTCCCAGCAAGCCTTAACAAACTACAGTGCCCAGAATTCTTTGAGGGGAAAAAGTATTAGAAAAATTTATATCCCATATGATCTCAGAATGGGTTACACACTCAGTTAATATAATAAAATGACAAAATACAAACAACATATCCAATTCAAATTAAATAAACCAGTGTTGTTAGGCAGAGGCCTGGATAAAAAGAATGGTTATCACCCACTGTTGGAACCCACCTGGTGTCTGTGATTATCTAATCTCAGGGAACAACACATTCCCACATTCCAGAGCTGTGGTGTTGCTATCAAGAAGACCCTACATAGGACTTTTTGTGATGAGACTTAAGTTGCCCTTGAGCTTCTTGTATGGTATTTAAATTGGTATAGGTAAAAAAGGTAAAGGTAAAGGACCCTTGGACAGGTAAGTCCAATCAAAGGTAACTATGGAGTGCGGAACTCATCTCACTTCAGGCCGAGGGAGCTGGTGTTTGTCCACAGAGAACTTTTCAGGTCATGTGGCCAGCATGACTAAACCACTTCTTGCACAACACGACACCGTGATGAGTGCCAGAGCGCATGGAGACGCTGTTTACCTTCCTGCTGCAGCGGTACCTATTTATCTACTTGCACTGGTATGCTTTCGAACTGCTAGATTGGCAGAAGCTGGGGCAGAGCAATGGGAGCTCACCCAGTTGCATGAATTCGAACTGCCAACCTTCTGATCGGGAAGCCCAAGATGCTGTGGTTTAGACCACAATGACTAACTGCAGTGTAGGCTGCAGTGATGCCAACAAGAGTGTCAGAATTTCAGCCCAGAGTGGGGAATCAAGTCATCGATTTAACAGATGTCCAGTGAGGTTTCAGCATGGGTGCCATTACCAAGCCCTGTAGAGAACTGCAAAGGGACCATCTGCTATAGTTCAAGAGACCTCCTTGCATCATTAAGCCAGAGTAGGCCATGTGATATTCCCTGACCCCTGTGAAAACTTCCAAGACATGCTTCCTCAATGGTTTGAGATTTGGTAATAAGAACTGTACATGTGTAGGTTCGGTACATGTAACCCCACTTTTTGGGGTTGCTTATGGTGTAGTCTAGTTGTACCATTTGCACAAACACACACAGAAGAATAGGAACAAGACAGGAGCAGAAGTCTGTTTCCATCACATTGTAATATATGGCAGATCCTTATAAAAGGCCACGATTCCTGGAGCATGTTCTTTTCTTGTTGGTCACTGTACTCGCTGAGAAACTTTAATTGGTGGTGTGTGTGATCACTCACACACATTTACAGTATGCAAAATTAATTTCTCCCTGGGGTTCCCTGTAATAATATCAGGTGACAGAATATGACTAGACAAACTACATTATTGGTTTGCAGATGAAACATAATAATAAATTAGTATCTGTGTACTCGTACACATTAGACTATGTTTGGAGGTCATGACTGCTTTGAAATGCCTGGTGTGTGTGTGTGTGTGTGTGTGTGTGTGTGTGTAATTGCCAAACATAGACCATCAGCCACACATTGTATAGTCAGTGCTTCTTTTTTCCTTTCTTTTTCTTGCAGATCCAGGAAGGCAGAAGAACAGGAAGTTAATTACTCTCCTGGTGGTCTTCATACATAGGTGGCGAGCTGCACATTTGGCTTGGTGGGTCACAAGTTTACTGGATTAATATATCTTGTAGAGTTGGACAGGGGTTTCCAAAAATTTGAGGCCACTGGGCACATCTGGATTTTTGAAAAGGTGCCTTGGGCAACAGTCACAAAATGGCTTCCGTGGGGCTGTGGTGTAACACAAAATGGATGCTCTGGAGTGCATATGAGAAGCTGAGCAAGTGTTCACATGAAATGAGCAGGAAGGAAGAAACAGTCTCTCATGCATTCTGGATATTTAGCCTATTTACTTTCATGGGTGCTATACGAGGTACTGGTGGGGGGCACACTGGTGCCTGCAAGCACTGCATTGGTGACTCCTGTTATAGGGTGCGGTCATATAGCTCCATATTTCAGCTGGGATTGAAAGAGCTACTTAGGAACACAGGAAACTACTTTATACCATGTCAAACTATTGGTCCATCTCGCTCAGTATTGTTGACACTAATAGGTAGCAGCTCTCAAAGGTTCCTGGAAATGCAAAGTGTGTGCCCTATCACTGGGCTGTGGCCCTTCATCTTTATAGACATCAGGGTTAGCCATATCATGCTGAGGTGATTTGTTTTGGATGGCACAACAAAGGTGAAGGAAAAGATGAAGGCTGGCATGTATGTCTGAATTGCATCAAAATATGTTTTAATGAGGAGAGTCCTCTGTTACAGGCACCGAGATGTCTTGGACCCCCACCATTAATTATCCTCTGCTACAGCACACTTTGGCAAAGGCCCTAATCTGGATATCACCACCAGCAAAAAATAGAGCCTTTCCTGCTGTTTTTAGGAAAGGCAGAAAAACACATTTGTCAAGAAAGGCTTTTGGCCTGCAGACCGGGATTTCATATTGTAGCGATGGTTGTAATGCAGCTTAATGATGTGATTCAATTTTTAAAAAATATTAAAAAAGTATGTATTTAACTATGATTTGATTTTTGGGGGGAACTTTTTCAAGCTGATGGAGATGTGGAATATATATTTGGTCCAGTACTTGAGGGCATAAGCCTGCAGTTTGCAGAACTTGTTGAGAGTCAAATAGCCTAAAAATATTCTAGCTATCAAGGAGACAGTCAAGGTGGATTGGAAAGGCTTGGCTGCATGATCTGTAGGTTACGATTTACAGATGAATTAAGAGACATACTTTCTATCCCTCTCTCCCAATCTATTAATAATGAAAGACGTTCACAACAATAAAGGAGAAACTTGCCTGCTGGCTAATATACAGTTTGTAAATGTAATACTGTCTTTGCCTGCCTGCCTGCCTGAGGAACTTTTCACTTCATTCTTTTCTCTCTCTCTTTTGTAACTGATGATCACTTGCATTGTCTTTTATATTTTTTTTAAGAAATCAATTTCCTGCATGTTTCATTTTATACCAACAGTGAATCGATGGAACGTTAATGCAAGTGAAGCTTCAGTCTGGATTAATGCCCTTTTCTCTGTTTCAGTATGAAGCCCACACTTCCAGGCCTGGGAGCAGAAGAACCTTTGCATGCTTGTCTTCAGATGGTAGCAGTGTGGTTGGACTTCCTGTTAAGGTTCTAGGCCAGGGATGGGGAGCCTCAGGCCTGGAGACCAAATATCCCTGGAGACCACTCTCTGATCCTCACGACTCTCCACAGGCCACACCATTCACCTGTCCTGCTTTGCAACTTCCTTGAGTTCTTTTGACTGGCTGGAATGTGTCCCTGAACTCAGATGATATTATGGACTGGCTGGATGCAGAGGAGTGGTGGAAGGCACCAGCTGGGGAAGCCTCAAGGGAACCCCCAGGGGAGGAAGGCTCAGAGCCAGGGAATTGGTGGTGGGATGACAATGAATGATCAGAAGGAGAAGAGGGAGCAGACTGGGAGGAGGTGTCAGATGCTGAAGAGGCAACAGGGTTGAGTGAGCAGGAAGAGGCTGTGGTAGAGAGCAGTCCAGATGCAGAAGCAGAAGCGGAGGCTAGAGAGGAGGGGGAGGGGGCAAGAGGCAGAGAGGAGGTAGGCTGCTGAAGAAGCCACAGAGTCTCCTGGTCCTGCTTTCACCAGCTCCCCTCTACCCTGGTCTCACAAAACACAGAGAGGAATGAAGAGGGCAAAGCAAGGAGAGACAAGATGACAAAGCCTTAGGCTGATGGGGAAGGAATCAGTGGAGGAGCCTTAGAGAGTGGTGGGAAGGCAGGGGACTTCAGTCCTTGAAACTGCCTCATTGGGGCAAGACCTACTGGGAAAGTCGCTGTGAGTACTAGGCCTGTGTTGTTTTTGACTTCTTTGAATAAAGAATTAACTTCACTGACACCAAATGGTTTATTGCTGACCTGGTTCCTGACAGCTGATGCTTCTTGCCTGAATGGAGGAGGGGAAAAATGTCTGAGTGTCAAGAAACTAACCTACTGCACAAAGGCAAAATTCATATTCATTGCTCCATCCACTTTTACCTCTGGCCTCAGCCATCAATGGTATGTGGCCCTCAGAAGGTTGGCCAGGAGGGAATGTCGCCCTCAGACTGAAAAAGGTTCCCCACTCCTGTTCTGGGCAGAGAAGTGCTAGCAATATGTTCAGATTCCCAATGCTGTTGTGGAGACCTACTGCTTTGTGCAAAGTGCCCTTTCTCCTTGTTTCCTGTCATTAAAGTTCTCCCTTGTGGGCTCTTAAGTGTATGTAATCTGAGGTTGGAGGGACATAGTTCCATGTTCTCATCTGAATTGTACTTCCCACCCCATATACTTATGGTGGTGGTATGTGATTGTGCATACTATAAGGCCATCACAGCCAGTCCAGTCTAGTTCTGGTATGAAACTTTGGTTTGATCCAGCACTGATGCTCTTATGAATTAAATCCAACTCCTAAGATGCTCTAGTTCTCTTCAAACATCTAAATTCAACACATTCTCGATGTCTTCCAAGGCCATTTAAATGTTGCATTGAATAGGTTTTTTTGTAAGCTTTTAATATTGCTAATGGGCTAATAGACAGGTAGAAGTGTGTTAGCAATAAAAATGAGATCGGGCCAAGAATATTATATTCATGTATCCTTCAAATCAAACTCTCTCTTTAAGTTTTAATTCCCACACCATTCTCTCCCTCCATTCCATTTTAACATTTCATGAGCAAAAGAAAACCATGAGAGGAAGCATGGAAAATTTAAATTAGGCTGCACTAATTCAATACAAGCAGGGCTTGGATGAAGTTGCTTGTGAAAATTATTGCCATTATCAAGAAATGCTTTAATTTTTCACCCCATTTTTTTTTAGCTAATTGGACTTGCCTATGTGACTGATAAAAACAACAATATTGTCTCTCAGTTGCCACCCCGTTGCTCTCACTGACATCATAATGTAGCCCAAATCTGACTGGATACAGTTCACCATGAGGTCATCACATTCACTATGTGAATCCTGATTGGAATTTCATGTGACAGAGTCAGGAAGGACAAAGCATCAACAGCAGCCAGGGAGAAATGGTGTCATAGCAGTAGCCATAGGAAACAGTGACAATGATCTGGATGAAAAGTAGGTGAGTTTTTACGTAATTTAGTCGTTTTCTACCCCAGTGAAATCTCTATTTTCAATTTGAAAACTCTGCAGCTGTGGGATGCCATCCATTGAATTTGCTCAAGTTCAATCAAACACTTTTGGTTGTGTTGTTCAAGATGCATTTATGACCGAACAAGAAATGGCAAACGCAGAAAATGTCAGCTGAATACCTGCTTCTTCTGTAGGTCTTTATAGCAATTTTGCTAGATTCAAGAGGCTTGTAGTTTTTGGAGAAGTTTCCAAGAAGCATCTGTATGGTTTTGTGAATAAATGAACTCATGAACTTTTGGAGATTAACTAGACTCTAATAAAAAATGTCCTTCTATAGTTTTTAATCTACTCTGGCAGAAGTGTGGAATAAAGATGTTAAGTTCTTAATATCTCTTGAGAAAGCATCCAAATGTCAGGTTGTACAATACAGTGCCTTTCTTTGTAAAACCCTGGAAGCCTAGTTTACAAAAAGGAATGTAATACAGGGGGAGATCATTGTGGATTACAAAGCAGCTTCTGAAAATGTCAGTGGTAAATAGCCAGCAAATCCCTTATTATCAATATCATGGCATTGATATACAGCACAAAGGCATATATGATACTTGCAAATCCATATCGCATCAAACATTTTAGTCAGTAGCAATCCCTCAGACCCAAGCGAAACACAGGTCTAATACATGTGGGATCTTGGGTTTTATTAATGATTAAGTTACAGGGACTCCTCTTGCACAAATGAACTTGATTTTAATTGAGTTCTATGAAAATGTGCCTGGGGTGTTCCTTGCTTTCCTTATGTCTAAACATCACAAAAGAGATTAAAACCCCTTTTTGGGAAATGAGTCTTCATTAGGAAGGAATAAACTGCTTCCACATTAGGTTTCCCATGAAGTGAAAAGTGTCTCGCAGTGGAACACAGGCAGTTATTGACCTCAACCTCTGTGGACAAAATCAGATGTAACCTTCATGCCATTTGAGCTCATGCACAATCTGGTCTAATGCTACTCTGTTCACCTATTGTAACATAAATGCTATCTTGTGGCGTCAAGTGAAAAGACAGCTGTCTTCTGTTCACGTCAATTGCTTACTAATGAGCATGGATGGTCACCTGATGCTTTCCAGACTTAGCTGAAGGTGCTTGGTTTTTGATGGCTGTTTCCTCAATGACCACTGCTAAGGAGCTAGGTGTGGCCTGAGAAGAGGGGGAGTGGCTGAGGAAGAAATTTGGCCTGTAGAGAGTCCCAAAAACCACACACAGAGAGGCCTGGAGGGCCACATCTGACCTGTGGGTCTGAGGTTCCCAAGCCTGGTCTGATATTCCTGTCAACCATGAAAGGATTAATCAGCATTTATGGTTTTGCTTAATTAATTCAGACTCAAAAGCCTGAAGGATAAAGAACATTGAACCATTTCCCACTAAAAATCATGATTTATTGCAATTAGACAATTACATTAAAAATGGTAATTTTGGTGCAAAATCCTTTTTTTTTTAATTGACAAGGCTCATCAGTTCCAAGCAGAGATTGATTCATGTTGCTTGGAGGTCTTGTTAACCAATCCCATTATTGTTCTATTTTTTAACTTCTCTGGGCTGTTTGTAAGAAAGCATATTCACCCCAAACAGTAATTTGCCATCAAAAATAGATAAAATATTGCAGTGGTAACTAACCAGAAAGAATAAAATGACGATGGAATTGAGAAAGTTGTACTTGCCCAGAAAGCTTTCAAGATCAGCATCCTCAGGCTTGATTAACATGAATGAAAAAAAAGAAACCTCACATAAATAAATAGAATGCTAGCAACTGCTATCTCCTACTTTACTTGTGGGCTCTGCGGTGTAGGGAGCAGAGGATGGGGTGCTCTAGGAATCTGAGGCAAGCAAGGTCCCACAGCCCAGCTCCCTAACTGGCCAGGTGGGGCTCGCTAGCTCTGGAAGGAGGTGTGTGATAACTCAGGTGGAGTAGGCTTAGAACAGGTGAGGGTCACACGTCTCATCAGGCCTAGATGCTGTAACAGGCATGCAAAGTACAGAAGGGCAGCAGAGCGAAGGTTCTGTTTCTGTTGAACTGCCCAGCTTGTGAGACTCTGTTTCTGTATGGACTTTGGACACTTGGATTGACCTTGGACTGGGGACTTAACATACTGACTTGTTGCCTGGTAGGCCAGGGGTTCAGGACACAGGAGATGGTGAAAATTCAACTCTTGATTGCTTAATCACTGCTAACAGGAGGGGTTGTAGCTCAGTGGTAGAGAATATGCATTATGTGGTTTGATTCCTGGCATTGTCAGGTAGGGATGGGAAAGTCTTCTAGCTGAAATTCTGGGAAGTTTCAGTTGGTGTAGAACAGTGATTGCTAAACTTGGCCCTCCAGCTGTTTTGGGACTACAATTCCCATCATCCCTGACCACTAGTCCTGTTAGCAAGGGATGGTGGGAGTTGTAGTCCCAAAACAGCTGGAGGGCCAAGTTTGGCCATCACTGGTGTAGAAGATCACACTAAATTGACAAGTGCTCTGACTTGGTTCCTATGTTCCTAAACCAGAAAATGGGTCATGGGGTTATGCCATCCCTCCTGGAATATGAAATCTCATAAATTTGAATATGGTTTCAAACCCTGACTAAGTAGTAACCCAGTTTAGTTCTAACTAAGTGCTGACATAATGATCTACTGCAGAGAATTTATGCTCTGCGAGAGGTATTGGAAAGATCATTGTTGAACCATGTTAAGCAATTGGCAGTATTACATCTCCAGAAAGATATTTCTTTTGAAACAGGTATAAGATCTCATGTGTTGGAAGCATGACATGAAACCCGTTATAGCATCTAGTGCGAATCACACCGGCTCTTTGCATGCTTACCAGTGGTGAATCGCTCCAGAACTTGCCACCTTGGAGATATGCCTAGCACGAGGCTGTAAATCAGATGTAATTCTCTGCTTTAGTGCTGCTTATATGAGTATTGGCAAAAAAGCGGTCTAGTCTGTTGATACAGCTTCAGTCAATTAAAAAAAAAGCAGAATGAATTATTAGAGATACAGTTAATTTGGCTTCTCTGTGAGTGCATAGATAAATTCCTTGAATCTCATTAATTGTTTTCCTGTAGTGAACAGGAAAATGTATTCCCAGAGAACTGAGCTGAAAATGGTATCTCATATTCTTAAAATTAACTGGGGGGTGGTGGTGGTGGTTAGAAATGTATAACCTAGCGGATAATGTTAGTGTTTAATACAGATGGGAAATGGTGTGTGTATAAAATCCCTGGTGTTGAATTAATATAAAAAGTGGCAGTTCTCTGCTTTAGCATGCTGCAGCCCCTTAGATTTTGTTTCTTACACCTGGCTAAGCACCCATTCAATATGAGTAATCATTCAGAATGATACCTATAGACTAATAATGCTCAACAGACCTCTGGTTAATTTTGTGGTTAGTGAGTTGGGAAATTGTGGAGGTACACCATGAAAACATTGCTAAGCAGTAAATTATCCTAGACTTGGTTGCTGGTAAAACCTTGGAATCAAAGCATGTAATACACAGAGGAACGGCTTTCAATCTGTCTTCCATAGGCTTTCTCAATGAGAAGATCAGAATGGTAGGCAAGGATAGGTGGGCCACCGCTGACAATCTTCCCTTGCCGTTGTTCACTGTAGCATGGGTTTGGGCAATGCTTGCTGTATGAACCATGCTACTAGAACGTTCCCCAGAGTCCTCTGCAACAAGCAGAGTGTGGTTTTGGCGGGTGGGGAAGAAGTCCCTGCCCTGAGGAGTTTTCATGAAAAGGGAGGACAAGGGGGAGGTGGGATACAATGAATGCAGTTGCACAATGCTTGGGAACAAGCCAACCAAAGTTACTTGGATTTACGTACGAGTAAACATGCAGAGGATGGCACCATGGGGGTGAGGACTAATCGTTAAGTCAGACTTTCCATGGAAAAGGTGGGTGTTGTTTAGGGATTTTCCTCTATTTATTTACTCCTGTCATATAATAAAAAAAGTTATCTGGGCAGCTTATAACACCATAATAAGGCAAATTAAGAATGATTAGCAATAAAATAAAAGGTAGCAATAAAAAATAATGCAGCTTGAAAACACACGGAGAAGACAAGGCTGAAAACAGGTCAGGTTTGAAAGGCTTGGGGAAAAGAAAATGGTCTTTGATGTCAGGAAGGTGGGCTTTCTCTGGGAAGGCCGGCACCGAAAAGAGCAGAATGGGCGCAATACATGGTACTGCCACCACCCCATTGCTGCTCCTACTTACTTTTAAAGAGTTTTGCCTCCACTGATAATGATGTTATGAGAGGCTCTTCCCTCAGAGCAAAACATTCTAGGCAAGGAGGCCCAGAAGAACAGTGGCACTGCCACAAATTTTCTATGGCAGCTAAAAATGACCTCTAAATGTTGAAGCAGGAGTTGTGTCCCCTGGATGTTTTTGGATTCCAACTCTCATCAGCCCCAGCCATCATGACCAATGGGCAGAGATGATGGTTTGTTGTCAATATTTATTCTTGCCATCTCATTTTTGACCACATCCAACTTACCAAGGTTCATGGTTCTTACATTCCAGGTTCCTATGCAATATTTTTCTTTACAGCATTGGACTTTCCTTTCGCTTCCAGGCATATCCACAACTGAGCGACCTTTCGGCTTTGGCCCAGCCACTTCATCAGCTCTGAATCTACTTGTACTTGTCCTCGGCTCTTCCTCAGTAGCATGTTGGGCGCCTTCTGACCTGAGGGGCTCATCTTCCAGCGTCATAACTTTTATATGCCTGTTGTCTTTGTCCATGGAGTTTTCTTGGCAGGGATACTGGAGTGGCTTGCCGGTTCCTGCTCCAGGTGGATCACATTTGGTCAAAACACTCCACGATGACATGTCCATCTTGGGTGGCCCTGCACGGCAAAGCTCATAGCTTCTCTGAGTTATTCAAGCCCCTTCGCCACGGCAAGGCAGTGATCCATGAAGGGGATGGTAGTTGTAGCTTAACTCCAGCATTACAACACACCACTTGGAACGCAGAAGAGACAAGGTGCTTGAACAGCCTAGACATGCAATGTTTAAAGCAGGACCCTATGAGTGTTTACTCCCCCCCCCCCAAGAACACAGGCTCTGTAATGTATTTTGGGATAAAAGTGTTCCACAAAACAGGAGGGGGAAGAAAAGGCTAGCAACTTCTGTTTTTAAAACTAGCTTGTGAGTGACTTGTCTTCCTACTTAGAATGCTGAACATGTAAGCTTCAGCATCCATAATGCCACACAACAGATTTCAGGCCAAGAATTTAAAAACATAATGTTTTCCCCTTGAAGCTAAAGGAGGAATGATAGGTAAGCAGAATTTAATAATCGCTCAAGTTGGGATTTGTACAGAAAGAATCGCTTTTGCAACTCCATTGGTATTTCAGTGTTTCTGCTGCCAGAAGATTAGCAACCTTTTTTTATATTTATTTAATACTATGGATTGTTTATTTGGGTGGGAGAAAAATGGGATGTAAGGGGCAGGATATGATCAGGGAAGAATGCTCTTTGGCTCATTTGAAAGTGTTCTGAACCACTCGAAAAAAGAAAAAGAAATACTCTGCTGCAATTCCCCCCCCCCCCCCAGATACTAGAATCCAGGAGATCAGCATAAGCTCCTAAAATCTGTGACTTGCACAGCATTTCCTGATACTTCCTGTCCCCATTAGGTCACTCAGTGTTTATGATCAGAGCAACAGCACGGCAGGAGTTTGCCAAAGTTCTGTAGAAATGGCTTGCTGTATTAATTGAAGAAAGAGCATCCTTCTCCTTAGAGATTACTCTAGTTTCCTGCTCCCCACACTCCCCAGGGAATCAGGGAGGGATTATATTCAAACCCATAAGAATACATCCAATGTATAAATTGGGACAGCAGCAATCATTTGAGATTTGTAATTAATTTGCACACCAGTCTGTGGTTGCTTGTAGGCATTGATGGTCAGTTAGGTCCTATATCTGGCTTTCCCTTACCCTCAGATCATTTAGGTTGCAAACCTGTACACACCTACCCATCAGACACAATGGGTTTACTTCTGAGTTGGCATACATAGCATTTCAGTGCTAGCTGGCTGGACAAACCAACACCCAATGTGCATTGTGCAGGCTACTCAGATTCTATGAGTTCCATTGCACACATGTGACTCTCTCGGCATTGTGGGAAACATTGTTCCCCTGTTCTTTCAGGTAGTCTGAGCTTCCAAGCAGCAGGTATATCATTTTTGCCACACTCCCTACCCCAGATTGTTCTGCAGGGCTCATGAGCTTGATGGGCAAGACTCAATCGAACACGAAATAATTAAAAAACAACAGACTTTTCAGAGGCTTGCATCCCATGGCATACACTGGTGATCTTGCTGGCTTACAGCAGGGTGATGATTGTGCCTGGGCCTAACTCTATTCATTTCATACCTTCCATAGATTCTGTTAATTACAAATTAGCTTCAACATGCCCCTACATGGGATTGAGGAGGGCACATGAAATCTGCCACCAAACATGGCTTCTCTGATCGCCATCTTTGCGAATTAAAATCAGGATTGATGATTGCGTTGATTTGGTGCTTATCCTAAGTAATTCATTCTCTTGAAAGATGGGTCTTGGTATGCACGACTGAGCAGCCCTATTTAGGATCCACGCTGCTCACCCCCAAAAGGGGGAGGTGATAGAAAAACTTCCCTAAACATAGTCTGCCTCTCCCCCCCCCCCCGACTGGGTTATCATGCCCATTGGGGTCATCACCCAGCGGTCATAAAAGACAATCCCACCCCCGGAAGGCGAAATTCTTTAAAAATAACAATTGACAAGTCATTTTGGAAAACTCACACTATTATTTAGAGCCTGATTTGAAAGCCAGCTTCATTGTATCACTGTAGGTGGTATGTTGACCTGTTGATGTTTGCCTGGTCAGTTTTATGCTCCCTTCCTGTACTGTAACCTGTTTTTCATAATAGAAAAGTGAGTATGGATGCAATCCTAAAGGGCACGGTGGAGGAAACCAAAGCCGTTGAGCCACCTCATCCAATGCTCTACCAGGCTTTCATAGAAGCACTTGTGTGTCCCTTTCTCTTTTTCCATATTCTCTCTCTCTATATTATAATTCCCATTGTTCTCAATGGGAAGGAAATAAACTATGCCAGCTCAAACTGGCGTAGTTTGGGCCCTAGTTCAGGATCCAATACTTTTCACTAGCCAGGCCTGAGCATGTCCCCTTCTCTGCCTTACTGACATCAGAGCTCTGACATTAGCAGGGCAGGGGCCACAGATATTTTTTGTAGTGGTCGAGATGTAGTGGGTCTCCCTCTCAAAGCTCAGTGCAGCCCATGGTTCCTCCCAAGCAAAAGATATATAAAAAGAAAAGTACAAAAAACTAGCTGCGGCTTGTGCATGCAGCTCTTGAGAAGATGAGTGGGCTTCTATTGTGATGTATCTGAGATAAGGGATGGGCAAATCAATCAATTTCGGTTTCTCATTTTTCCACCCTAAAGAACAGTTCTCCATATTTCCACGACAATTTGCATTTTTTAAAAAAGTTATGAATCCCCCCCCACCACATTTTTGTGTAAGTTTCTGGTAATGCACTGATTTTTGTATGCAATTTATTTAATATACAATTTTTTTTGCAAAACATTTTCCCCAGAACAATGCATGTTTGTTATTTTCATGAATATCTGCATTTTATCCTAACGCGCTTCACCCTCCCTACCCTCCCTTTGTTTAATGTTTCTTGTTTGCAGGTTAACTTTTTCTTCCTGTTTAGCGGGCGCTGCTGCGGTCTTTGACTGCTTGCTGTTGAAGGAGCGGGAAGAAATTTTCCTGCATTGGCAGGTTTTTGTCTTCCCCATAGCAATTCGTCACAACTTTGGTGGTTATGGCCTTGGGTAGAATCCTTTAGTCTTTTCTTCCCTATATGGGGGGGGGTGTTGAAGTGGTGACTCACCCCCCTGTGGCGGCGATTCCAGGGTCCCCCTCTTAAACGGGTTACATAAATAGGTGTCACTGGCCATACACTGAAAGGTTGTCAGTGAATTACCTTGTGTGCAGGGATATGGGCTGGGCTGTCTGCCTACAATTACCGTATTTTTCACCCTATAGGACGCACTTTCCCCCCTCAAAAAATGAAGGGGAAATGTGTGTGCATCCTATGGGGCGAATGCAGGCTTTCGCTGAAGCCTGGAGAGCGAGAGGGGTCGGTGTGCACTGACCCCTCTCGCTCTCCAGGCTTCAGGAGAGCTGCAGCGCCAGCCCCACAAGGTCGGGGGACAGAGGGAGGCGGAACGCCGCCATCCCGCTGTTTCCCGATGTGGTTTGGAGGCTGACGGTGGGGAGACGTGTGCTTCTCCCCGCCGCCAGCCCCGCAAGCTCCGGGGACAGCTGGGAGGCGCAGCATGTCTTCCCGCTGTCCCCGGACCTGGTCTGCAGGCGGGCAGCGGGGAGAAGAGCACACCTCCCCGCTGCCGGCCCCACAAGCTCCGGGAACATCTGGGAGGCGCAGTGCGTCTTCCCGCTGTCCCCGGACCTGGTCTGCAGGCGGGCGGCGGGGAGAAGAGCGCTTCTCCCTGCTGCCGGCCCCACAAGCGCCTGGGGGAAAAAATATTTTTTCCCCCTTTATTTCCCCCCAAAAAAACTTGGTGCGTCCTATGGGGCGAAAAATACAGTATGTCTCACAGAGCACCCCAATCTCCCATTTACCCTATGAGCCCTAATTCCCCCCGGCTGGGGGGCTGGGAGGGATACAAGCCCAAGGCCTAAGCGAAGGTCTTCCTACATTCAGAAGTTTAATAAAGTTGTGGCCTAATTTTAATTCCATAACATTGTCAGAGTCTTTATTTCCTTTCCTATGTTCCCTGGGAGTTGGGGCTGTCGAGCCTGGTCACGCAATACGAGTGGCAACCATTTTAGTTGTGTCCGATTGACATCCAACTGCCAATGTGTGGCTCCTTTTGGACCTGGAAGAGGGAGAAATGGGGCAGGATGGGCTTATGCACACTTGGCCAATGCATGCTTTGACACAAACTCTATGAAAAAGGGCAATTGCCTTTATAACACATTTTGTACACATTACTTCATGGGATAACTGCATTGCCAAATATGGAGAAGCATGAATTTTAAAGGGCAGCTGTGTTTGGGTCCACATA
The DNA here is from genome assembly GCF_964188315.1 of Podarcis muralis. NCBI lineage: Eukaryota > Metazoa > Chordata > Lepidosauria > Squamata > Lacertidae > Podarcis > Podarcis muralis. Next base: position 79,289,308 of record NC_135660.1, on the reverse strand, counting down.
TTAGATCAATTTGCATTTAAATGCAAACTGAATCCCCTATCCCTAACGCATGGATGATAAAAAGGAGCCCTTTAACCATTCCCCTTACTGCAGGATTTAATTTCAAAGCTCTTCCCTGCTTTGTGACCTTGAAATCTTGCCTTTCATTGGGTTTTTTTTCTGGGGGGGGGGGGAGAGAGGGTAATATTACAGATGCTTGCTACACATACTTGTGTTAAGATGGTCCGGAAGCAAGACATATTGGGAGGGGCAAGCTTTTTTGACATGAAAGCATCCCACCTGTGTAGAGTGAGCAGGATTTTTTCATTAGGCATGCCTTGTGGTCCTTTCAGTTTCCCAAGTTTGGCAGGGTAAACTTCCGTGTCTGCTTCCCTTCCCCTCTTCTGCTCCCTCCATGCTACAGCTCACTCGCTCTGTCTCTCAAATGGCTCGATTCTGTGGGTTGCGGTGACGGAACAGACAACATATTCCTGGAGCCGTTGGTGTTTACTAATCGGAGATGACAGAAGCCAGAAAGGGAAGCCTTCTCGCCAATAAATAAAAAATGATCTGCAGTTAGATCACTTAAGCCCTTCATTGTAATGTGAGGAAGAAAAGGGGGGAGGGTATATACCCTCCCATCAAAGCAGAACTGCTCTCCTTTTTCATTCCTCAATCCAAATGCATCCAGGAGGCAGCCTCTCACGCTGTGTCTTAACCTGCCTTTTGCAGCTATAGAAGAATACAGATGACGGTGGCTTGAGACATTTTCCTTTGTGCGGTGCGTCTTATGCAAAGTGGGGATAAGGAGAGAGGAACGACGGCAGCAAACTGCACAGGCAGTGTAAAGAGAGACATTCTAACACAGAATGAATGTCTTCCTGATTGCATTGAGGTTTATAACGCTGTGTGCTTTCGTCCCAGTGGGTGGTGCAATTGAGCTAACCTTCCCAGCAGACCAGTTTTATTACAAGAGATACCTTATTAATTTAAGGGGGGGGCATAGAAAGAAAATAATAATAATAAACACCCATATTACAAATTGCAGGTCATTATTTGATACAGCTGCATGGCTTTAAGAAAGGATGGCAGCTGGAACATTAAAAGGGAATGCCACTGCTAAACTTGCTCTGGCCAATTTGCTTGTCATTAGCTCTCGGGTTTTGCCCCCTCCTTTTACAAACATGAATTATGCTTGGATTTTCCATGATTAACGTTTTTTTTTTATAGAGATCACAGTTTTTGTACTCGGCTACAGTACGTGCAATGTTTGCTTTACTATCTAAATCAAGCCCTCACCCCAGCACTTCTTTCTGATTCCCAAAGCAGGTATGGATTTTGAGCTTGGGGTTCATCGATGTGTTTGGATAGGTCCACTGAAATTCTGGAACTTTATCTGAATAAAAGCTGGTTTAATAATAATTCTCTCTCCCCCCCCCCCCTGTGAACTCTGGGAATTGTAGTTCAGGGGTGGGTTAAGGATATCCAACAGAGGATTCTCAGCATGCTTGAATTTCCGTTTGCTTCTTTCTTTGTGGGACTCTAGGACCACATATGCACCTAGCAGAGTTCTCCATGAAGTGGGACTGGTTATTAAACCACTCTGGAATCTGTAGCTCAGTGAGGGGCACAGGGGTCTCCTACCAACACTTGGCACTCAACAAATTACAGGGTTTTGTTTTGTTTATTCACTTTCAATTTTAGTTTGTTCTCTTGAAATATTCTCATTTTTTTAAACCCCCCCCCCCACAAACTACAATTCCCAGGATTCCTTTAAGGGAGCAGCGACTGTTAAAGTGGTATATGAGAGCAGTGGCAGACCTTGGGGTCACAAATTTCAGCAGCACCCTGTGCAACACCAAAATTTGGTCTCTCTCTCTCCTCCCCGGCCTTTGCTTCTGCATCACAGTTGCGGTGCCCCCAACTCTCTGTGCCCAGTGTGACTGAACCAGTTGTGCTCCCCTAAATCCACCTCTGATGAGAGCTTTATATGTGTGGTGCAAATGTGGCTTATGACAGCTGAAATGCTGCAGAACTGGTATTAGCTACTGATGTAAACAGACTTATGAACTGTATTACATAGTAATAGTGCCCATCAAGTTATGTGGGGTTGTTGTTAAGCTTTGAAAAGGAGACACACTCTACCACAGTCCAGGTCTGATCAGCATAAGGCTTCCGCTGTCTCTAGTTCCTTGCAGAGATAACTTGCCAGGGAGTTTCACAGGAGCTGTCCAAAGTACTAAATGCTTGACAGGGAAAGTGCCTGCATCCACTGTGAGCCTCATGCCTCTACAGACCTGAACAAGTCAAAAGAAGAAAAAAAACCCCATTAAATTGTGGGGTGATGCTGAGGAGCTATGTACACACATTTCTTGCAGTAGGGGTAGCCTGGTTGTAGGGTTGAAACTCAATGGTAGAGCATCTGTTTTGCATGCAGAGACTTCTAGGTTCAATCTCCAGGTACAGCTTGGAGAGACCCTCTCTGAGTTGCTGCTGGTTAGTGCAGAGACACTAGCCTAGATGAACCAGTCACCTGATAGCGTCCTATGGCAGCTTCCACCAACAATTTCCTGGCCATAGGTGGCTTGCTTTGTAAATAAATATCTCCTAACCATCAAGTGTTGTTGAGAAAGCATCTTCAGCCAGCTCTAGAAACACTATCAGTATTCCCTAGGGAGAAAGAAAGTGATCCAAAAGGCAGCCATCTCTTCACTTGATGCAACACTAGAGGATTTCTTTGTTAATAGATTGAAAGTGGGGAAAGTACTCTTCTTACCTACTCTGCATGTATGCTAAATGGGTAGTTAATATGAATGGATGGAAAGAGTACACGCCTCCAGAAATCTTAACATTAGAGGATGGTAGAGCGATGCTCCCATCTGATTAAGCAACAGGATTCCATTGATGGTGTGGCACAAACTGATAGCAAACCTCAGAGACCAACATGAATTGTGCAGGAGGTATCTGTGGGACAACAAATATGTTCTGTGAGATTGAAATCTATGCTCCACACAAAATAGCATCTGTAGAGTTACACTGGATGACTCTGTTATCTCCTGCCCTCTTGGGTACTCCTTGCTCCAGAGAATCTCCTACACGATAGTGGCATTATCTTGTCCCCGTAAAAGTAGTCGGCCTCACCATTGCCGGTGTGTCTGTATGTGAGAGAGAGGAAGAAATAGAAAAACAGAGTGCCCACAATATATCTTGATCAGATTATGTAAAATGATGCCAGTTCCATCTGCTTTTCAGATCTTATGATGTAATGTCCTGTTACAACATACAGAGGTGTGTCTAATAAATGCCTAGATCAGCTCCCCCCCCCTTTTCCTTTAGGGGTGAGGAAGGGGCTATGGCACAGAGGCTCAGTAAATTAGGTTGACTTAGAAAAAATGGGTGCAGGTAACTTTTATCATGAAAAAGTTAGTACATGGTTTCTACTGTCCCTCCAGATCAGCCTTGCCCTACAGTTGCTTCCCTGTCCTAGGGGCTGGGGCTCCCCCATGTCTTTTGGGTAAGGAGATCTGCTGGGCATGAGATCCAGCAGAAGGGAGCTGACAGGCTGGAGGCAAATGTCCCTGCTTGGTTTCCTTTCCTGGCCAGCAATCTATCTCTGCTGTCAAAGATTTTTCTCTTCAAGTGGGGATATATTCCCCTCTATCCATCGAAAGGAGAGAGCTAATCATGCCACATGGGCATTGGGCTAGCCCTCTGCTTTTGAGGATGAGCTGCAGAACTTGGACCGTACTGTCTTATTGCTGTCCTCACCCACCAGGTTTGTAGATGTCCCCACAGGTAGTCAGCAGAAGCACTGAGCATTCTTATTGCTAGGTACAGAGATGCTGTAAATAACCAGTGGTGGTGGCTGGATATTGTTGTTGTTGTTGCGACCATTCATCTGTCTTGAGAAACAATGGAGTGCAACCCCGGGAGTGAAGTCAAAACTGCTGTGTTTGCAGCACTGAATCATAGAATCATAGAGTTGGAAGAGACCACAAGGGCCATCGAGTCCAACCCCCTGCCAAGCAGGAAACACCATCAGAGCACTCCTGACATATGGTTGTCAAGCCTCTGCTTAAAGACCTCCAAAGATGGAGGCTCCACCACACTCCTTGGCAGCAAATTCCACTGTCGAACAGCTCTTACTGTCAGGAAGTTTTTCCTAATGTTTAGGTGGAATCTTCTTTCTTGTAGTTTGGATCCATTGCTCCGTGTCCGCTTCTCTGGAGCAGCAGAAAACAACCTTTCTCCCTCCTCTATGTGACATCCTTTTATATATTTGAACATGGCTATCATATCACCCCTTAACCTCCTCTTCTCCAGGCTAAACATGCTCAGCTCCCTTAGCTGTTCCTCATAAGGCATCGTTTCCAGGCCTTTGACCATTTTGGTTGCCCTCCTCTGGACACGTTCCAATTTGTCAGTGTCCTTCTTGAACTGTGGTGCCCAGAACTGGACACAGTACTCCAGGTGAGGTCTGACCAGAGCAGAATACAGTGGCACTATTACTTCCCTTGATCTAGATGCTATACTCCTATTGATGCAGCCCAGAATTGCATTGGCTTTTTTAGCTGCTCTCTGGGGCACAAGCCCACGCAGTGTTTATGGAGGTCCTGAGCTGTCTAGATGAAAAGACCCTGTTCTCAATCTCGCTTGTGTAGTTTAGCACCAGCTTGGCTGCAGGAGTTGCTGGAAGGAGGTGTACAAGTCATCATCCAACTGTCTTAGGCACTCTACTCCAGATTTGTGTAGGGTTTACTCCTTAGCATTTTCTTCTCCAGAAGATATCCCACAAGACAGCGGAAGCTTAGAAGCAGAGTATTCCTTCTCCAAGGTGGGCTACCTTCCAAGGTTGACGAGCCCCATCTGCTTCCCACTACCCTCTGTATCATGTGCAGAAACTGCCTTCTTCACCATTGGACCCACTATAGGCCTTGTCCACTCAATCCATCAGAGCCTATCTTCACATGCAGGGGAAGTCCCTGACTCACCAAGGGTTTGAGACCATTGGCTACCCTCACCTGGTTTAGCCAGCCAGCCAAAGCCATTCCTGGACTGTGGCCGCTGCCGCACGCTGACAGCTTCTGGAAGCCACAGGTGAGAGCTAAATGCAGGGTAGAGACCAAAGGCGGACAAACTTCCTCAGAAGGAGGACATGTCCCCCATCAGAGGTACCACCTCTCCCCTAACACCCCATACACACCTGATGTACACCATCAGGATCATGCTTCCCAGTAATGCTTGATCTCCCAAAGGATTGATGTGTACTTTTGAATAAAGAACAATAACACTGATTGTCATGGTATACTACTTTGAGTCAAATGTATAGGATTGTAGCCTGAGACGCTTTTCCTTCTTAGTTTAGGGTGTGGAGGGAGCATCTTACTTACGGAAAAGTCAATTGACAGATATCTCTGTTTTTCCCTTTGAGAGGAAAAGGTATTTGTCTGGTTTTTCTCCTCCATACTAATATGGTCTGAGTATAAGAAATAGCCCAGCCCAGCAACAAATACAATCCACGGGTCTTCCACTCATTTGTGTTAGCTCTTAGGCGGGAAGCGTCTGTGCTTGTGAAAGGGGAGCATGATGATGAGCCATTAAGCCAGCTGCAGATAATGATGCTTATACAAACTGCAACAATCGTTTTGATCACTGCGCTGTGAAAACCACATAGGTGGAAATATCCATAGCTATGCTTTTACCTCTCTGTCTACACATACACGCCAGCAAGCTCTGTTTCCCATGAAAGGTCATTTTGCCTAAAGCATTTCTTGATTTCTGGAGCGGGTGAAAAATAATCATGCACTTAGCAGGGATGTGATCCTTGCAAGATGAGATTTCCAAAGATGGCTGTGACAATCACAGCCTGTGTCTTCCAGGCATTTTGCACACATTAAGCCTCTGCCACAGCTAAGCAAACCAGTTTGCGCAAAGAAAGAAAAGAAATCGCCCAGACTATGTTGTCACTCACTCTTCACTATCAGGCTGCAGCTGAAATGGGTACAGAAGGCCAAACTCTCAGTTTGATTCGGAATTGGGCTCAGTTAAAGCTCTTTTTACATGTTAAATACGCAAAGGTGGCTTCAAGTGATTATTGGGCATCTGGGCTGCATCACTGCCCCTGCCTCCAAGGGTACACAATGTCATGCAGCTGCTTTGGACACACATTGAACAGTGGTGAAGCCTATGCTCATAGACTTTCCACATGAGGTGGGGCCCTCTAGTGTAATCTTCACTCCTGCAGACATTCACAGTACACGGACATTGGAGGCAGGGCCAGGGAAGCTGTATAATTTGAGTGGCAGGAGCAGTGGTGTGGCTCTGTTTCCCCTTCATCATGTGGTCTTCCTCTCATGTGTGAAGGGTGTTTAAGGCTCTGATCTGGAGTGCACTTACTAGGCAGCAAACTGCATTGAGTTCAATGGGACAGTTATCCAAGCGAACAAGTATAGGGATTGTTTAGCAATGCAAGTTGTTTTTTCTTCCAGAAAAATGTTTCTGGTTTCCTCCTGAAGCACAATTCCAAAATCCAGAAACTCTATTGCGTTCTCAACAAAATTATTGGTAGCATGAGGGGACCTTTATGTGTCTCTCTTTTGTTTTCATTCTTAATTATAAATGCTGTAAAATGACTACGTACACATTCAATAAAGCAAAGAATACAACACATTGCTATACATAGTATAATGATAGCAGTTCCAAAGCAGTTCAAAAAACCATCCACAGTGTGTTGAGTAAAACCCAAGAAAATAAAATAGTTTTTTAACCACCTGCCTATATTGTATGAAGCTGGTGCTAGGCAAATGTCATTTTACATGGTCTTAAAACACTTGCAGTCCTTTATGTGTCTCTCAACCCCATTGATAATAATAATAATAATAATAATAATAATAATAATAATAATAATAATAATAATAATTTATTATTTATACCCCGCCCATCTGGCTGGGCTTCCCCAGCCACTCTGGGCGGCTTCCAAAAGAATATTAAAATACTATAATACATCAAACATTAAAAGCTTCCCGAAACAGGGCTGCCTTCAGATGTCTTCTAAAAGCCTGGTAGTTGTTGTTCTCTTTGACATCTGGTGGGAGGGTGTTCCACAGAGAAGGTGCCACTACCGAGAAGGCCCTCTGCCTGGTTCCCTGTAACTTGGCTTCTCGCAGTGAGGGAACGGCCAGAAGGCCGTCGGAGCTGGACCTCAGTGTCCGGGTAGAACGATGGGGGTGGAGACGCTCCTTCAGATATACTGGAGCCTCTGTCCTCACAGTGCCACCTTCCCTTCACCCAGAACACACCTAGCAGTGAAGGCAACCAGGAGGCCTCCCTGTGAGGCTTCTCTTTCCCTTTGGTACCTGGTTAAATGAAATGGCAGGGTGCTACACTGGAGATCCCAGGTCATGCAATTTCCCAGGACATCTGAGTAGTAAGAATCTGAGACACCCAGGGAGCGATACATCCGAGGACTCTGTGTATATGGAATACTGCTAAGCATGCTCATAAGTGTCCTGGATGCAAGGTTTCCAGGAAAATGCACTTCCAGGATGCCTAATATCCCTATTTAAAAACTTAGGTACCCAGGAAAACATCTTCCAGAGCTCTTTGCACATGTTTAGAATTTGGTTTCCATTCTAAGCCAGGGAAGGATTTCTCAGGAAAATTGCACTCTATTTAATGAGTGGGCCTAGTTTGTCTAGGACAAGGGTGCAGAATCTGTGGCTCTACAGACACTGCTGGACTAAAACTCCCATCATCCCAGGCCATTGGGTATACTAGCTGGGGCTGATGCAAGTTGGAGTCCAATCACATCCAAAGGGCCCCAGGTTTCTCATATCTTGTCTAGGAGCTTCATAAGTCCCTTGTAACAGAGCAGGTAGGGGGACGCGGGTGGCGCTGTGGGTAAAAGCCTCAGCGCCTAGGACTTGCCGATCGAAAGGTCGGCAGTTCGAATCCCCCCGGCGGGGTGCGCTCCCATTGCTCGGTCCCAGCGCCTGCCAACCTAGCAGTTCAAAAGCACCCCTGGGTGCAAGTAGATAAATAGGGACCGCTTTCTAGCGGGAAGGTAAACGGCGTTTCCGTGTGCGGCTCTGGCTCGCCAGAGCAGCGATGTCACGTTGGCCACGTGACCCGGAAGTGTCTCCGGACAGCGCTGGCCCCCGGCCTCTTGAGTGAGATGGGCGCACAACCCTAGAGTCTGGCAAGACTGGCCCGTACGGGCAGGGGTACCTTTACTTTACCTTTAACAGAGCAGGTGAGATAACGTGGGCCATGACATGGGCCACAGAAGCCATGACTTCAAAGCTGTCCCTTTGATATTTTAGTGACACCTTAATAGAACAAGCAAGGTTCATGGCAGCGCTTGTGTAGCCCCCATGATAGTTTTCTTGTCTGTTTTCTTTTTTAGGGAAAATGCTCATGCAAAGGAGAAAGATGAAGCAATTGTGCTTTTGAGTTTCTTTTAAGAGTCAGCCTCCTTGAGCTATTTCTACAGCCACACAAGGCTTCTGGAAACCGAAGAGTGCCAACCCAGATGTGTAGGGGTTCAACTTTGCAAATGTTAACATGACCTCTGAAAAGGTGCTCCCTTTTGCGCCTTCCTTCTGGGAGGGAGTCTGGAACAGTGTGCAGAATTGTTTGTGGTGGAAGGGAAGGAAATGCATTGGCTCACTGCCAAATAAAACAAGGCTGGTACTCCTTGTAACCACTGCAGAAATACAGGCACTTCAGCCAGGTGGTTTCAGCAATAGATGAATATGTTCCCTCTTATCCCCTCTGATTCAAAGAGAGGGCTTTGTTCACAATGTGTTCCCTTATTGGCTGAGATCACACAAAGAAGACAAACTGTGCATAGAGGCAAAGCAGTACTTCTGAACAGCTAGCAAATATGTACATTTGATGTCAGGCATTGTGGGACCTCTGGAAGCCCCACTGTCAATACATTTTATCAAAAAAACATATCATCCTTAATCTCCCCTGTTTTCCCCCTCCCCCTCCCCATAAAGTACCCTTTCCGACTTCCCTCAGCTCCTCTCTCTGGTTTATCAACAAATTTTATTTTCTGCATGTTACAAAATTGTATAGATCCTTAATTTATCTAACTAGCTCTTGTCAATAAAACGTTTGTAAGTGTTTATTCAAAACCTGCCAAGGAGTCCAGTTCATTTTGTTGTTTCTTTAAGTACTTTGTAAAAGGTTCCCATTCATCTCTAAAGTAACAGTTATACTTGTCCTGTAGTTTGTGTGTCCATTTTGCCAATTCTGTGTAGTCCATCAGTTTCTCTTGCCATAGTTCCTTTCCTCGTTCTTCCATCTTTGTGCTATTAAGACTCTTGCCACCGTTGTTGTATACATGAAGATATCTTTCAATTTCCTTGGCAGGTCTTTTCCTACAATGCTAGCATAAATGCTTCGGGGGTTTTAAACAAATGTTAGATGGAACATTTTCTTCAATTCATTGTATATCATTTCCCAAAACTTTTTAATTTCATTACAATCCTACCACATATGGTAAAAGGTCCCTTCCTTTTCTTTACACTTCCAACATGCATTTGAACTGGTTTTATACATTCTTCCTAGCTGCACTGGTGTTATATACCATCTATACATCACCTTCATATAATTTTCTTTCAACAAGGAACAATCTGTAAATTTAAAGTCAGTTTTCCATAAACTTTCCCATTCTTCCAACATAATATTATGCCCTATATCTTGTGCCCATTTAATCATAACTGATTTCACCCCGTCGTCTTTCCTCTCCCATTCTAGCAGGATGCTATATGCACCCTTCAATAATTTAACTTTCCCTTCTACCACTTCCCTTTGAAACTTGGATATTGTATAACTGAATCCTTACTGTCTTCTTTGTATGTTTCATGCAATTGTCGATAGTGCAACCGACTCTGAAAATGATCTTTTATCTCACCATAATCTCTTAATTTCCATTTTCCGTCTTGGTCCTTTTTTTTTTTTTATAAATTTTTTATTGCGTTTCTTTTCATAATTTTAAACATTCCAATACAAAATAGGTCAAATACAAGAAACAATTTTTTGATTTTTCTTAACAAAGGAAAAAGAAAGGAAAAAAGAAAGAAAAAACCATTGTACTTCCTCACACCTTCCAAATCTGCATTCTTTGTAATATCAATGTCAGCAATTTGTTACCTTATTTCAAACCTTGTTACAACTTTCAATTATTATGTATCCATATTCAATATATTGTATCTCAAATTTGATATCTTTAAAATAAACATAATATGTTTGGTTCACCTTGTCCTCTTTTCTCTTTTATCACCTATTTTGCCATTTACTTTATCATATTTGCTAAAGCATAACATTTCCAATAACATGCACTATCTTAGGATTCATACAACTTATAATATTTTTGCAAATAGTCTTTAAATTTTTTCCAATCCGCCTCAACCGATTCCTCCTCCAAATCTCGGATTCTGCCGGTCATTTCAGCTAACTCCATGTAGTCCATCAACTGCGTCTGCCATTCCTCCAACGTGGGTAAATCTTGTGTCTTCCAGTTCTTTGCGATGAGTATTCTTGCTGCTGTGCTGGCATACATAAACAACGTTCTGTCTTTCTTTGACACTTTCTGGTCTACCATGCCCAGCAGGAAGGCCTCTGGATTCTTAGGGAAGGTATACCTAAATACCTTTTTCAATTCATTATAAATCATTTCCCAGAAGGCCTTCACTTTTGGGCAGGTCCACCAGAGATGAAAAAATGTCCCTTCTGCCTCCTTACATTTCCAACATTTATTGTCAGACAGGTGATATATCTTAGCTAACTTGACTGGGGTCATGTACCACCGGTATATCATTTTCATAATGTTTTCTTTCAGGGCAGTACATGCCGTGAATTTTATTCCGGTGTTCCATAACCTTTCCCAGTCTTCAAACATAATGTTATGTCCCACATCCTGTGCCCATTTTATCATGGCAGATTTAACTGTCTCATCCTGTGTATTCCACTTAAGCAGCAAGTTATACATTCTCGATAATATCTTAGTTTTTGGTTCTAGTAGTTCTGTCTCCAAATTCGATTTTTCCACTTGGAAACCAACTTTTTTATCCATTTTAAAAACCTCTTGAATTTGAGCATAATGTAGCCAGTCTCGCACCTTATTTTTTAGTTTGTCCTGGCTCTGCAGTTTCCAATTGTCTCCAATTTTTTCAATTATTTCCCAATATTTCGGCCAGTAGGCCTCCATATTGGGCCTTTTTCGAGCCTTGGCCTCCATCGGTGATAGCCACCTCGGGGTTTTACTCTCTAGTAAGTCTTTATATTTCATCCAGACTGCAAAAATTGCTTTTCTGACAACATGGTTTTTAAACAATTTGTGAACTTTTACCTTGTCATACCACAAATATGCATGCCAACCAAAAGCATTATCAAAACCTTCCAGATCTAGGACATCAGTGTTTTCTAGCAAGAACCAATCCTTCAACCAGCAGAAGGCTGCAGCTTCATAGTATAACCTCAAGTCCGGCAGGGCAAACCCTCCTCTTTCTTTCGAGTCAGTTAGTATTTTAAACTTTATTCGAGGCTTTTTGCCCTGCCAGACAAACTTAGATATGTCCTTCTGCCACTTTCCAAAGCATTCCACTCTGTCCACAATCTGAAGGGTTTGGAACAAAAATAACATTTTCGGCAATACATTCATCTTTATAGCTGCAATTCTACCTAACAAGGAAAGTTTCAGTCTTGACCAAATTTCTAAATCCTTTTTGATTTCCAACCAACATTTTTCATAGTTATCTTTAAATAAATTCAAATTTTTGGAAGACAAATAAATCCCTAGGTATTTCACTTTTTTAACCACAGTTAATTCTGTTTCTCTCTGGAACCCCTCTGTTTCTGTAGATGTCAAATTCTTGGTCAGAACCTTAGTCTTTTGTTTGTTCAACTTAAATCCCGCCACCCGACCAAACTCTGCTATAAGTTCTAGAACTTTTTGTACTGGGTTCTGGCTCCTGTAATGTTAAAACTAAGTCATCTGCAAAGGCTTTCAATTTATATTGTTTCACTCCGACCTCTATCCCTTGTACCAACCGGTCCTCCCTAATCATGTTCAGTAGCACCTCCAGGACTGATATAAATAAAAGAGGGGATAGAGGACACCCTTGTCGTGTCCCTTTTTCAATTTTGAATTCCTCCGTCACCACATTGTTCACTATTAATTTAGCTTTCTGTTCTGAATAAATTGCTTCTATTCCATTTTCGAACCCCCGTCCCACTCCCATCCCTTCTAAGTTTTTTTTCATAAACATCCAAGATATATTGTCAAATGCTTTCTCCGCATCAATAAAAATTAACACCGCCCTTGTGTTCCTGTTGGTTTGTAAATGTTCTAAGATGTCAATGATGTTTCTGGTGTTTTCATATAAATGTCTACCAGGGAGAAAGCCTGCTTGGTCCTTGTGAATTATTTCATTTAAGACCTTTTTAAGTCTACTTGCCAAAATGTCTGCAAATATTTTGTAATCCACATTCAGGAGTGAGATGGGACGGTAGTTCTTTAGCTGGGTCTTTTCAGTTTCAGTCTTAGGTATCAATGTGATGAAAGCTTCTTTCCACGTTTCTGGTGCCCTCTTCCCATCCATGATCTGGTTGCATACCTCCATCAAAGGTTGTATCAAGTAGTCCTTCAAAGTCTTATAGTATTTGGAGGTGAGCCCATCCGGGCCTGGAGATTTGCCTGGTTGCATGCTCTGAATGGCACCTTCGATTTCCTGTGAGGTTATTTTAGAGTTCAAGATTACTCTTTTATCTTGAGTAATTTTTGATAGTCCATTTGTCTTTAAGAATTGGTCTATCTCAAATTGTTTCTGAGGCCCCTGTGCATACAGTTCTTTAAAATATCTATGGAAACACTTCCTAATTTCTTCTGGTTTCTGGACCATTTTTCCTTCAATCTCTAGATTTGTAACTGTATTTAACTTTTGTCTTTTTTTCAGCTGCCAAGCTAGCAGCTTTCCACATTTATTTGCTGATTCAAATGATCTTTGTTTCATCTGTTTAATTTTCCATTCGATTTCTTGATTTATCAATTTAGAATATTGTGCTTGATGGAATTTGATTTCTCTCAGCACTTCTTTTGACTTTGGGTTGGTTCTCAATTTTTTCTCTCCCTGATGAATCTTCTCCATTATTTTATCTTTCTTTCCATTCCAGAGCTTTTTCTTGATTGAATTTTGTTGTATAAGAAACCCTCTCATAACCGCTTTGCTAGCGTCCCAAATCGTTCTTTTTTCTACTGTAGTGTTCAAATTTATCTCAAAGTAGTCCTTTAAAGTTTTTTGGGCCTTTTTCACAATCTCTTGATCTCTTAAAAGAGTGTGATTCATCCTCCATCTGAAGGAACCGGTTTGAGTAAGTCTGAATTCTAATTTCAAGGCGTTGTGGTCGGAGCATGTTTTTGGGCAGATTTCCACCTTTCTGGTCTTGGGTGCCAGCCCTCTAGACGTCCAAATTTGGTCGATCCGTGTCCAGGACAGGTGGGCCTCAGAGAAGAAAGTTCCTTCTTTACCTAGGGGGTTCTTTGTCCTCCATATATCAATCAAATCCAAGTTTTCAGTCAGTTCAAAAAAAGTTTTCGGCAGTCTGCCATCAGATGTTAAGTTTTGATTTTGAGACTTATCCATATGTGTAGACACCACTCCATTCATGTCACCCATCATTATGATGTTGTTATAGTCCATATAGTCCAGCATAATCTCATGCAGCTTCTTGAAAAATTCTGATTTCCCATCGTTTGGCGCATATATTCCTAAAATCAAAATTTTTTCTCCTTGTGTCTGAATTTCAATCGCCAAAATTCTTCCTTGTTCATCTTTAAATACAAATTTTGGTACCAGGCTCTCCTTGGCATATATCACCACGCCTCTTTTCTTAACCTTGTCTGATGAGATAAATTCTTGGCCTAGTCTTTTGTTGACTAGAACCTTCCTGTGGAGCCTGGTCACATGAGTTTCTTGTAGGCAAATAATGTCCAATTGTTCTTTCTTCAGTATGTGAAATATTTTCCTTCTTTTTTCCGGGGAATTTCCACCATTTATATTCCAACTAAGTAGCTGCAGAGACATCCTGTACTATTTTGTTGCACCTAGAGTGGTGTTTCTTCTTTGTCCTCTGGTTCCGAGGGTGCAGGGCCTGGTCCGCCTCCAGGCGGTAGCTCAGATTGTGGTAGAGGCCAATGCGCTGCTGCTTCTTTTTGAAGATCTTCTCCGTGCTCGTGCAGGAACTTTTGTGAGTCCTCTGGTGTTCTTATTTTTACCTTCTTCTGCTTGTAAGTAAAAGATATTCCTTGCGGGAACTCCCACCTATAGCGAATTGTGTTGAGTCTCAACAATCTTGCCAATTCTGAATAGGTGGTTCTCAAGTCCAATAACTGTTTTGGTATATCTCTGTAGATTTGCACCCTTTTATCCTGTATCTCCAATGAATTTGCAAAGTGTAGGCCTAATATTTTGTCTCTCTCTTCCCTTGATCTCAAAATTATCAAACAATCTCTGGATCTGTCCTTCCTTACCAGTCTTCCCAGTCGAAAAGCTGAAACAATTTTAAAATCGCTTTCTTCCTTTATATTCCAGAATTTTGAAAATTCTGTTGTCAAAAATCCAATCAAATCTTCTTGCTCAATTTCTGGAATTGCTCTTAATCTGAGATTATTCTCACGATTTTTCAATTCCACCATAGAAAGATAGGCTTGTTGTTCACCAATTTGTTTATGCAAAGGCCTGACTTCTCCTTTGACTTCCTCAACCTCTTTTTTAGCTGCCGTTGCAATTTGAATAGCTTCCCCAGCTAAGTTACGGTTTTCTGCTGTAGCTCCTTGCAATTTTTCAATTGCTTGTGTGTGCTGGGAAACCTGATCAGTCAATTTCTGGATTGAGGATGTAGCTTGATCAATTTTTAGTGATTGGTTGTCAGCCTTTTGATTTAAAGCTGCCAATTGCTCCAGGATCTGTTTCAGTACTCCCTCAGATCCTCCTGCTGCCATATCTTCCTCTGCAAGGTTTTTAGGCTTTTCGACTTCTGCCTTTGTTGCACCCAGCACAGCTGGGACCGAAGATCTACGTCCCTGAGTCAGAGTTGTTTGTACGAGCTGTGCCTGTTTTTTTTTCTTTTTCCTTCTCTTTGGCTTCCTTAGCTTTAGCTGCTCTTGTTTTTCCTGAACCACTCATCAGTCAATGTTCAAGGTCAAATTTTTATTGTCCCATGGGAAAGACAGGTCCAATTTAAAAACAATCCAGTAAGAGAGAGTAAACATAAAAAGCTGTTCCCAGGCCTTTATATTCCCAAAGTCCTCTAGGGGGAGTGCCACCAAAAGTTCAGAGAGAAGAAGGCAACTTTTCCGCCATTAAAGTCCCTGTTATGTTGAAAACACGCAATAATCCCAGAAAAGATAATAGAAAAAAAAATCCTGCAGAGTGCTTTTGACTTTTAACAAAGTTTCAGAAAGGTGCCTGCCAATTGTATCCACTCCAACTTGTTTGGGCTCAAAAGTATCCCTTTCATAAAAGTTTGTAACAGTTCCGCAGTTAAAACAGTTTCCCCTCCGGCAGCCCAGCAATTTAGAAGTTGATTTTCAATAGCCCTTAACCGAGGGAGATCTCTCCAAATTTCTTTTAAAAGATTACTCACAAGTAGATCTATCTTTTCTCTTCCGCAATCACTTCTAAAAGTGCATGAAAGGCTCTCTTTAACGCTTCCCTTTTCAACTGCTTTCCGCTTGACAGATCCTTTGCTTTGATCTTGTAAGCAGTACCGGAAGGCGGACTTCCTTTTTATCGTCTCCCGGTTTCAGCCAATTTAAAAGCAATTTAATCCCCAGACTTAATGTCCTTACTCACGGGTTTGTTGTCTCAGTCAGATCTTTTAAGGAAGAAAGGTCGGCGCTCATCTGTGACAGCCGCGCGGCTTCGCTTCCGCAGAAAGAGCGATGAACTCACAGCACCGCTACCCCTCCTTCACTCCGGAGCCCCTTACGGGGTCCCTTCCGCGATTTCGGGGTCGCTCTAGGTGCCCGCCGAGTCCCACGGCCACGGGCTCACTCTACCCGTGGTTTTTCTTGGTGGGTCGTCGCTGTGCCGTAGCGAAACGACCCTTTCCTGCGGAGCCCCTCTTCAGAGATCGAAGAGGACCGCCATCACCGTTTCGCGCCGCCTCCGGAAGTCCATTTTCCGTCTTGGTCCTTTAACAAGTCAGCATATGTAAGCCATCTTCCTTTCTTTCCAAGTGGTTTGAGCAGTAACGCTTCATGTGGTGAAAGCCACCAAGGAGTCTTTTGTTCTAGCAAGTCTTTGTATCTCTCCCATACTCTCATTAGTGATTTCCTAATTATATGGCTGTAAAAACTTCTGTGTACCTTTCCTTTCCCATAGCTTCTGGCTCATTTATGACTGGGCTACTGAAGAGAGGCTAACCCGCTCATGAGCTTAAGTGAAGGCTCAGGTTGTAAAAATGCTCAACTCAGTGCAGAACCTAGGTCAAGAACTACAAAGCAACGGGCCAGCCTGGCAGCTTCCTGTAGCAGAAATAGCAGGGCTATGAATTCTCCGAGACTTCCTGACCTCCTTTGTGGCAGAGAAAGGGTAGCTGGGGCTTCCTGCTATTTCCAATCATCAAAAATAACACAGAAGAAAAATGTCTACAAAAATATGTGTGTGAGAGAGAGACACCCCGATTGGTGGTATTTTTACATTTGCTAGTAAAACAAAGGGGTGGGATGGTAGTAGGGAGAAATAACAGAGTCTTTTGAAGAAGCAGGAGACCTTTTAGCAACTGGTGGTGGTAGAGATCAAGGAGTGAAGGTCAGAGGCAGGGGTGTATTGAGAATAAGACTGGGGAGATGAGGGAAAAGGGTATGGAAGACTTTGAAAGCAAGGACAAAGACCTTGTACTATAGCAGCATTTCTCAAACTTGGGTCTACAGTTTTGAACTACAGTTTTTGAACTACAGTTCCCATCATCCCTGGCAACTGGTCCTGCTAGCTAGGGATGATGGGAGTTGTAGTCCCAAAACAGCTGGAGACCCATGTTTAGAAAACACTGTACCACAGGGATAGCCAGCATGGTGCCTCCCAGCTGTTGTATTACAAACTCCCATGAGCCCCAGCCAGCATGGTCTATGGGCAGGATTTATGGGAGTCATAGTCCAACAATATCTAGAGGCCCTCATTGGTGATTTCTGTTGTACTTGGATCCAGAAGCAGTCAGGAAACCAGTGCAGGGATTTATTCAGGGCCAGAGGGATCAGAGGGAGATGGATGATTTTAGCATGAGAGGGCTGGATAATCAAAAGGGAAGCAAGACAAGAGAATGGAAGTCAAGGGAGGAGAAACTTGCAGTAGACTAAATGAGAGCAGAGCTCTTGCTGATGGGGCAGAGATGCAAGGCCATATTCTTTTCAATGCTTTAGAGGAAGATGCAACATTGCTTGTTGAAAGGTTGATTGTGAGGAACACACAGAGGTTGAAAATAAAGCCAAGCCACATCTCTGTTGAACAGGGTAGGTGGTAACATGGCTGGTGAATAAAGGGAACAGGTTCATCTCTGTGGTGGTCGCTGCTTATGAAATTCTCACCTGACACCTACATTGCTATCTATTCAGTGACAGCTGAATACCATTTATTCTTCCAGGCTTTTAAAATGTTTAAACTCATTGCTGCTAGCTTTTAATCTCCTCTTTTATTTTTATTGTTTTTGGAGTTGCTAATGTTTTCTGTTATGAAATTTGTTCTATTCTTTTATTGCATAAGCTGCCTTGATGCTTATTTTGCAAAGTAGCGTAGAATAATATTAAAACAACACAAACAATTATCCTTTCCTTCTCTTTGGCTTCTCCTACCACTTGCTTACACCCCCTAATGCTGACAGCTTAAAAATAAATGTGTTATGTAAAATATAAAATAAAAGCAACTTTCCAATCAAGATTCTGCCTTCCCATTCCATCTTGTCCCATTGAAATGAAAAGGCCACACTCCCCTGTCCTCATGCACTCCGAATAACCTATCAAATAACCCCTCAAATCTACCCAAACTCTTTCCCTTCCAGAGGGGAAGCCCTGTTGTGCTAATGGGAGTCCTTGCACTGGCTTCTGCTAAGGCACCAGCTGGTTGAATCTGGTCCTAAGTATTAAAGAGCCAGAGTAGCACAGCGACAAGAATGTTGGACTTGAATTGGGGAGAACAAGGTTAAAATGGTAAAAAGGTAAAGGGACCCCTGACCATTAGGTCCAGTCGTGACCGACTCTGGGGTTGTGGCGCTCATCTTGCTTTATTGTTCGAGGGAGCCGGTGTACAGCTTCCGGGTCATGTGGCCAGCATGACTAAGCCGCTACTGGAGAACCAGAGCAGCGCATGGAAACGCCGTTTACCTTCCCGCCGGAGCGGTACCTATTTATCTACTTGCACTTTGATGTGCTTTCGAACTGCTAGGTGGGCAGGAGCAGGGACCGAGCAACGGGAGCTCACCCCGTCGTGGGGATTCGAACCGCCGACCTTCTGATCGGCAAGCCCTAGGCTCTGTGGTTTAACCCACAGGTTAGCCATAAATCTGACTGGTTGACTTTGAGCAAATCACCATCTCTCTCGAGTTGTGTGTGAGATAAACAGGAGTCTGGGGATAGACATCAAGCATGCTGCCATCAGACATCAAGTATGCTGCAGGATAAAACTAACAAGGTAACACATAAATTGAAAAATTCACTTTTTTAAAAAAATCACACATACTTAGAAATGTAAATATTTTTACAGGTAGGAGGTAGGAATAATTGTTTCTCTATTTCTTCCTTTCCTTCCATTATCAGGAAGTACCACAAGCATATTTTGTCATCAAGGGACAAAGCTGAAAATAATGTGAATAGTTGGGCCTCTGGTGATAATTCGCTTCCAATTCTTCTTGTGAATTTTAGCCCTTCATACCAGGCAAGAGCTTAACTATAGTGCTTTGCTTCAGAGATGTTCAGGAGCAATGGAGCATGCCAGACTATATTGGAAATTGGAACTCGGCTGTTGGCCTCTTTCCTCTTTTTCTTTTTTTCCCCTTTCCCCCTCCTGACGCTCGTCCTATTCAAACAGTAAATTTACTATCTAATCACAAGTTGCCATGTCATTCTAAACAGACTAATGCAGGGTCTTCAAGCGATGTATAAAATCATCTAACAAGACTGGCAGCCACTAAAATTACCCTGTGTTTGCTTTGTCATTACCGAGGCAGCCTTTGATTTTGAAGAATTAGAAGCCTTATTTGCAGTTCAGCACCTCTTGGCGTGAACAGCTACAGAAGGTGCACAGCAATTGAGGTGTGGGTGAGGAATGGATCTCTCCAGTGGAGAGGGTTAAATCTGGATTCTGGAAAGTGAGCCTTGCTGCTGTGCTGATTGCTTGACCAGGTTTTTGAAATGCAAGGCGATGCTTATTCTCAACAACCTTGCACAAGATCATATGTGTCCCTGGCATACGGCTGAAAGTGAATATATGGCACCTGAACAGGAATCCTTATTCACTCACGAAGGTGAATAATTTTTCATGCTCATTATTTTACTCTGCCCACCAGTATGTAGTGCTGCAAGACGAAACAGGAAAGATTCACACCCATCTGGCTACTATTAAAGATGAACTAACGGAGAATTTTCCACCAGGAAGTGACCTTGTAGCTAGACTTCCACATAAAAGTAGGTTCATGAGAGTGGAAGTACATGAGTTATGAAAACCCGAGGCTTACTAAATAAAAGTTAGCACATTTTAATCATAATATCATTCTACAAGGAACTCTACGAAGACCCCATTGCCTTTCCCTCCACACACTGACATGGGACCCCTTCCTCAAGGTCGAGCTTCTTGGAATTGTGCATGAATTAATCTTACAGGTAAGGCAAATCACCTGGGTCATTCTTGCCTAACCAGCACCCTCCCGACGGATGGGTGATGCTTATTGGATGGGGAGGTCACATGTAATTCACCTTGCGCTCATGGTTATTTACTGATTAATACATACTCCCCTAGTGGACTGAGATGGAGACTAAAGAGGTTTCCTCTTTTTTTGGTGTAGGAAATTGCCAGACCATTTCATCTTTTCTTTTTTTCAATTTCACAATATAAATAAGTATTTTGTTTTGGTAACGAGAAAGAAATGAAAATTTGAATCAACGATTGAGACTGGTTACAAAAGAAAAACAAACAATAATGAATGGGGCGTGTCTCTGTTATCCTATTCACACCCATTCAGCATTTGTTGGTGGAGGTTATTTTCTCAGAAGTCTCTCAAGAGCTTTATCCAGTTTGACCTGGAGTCTTACATATTAAGGGGTGCAGGACAGGACTTGGCTTTGGAAAAATGCATTGTGGGAGAAAGATATCTAATAAAAGTGATTGTGAAATCTTGTATACAATTTCATGAGAATAAATTCTAATTAGTTCAATGGCTTGGGCTGACTTCTGAGTAGAGTAGACGCATAAAGGATTGCATTGGGAATGTGTTCCTTTAAGAATATTGCATAAGCCTGAGCACTGACTTAAAAACACATTTAATTTTTAACAGAATGACACGTTACTCTCTATTACATGAAATAAATCAAGCCTGTATAAAAGATGCATAGGCTGACATTTCCCTACAAGATTAGTATTTGCATGACAAAAGCCAGCAGCAGTGGCAAAAAATAAACATTACAAAACTGATGTTGAGAGGAATACACACACACACACACACACACACACTTGACACAAAGCAGCAATTTTAGACAAAATGAGGTTTTCCCCTATCACTTAACCATCAATTACCAGTTTCCAATTAAGTCTTCCCATCAAGAAAACAGTTTTTATCATTAATTTTTTCTGACATGTCAAAGCAAACATTTGTTTGTTGACCAAACTTCAGCATCTTAGATAGAGAAATACTTTACAATGAATCCAAATGCATAATCAAACATTCACTTCAAATTTCACTTTAAACAAAAATTGTTCACAACAGAGATGAGCTATTCCATCCTCTGCAAATAAAATTCTATCACCTTATTGAAATAGAATTTCTATGGATGGCTCACCTCAGCAGGGGAGCTTAACCAAACATTTACAGGGGCTTTATCATCACCACCACCCTCACTCATTGCATCACAGTATAAACTATTGTTTCAACTGGCCATCTACACCAATAGAATATGCCTAGTTCTAAAAGTGGCAGAAGGTGGAAAGACACTATGAAGAAGCTCCTTATAGCCCTATAATATCATGCCATTAGCTGATAGAGTTTGGGGTTGTTAGCATAATTCCCCTAAAAAGTAATTTAAAAAACCACAATTGCATGTGATTTCTTTCTTTACCTTCCTCGTTGAGTGGCTTTAAATACTTCAATAGGAATACTGGATTTATTTGACAGCGACAAATGGATTTGTCATTCAGAAACATACCGGAAAGTAACAAAGGTAGCTAAAAATCTATTATTGCACTGACTGACATACAAGCAGATTATTATTGAGTGTTGCAGCTGTAAGTCAACATTATGTACCTAATAGGAAAGGTCTAGTTTAGAACCACAAAAGCCAAGAAAAATAACCCTGAACTTTGGAAGTAATTGTGGCTTTTGGATTTCTCCCCCCTGAACCAACACAGATTTTGATCTGTGTCCAATTTTTAGTTTCCATTTATGTCAGAGTTGGCCAGCTGGAGGCCTCAGGTAGTGATTGTTTCTCCTTCTTCTTCTTCTTCTTCTTCTTCTTCTTCTTCTTCTTCTTCTTCTTCTTCTTCTTCTTCTTCTTCTCTCCCCCCCAAATTTATTTTATGACACAAACAAATGAACATCAATATATATATATACCATACTTCATTTTTTCTTTTCCCCCCAATTGACTTCCTTCACCCTCAACACAGTTCTCTTTTCGTTTTTGGTAAACTGTTTCCTTCTTAATTCCTTACTACCTCTTTTTCTTTCTGTTTTTCACTTACATACCTTCATTTATTTTGCGGACGTTAATCGAAACAAGTCAAAGTATTAATTTGAGGGCACTGCTTTTTAAGATATTCTCTATATCCCCCCCCCCGTCTTTTTGAAATTTTTGTTTGGGCTGATCCCTGATAGCTTCTGTCAATCTGGCCAATTCGATATAATCCAATAATTTATCTTGCCATTCTTTTTTTGTCGGTGTTATTTCTTTTTGCCAATTTTTGGCAATTAATGTTCTCGCGGCCCCTGTAAGCATAATCCCCCCCCCCCGGCTAGTGTTTGGGCACTGGTTGGGGTGAATGACCACTCCCCACATCAAATGGGGTTGCTTTTTGTGTGGTTGTGCACAGCCCACCAGGCCCTATGAGGCTCCTGGCAGTACAGCCTGGCTTCGCCCTCCCCAGGCTGGATACCTGGAGGTCTCCGCCTACCTCAGCCAATTGCCCAATCCCACCTGGAGAGGTTTTGCCAGGGGATTGGACCAGGTAGGCCCTGCCCACACAATAGAGGGTGGATCTCCTTCTACCGGTCCACAGTAGAAAGTGTCCTTTCATACTGCATCATGGTGTGGTACACTGGTTTGACATCAACTGATAGGAAGTGCCTACAGAGGGTGATGAATACAGCACAAGATATTATGGGCTGTCCCGTGAATCCGCTGGATGACATCACAGAAGAATGTTGCCTCAGGAGAGTGAGGAAATTTCTCAGAGATGATTCACACCCTGGCCGGCACTTTCTTGATCTCCTGCCCTCAGGCAGAAGATATAGAAGCATGATTAGTCGCACCAACAGGGTAAAGAACAGCTTCTATCTGTTGGCTGTTAGGCTGTTGAATGAAAAGGTAACAACAGGGCAACTGACTTTCGGGTTTGGTGGGTGAGCCTCAGTAAACGAGAGGAATTAAGTCTAAGAGAGCTGAGTGGAGGTGCTAGTGTAATCTCACTGTATACAAGTTGTACAAGTGACAATAAAGTATTTCAATTTCAATTCAATCTTACCTGGGAATCATCAGTTGGCTCCAGAGTGAATGTTGGGGTGAAGCCAGATCCAAAGCTCTTGCATTCCCCCCACATGCTCAAAGAACGAACCTGACAATATACCATCCCTGGGGCTGAAGTAGGTACCGTATTTTTCACTCTATAAGATGCACCAGACCACAAGACGCACCTAGTTTTTGGAGGAGGAAAACAAGAAAAAAAATATTCTGAATCTCAGAAGCCAGAACAGCAAGAGGGATCGCTGCGCATCTGGCTTCTGGGATAGCTGCGCAGCCTTGCATTCGCTCCATAAGATGCACACACATTTCCCCTTACTTTTTAGGAGGGAAAAAGTGAGTCTTATAGAGCAAAAAAATACGGTATTTTGCTCCCTCTCTCCCACCCACCTACCATGGCTATTGCAAAATGGCAGGACACGGTGCAGCAATCACTCTGCTTGCTGACTTTCCTCTCATCTTAATGCCTTAATGGTGAATTAAGATCACTCTGCTCAATCTCCCCCCCCAATCTGTTTGAATTAAAACAACAACAGCCAACTGCGGGAGTGCAATTATGCACATGAGAATTAAAAATATAAGCAATTAAAATCTAGTGTGTTGGCAATCAAAGGAAAAAATACAGACATCAAGGAAAGAGAAAGTCACCTATTTGGAGAAAAATAATAACAACATTTTAGATTAAAGACTTGGATATCAGCAATCAAAGAAGGAAAATGATGTTTCCTTTATTAAAAGGATGAACGTGCTGCAGCTCTTAGTGAGGAAATGGCTGCTTCTAGAAAGCATTTTAATTCAAACGAATGCTGCCATTTTAAATCACTCCTCCCACAATATTCTGCTTGAAGTTCCGATCCATTGGATTTGGATATTTTATTTTATTCTCCTGCAGGATCACAAATGAGCTTCTGTAGTAAGATCCAAGGAAAGCCATAAATTTGTTTGAAGAAACATGGTGGGGGGTTGTTGCATGTAATTCCTTACCTGCATTTAAAAACCGGCAGCTCCTGCCAGAAAATATACAAGGGATATCCCCCAAGGGATGTCAGAATGGCAGGAGAACAATAGAGCATAGCTGGAAGAATACATTCACCTGGGATTGTTGTTTTGTTTTATCGATGGTAATTTGTCTATACGCAAAGGCGAAATATTAAGAAAGCTATCAGAAATAACTACTGGAAGAAAACCCTCTTTATACAAAAATAATTTTGTACCAAACCTATAAATAACAGGCTGTGTGATCATGGCAGTTAGAGCTCTTTTTGTTAAACATTAGAGGGACTATTGAACTCCCACACTTGAAGAATGGGAGACAAGAATGCAGCAATGTGCCATTATGATTAAATGAACACCCTTCATCATGTCTAAGGAAGGGAGACAAAAGTGTAATCTCTTTAATGAAAATTGGCATTTTTTGGAATTGATTACTGGCGTAGCGATGCACATGCATCAACTAATGTTCATCAGGTATTTAATTTGTTATAAATCATCAGCATTATGGGAAATAATAGTTTATTCTTGTATATATGTTTACTTATGCCTAAACTGTAGCCTATGTTGTAATTCTACAAGAACTTGCAGGTTGTGAGAGGAGCAAGTCCGACACACACAATGCAACGTTTCTCTTTGGGTGATATTCAACACTAGTCATATTCAGAGTTGATCTACTGAAATAAATAGATTGGAGATATTTAAATCCATTGGTTTGAATGGGCCTGCTATATGGCTTGGCTAGATATCACCATTTAGTTTTTCTGTGGAAAGACACAACATGAGCTACTTCATAATTCCAAAGTCCTGAATTCTAACTGGCATCACCAACTTTACTATAGAGCATGTTCTCTAGAGGGCGGTCCATATGTTGTTCAACAGCCTTCGGGCCCAGGCAGAATGACCAATGGTCATTGGTGATGAAGTCAATGCCTGGATGGCCACAGGTTCAGCATCCTTCTTTTAATAATAACAATAAATTATATCCCACCCTTCCCCTCAAAGAAGCCCAGGGCAGCATGCAACAAGTGATAAAGCAATAAAAATATCTTAGAAACAGTTCCAGTTCCAATGCAGACTGGGAAGAATCTCAACTTGTTGGAAGAGGGAGGTTTTCAGTAGGCAGTACAGTGGTACCTCGGGTTACAGACGCTTCAGGTTACAGACTCCGCTAACCCAGGAATAGTACCTCGGGTTAAGAACTTTGCTTCAGGATGAGAAGAAAAATCGTGCAGCGTCAGTGTGGCGGCAGCAGGAGGCCCCATTAAGTAAAGTGGTACCTCAGGTTAAGAACAGTTTCAGGTTAAGAACGGACCTCCGGAATGAATTAAGTTCTTAACCAGAGGTACCACTGTAAAAAGACAACAGAGATGATGCCTGTCTAATATTTTAAGAGAGGCAATTATATGGAGAGGTGCCACAGTGCTAAAGGGCTGATTGCTACATTGTGCAGAATGGACTTTCTCATCAGATGGTTTCTGAAAGATAGGCTCACCTGCAGAGCACAGTGACTGATGAGTATATAGAGGGTGAGATGATCTTTCAGGTTATATAGCATTTAACCACTCATACTACGGGACTTGACCAACAATGAGGTCAGTTTCAGTGGCAAAACACATTTTTGGCTCAGGGACCAATGGCTGGAGGAGAATGCTCCCCCGAGAATGTGGAAGCTGGCAATCCTGCCTTAGATTAAAGCCCATTAAATGAAGCTGATCGCTTCAGGGTGTGAATTATTTCAGACCGGTGACAATAATGCCACCTACTTGGGCAACCAGAATTAGTTACTTTCTGGAGCCTATAAAGAAAGACCCTGCTTGTCAAAGATCCCCTGTTCGATTTATGGTCACACTTCCCATTGTAATAGAAAAATCAATACAGCACAAGTAAATGGTGATTCCCACCTCATCCCCTTAGCCTGAAAAGGATATGATTATTAGACTTGCAGTCCTTTCTTTTTGGACAGCGGCTCTGTGTTTTTAACACATACATTGCAGTTGGTGGTAGGGATTCAGTAGGTGCAATGCTCACAGGGAGCATCTTCTTACCCGATGAAAGCAGCACCTGTTTAATTTCAACCCACCATGCAGCTGTTCTAACCAGAGAGCTTTTGCCATTAAAAGCAACAGCAACTGGTTCCAAACTCTTGGAATTATTAAAGGCTTCTTTCTGCCTTGCTTTCAGCTATTTTGGTTGTATGCTGTTGTCAGTTAGTATCATACAGATTGGAACAGCCAGAGTCTTTCTACGCCTTTCTCTGATTGCTTCAGGGCCAAAACAACCCTTTGAAAGAATTCAAGTGTCTCCAACCCATCAAATGTAGCTAAACTGCTTGTCTAGTGATATTTGGGATTGATCTAATTGGTCCAAACTCTTGGGTGTGATGCAATGCCTTCCTATTATCCCTTCAAATATTGCTCTAGACAACGAATGCACGACCAGGGCTGTTGTACTTCGAAGTCATTGTCAAGACTAGGTATGAGTGAATCTGTCAATTTTGGTTTCTATCGGTTTCTCAGTTTTTACCAATCTTAAATTCAGTTCGTTACATTTGCAAATCAGCTTGAGATTGAAAAACATCACAGGGAGATTTCTTCTGGATATTGTTAGAAAGACACAGATATAACGTATAGAAATTCTTACTACCTATGAGCAACAACAATCCCTCCCCATGCTCCTATTTCCACAAAACTCTTTTACCCCTACTTTAATGAAAGACATTTCTGTTGATCAATGAATTACTGTATTTTTCAGTGTATAAGACGCCCCCTACTTTTGGAGACTCCAATTTAAGAAAATGGGGGGGGGGGAATGGCCCAGAGTTGTTGAGATTTTTGGGGGAGGATTGCCACAGTTGTGAAGCTTTTTTTGGGGGGGGGGAGGATTGCCCAGATTTGTTGAGCTTTTTTTGGATAATAATAATAATTTTATTATTATTTAACATTTTCTCTTAGTGAGTGATGAGATTTTATTGTTACCAGTCATACTACACATACTGTTGAACCTTTGGCCTTCCAGATGTTCTTGAATTGCAAGTCCCATCAGCTCCAGCAAGAATGGCCAGTGGCCGGGGATGATGGCAGTTGTAGTTCATCAACAACTAGAGGGCCACAAGTTCCCAACACCTGCTAGAGAGCTTAGCGTTAGCCTTCTTGTTGTGCGAAGTTACCCTTGCCTTCCTTTGGCAAGTTTGTTTTGATTAGCAATTTGCATTTGAATGTTAAGGATCTGCTCATTAAAACAAATTATCCTGTGGGTTTGCAGACTGTTTTGCTTGACAGCACGTTGTGGAATTGCTGCTTGCATGATTTGATTGCAATGAAATGTTGGGTATGGTATCTCAGGGTTAGTATGGTTAGAAATAAAACTGATGTTTGAATCGAGAATGGCATAGTTTTGCCACAGGGATCACAAGATAGCTGGCATGGCTCTTTATGACTCTTTTCAAGCCACTCCATTTATTGCTTTCCCATTCTCTTATCCTGGATAAGAGGAGACTGAGAGAAGATATGATACCCATCTTCAAATATCTAATGGGCTGTCACATGGAAGATGCAGCAAGCTTGTTTCCTCCCACTCTGGAGGGCAGGACTTGAACCAGTGGATTCAAGTTACAAGAAAGGAGAAACTGAGGGTGTTGTGGTACTGTCTTTGTTTTCTAAAATTGCAAATCATGTTCAGAAAGCTGCTCTGTTTTGCTATTACATTTTGCTCCACTGGCCTTTTAGGCAATGTCTTTGGCTGCATAGATACTGTACCTTTAAAGCTCACTCAAAGAACAAACATTTTCCCCTCAAAGAATCATGGGCACTTTAGTTTAAGGGTTGCCGGGGATTGTAAATCTGGAAGGGATAAACTACACTGCCCAGAATTCTTTGAAGGAAATAACGTGCTTTAAAAGTATAGTGTGTATGCAGCCATAGGCTTGCTTGAAAGGGAAGTTTACAAAGGATTTATAATTAGGTAATTGTGCACTGTGAAGATCGCATGGAGTTTCCAGAGAAAATATCGCATGCCAGTTCTTGACGGGCTTGTAACCAGGCGTTACTGCTACTGACGGAATAAGGATATGTTTCTGACACACAGTGTTGCTTTGTATGTCAGTGCAGCTTGGAAAATTTGAGAAACATTTGTATCTAGCCATTGAATTAACCCCTGTAAGACACATTATATCCCTTTTGTGATAACCACAGGTTTCAAATTTATAAATGGAATAAAACTTGGGCAAACATGGTAGTATTCTCTCTCTCTCTCTCTCTCTCTCTCTCTCTCTCTCTGTGTGTGTGTGTGTGTTTAATGATCACTTTGGGCAGACTCAAACATCAACTTTCTTTTGGCGACTTTTCAGTGATTGTTCTGAAAGTGTTTGTATTGTCCTCACTCTTAATTGACTTCATTTGCCTTTAATGATATAATCACATAGCTAAATGTGGCTATATATGACATTTTGTCATACCCTATGACCTGCGGGTGTAGGGCAGTATACAAATTCAATCAATCAATCAATCAATCAATCAATCAATAATATTCACTATGTGATAGTCACATGTGTGATTTCAGCAATTTGGATAATTCAGAATGTGGCAAAATCAGCAATTAAAAGTGTGTGTGGGGAGGCATCCTTGCAGCTGAAGACAGATGAAATAACGGTAGCGAACAGGATTGTAAAAAGATGAAACCTACTCACCGTTAATTGGCTTTTAAAAATTAACAGGGTTTCAGGAAGTATTTCTGTCTGAAAGCACTACTGTGAAAGATCAAAATGAGAGGGTATTCAAGCCTTATTCAGGCATTTCATACAACTGTGAGGGCTAACTGGAGAGGAGAGGGTGGATATTTGTACCCTGTGCCCAATGCTCCAGGTCTCATGTTCTTTGAAGGGCTGAAGTGGGATTCTAAGAATGTTCAGCTGACAATGCTTAGAATCTTCCCTGTAACAGGGAGCCTGACTAAGACAGATCTCTGTGCATGGAGGTCTGAATCTTCTTCCTGTGAGGTGGTGGAAGTAGGGCTAACTTGTCTACTCCCGAAAGGGCATGCCATGAACAAAACAAAAGAACACATGGAGATGACATGCTTTTTCCAAAAGCTGCCTTTGACCATGCCGGATTGGCTGTTTGGCTTTTTAAGTAAAGAGAAAGCAGTCTTCCTCCATCAGATTCAATAACCTTGTTTTAATAACATTTTAAGAGCATTTTGCTGATTAACAAATGCAATATAACTCTTGTCAAAATCATCTTTGATCAAAGCAAATGCAATCAGTGTTGTAGTACATCATGCAAAGAACACAATTTTGACTCTCTTTATTGTTGTGTGTGTGTGTTTAGTGTGCACAAGCAGATGGAAGGCAGGGTTTATATATTAGCCAGTCATAAGAATCTGCTTTGAAGTATTGCGTATGGTACCCAGGAACAATTTAAAATATACTTGGCTGATATTAGGTGAGGTTTGGGGGAGGAGCATTTCTGGAAAGGACTCCTTCAAAATGTTGTTGTCACAATAGACCACACTTCCTTAACCAAAAAGGAAGTGTGATTTGAAGCTATGTACATATATTATTGGCACATTTACTTTTCATCCTTCTTCTTTACATAACTGGGACAGAGAACTTCCAAACAATAAAACATAAATTTTAATCTAATTAAAAAAGGAAAAGCACACAGCTCAGCTCATTGTTCTGTCAGCTCCTATAGAAAGCCATTGCATAACAGTCAAGATGGAAGTCTCTGATAAGTGGGGAATTCACTCTCACAAGGTATTAGAAGTGGAAGGAGCACTAACAGTAACTCACCCGGTACCTTAAATGAATTCTATTAGACTGTGAAATAAGACACCTTTCCTAGGTCATCCCAGGGAAGAGATCGCTAGGCATTTCATAAATTACTTTT
Source organism: Podarcis muralis (assembly GCF_964188315.1). NCBI lineage: Eukaryota > Metazoa > Chordata > Lepidosauria > Squamata > Lacertidae > Podarcis > Podarcis muralis. Next base: position 79,259,503 of record NC_135660.1, on the reverse strand, counting down.
AGAGGTACAATGTTTTGGAAAGAGGAATAAAGCAAAATTGGGTTGTGAGCCTAAGAATGCTTTCTTGAGATTAAGCTCCCATTGAAATTGATGGGGCTCGCCTCTAGTAAATCTATTTCAGCTAACATGCCCTTCAAATGTCAAACATGAAAATATTGTTTATTATTTCTGTTTACATATCACAGAATGCTTCACAAATATAAGTATAAAATGGATGCTATTTGTTTTTTGCAATCAATGCATAAAAGTAACGTAACATCAGCAGCAGCAAGAAACAACAGCAGCCAAAATGGGACGCTCTTGTGGACTGCTAATACACTTGACTGCCATGCCAACGATCACTACTCAAGCCACATATTCCATGATTAGACATTACATTCACAGATAATAAAATAATTGAATTGTAGAGTTGAAAGGGACCCTGAGGATCATCTAGCCCAGGTTTCCTCAAACTCGGCCGTCCAGATGTTTTTGGCCTACAACTCCCATGATCCCTAGCTAGCAGGACCAGTGGTCAGGGGTGATGGGAATTGTAGTCCCAAAACATCTGGAGGGCCAAGGCTGAGGAAGCCTGATCTAGTCCAACTCCCAGCCATGCAGAAATCTTTTGCTCAACATGGGGCTTGAACCCATGACTCTGAGACTAAGAGTCTCATGCTCTACCAACTGAGCTATCTACAGGGTGCAATCTATATGCATTTATTCTCCAGTGGCTTGTTTTCCATAGGCTTCTGAAGCAACTTGAGCTCCATTTTGAAAACTACAGCAATCGGTTTGCAATTAAGCACAACAACCATGTCCAGTTCTGGGCACCACAGTTCAAGAAGGACACTGACAAACTGGAACGTGTCCAGAGGAGGGCAACCAAAATGGTCAAAGGCCTGGAAACGATGCCTTATGAGGAACGGCTAAGGGAGCTGGGCATGTTTAGCCTGGAGAAGAGGAGGTTAAGGGGTGATATGATAGCCATGTTCAAATATATAAAAGGATGTCATATAGAGGAGGGAGAAAGGTTGTTTTCTGCTGCTCCAGAGAAGTGGACATGGAGCAATGGATTCAAACTACAAGAAAGAAGATTCCACCTAAACATTAGGAAGAACTTCCTGACAGTAAGAGCTGTTCGACAGTGGAATTTGCTGCCAAGGAGTGTGGTGGAGTCTCCTTCTTTGGAGGTCTTTAAGCAGAGGCTTGACAACAATATGTCAGGAGTGCTCTGATGGTGTTTCCTGCTTGGCAGGGGGTTGGACTCGATGACCCTTGTGGTCTATTCCAACTCTATGATTCTATGAACCGTCTTGCAATTTTTAGTTCAGATTCTTGTATGGTAGGGGTTTGGACTGTTGGGGTCCCTTCCAGCTCTGCAATTCTTTGATTCTATGATTCTAAGCACTCACCTAGTCATCTTTGGAGAGTAACTGCCTCCAGCGATCAGCTAGTCTCTAAAACCAAGGGAGTGGACTTATTCATTCATTTCAGGAAGTGCCCCAAATGATTAATAATAATAATAATAATAATAATAATAATAATAATACAGTCATACCTCGAGTTACAGATGCTTCAGGTTGCGTTTTTTCAGGTTACAGATGCGCCAAAACTTCGGAAGTACCGGAACGGGTTACTTCTGGGTTTTGGAGGTCATGCATGTGCAGAAACGCAACCCATGTGTGCACAGACGTGGTGCTGTGGGTTGCGAATGTGCCTCCTGCACGGATCACATTCACAACCCAAGCATCCACTGTAATAATAATAATAATAATAATAAATAATAATAATAATAATAATAATAATAATAATAATAATAATAATAAAATAATTTATTTGTACCCTGCCCTCCCCAGCCACAGCTGGGCTCAGGGCAGCTAACATCATAAAACTAACACAGTATACACTGTTATGCATGAGCAGAACATTTTCGTGAGCCAGTATGTTCTGCAGATTTTTATTTTTTTGCAACCCAATTCACTCCAAAACAAGAGTGGCAACAACCCGAAGAATGTTTAATCTCACAATGGATGCGGCTGTATGGAACAGATTCAGCTCAAAACATTTAGCAACATTTAGTATCTGGAAAGGCAGTTATTCTTGGATGAAAGTGAAGCAGTGCTCTGGGATTTTGTGTTCATGAGCACACATTTACATACATATACACACTAGAATCAAAATGGATCCAATGTAGAGATTGAGGTTCCGGAGATTTTTCAGGGAGATTATAGTCCCGAAGACTAGCAACTCCACCAGTTTAGACTAATGGAATATTTTATTTTATTTTATTTTTAAATCCCCAATCCCTCCAAAATACAAAATAGAGCCAATAAATTAGCAGGTACAAGAAAACAGAGACTGTGCCTGATACAAGCAGTTGAGTAAAGGGGACAAGAAGGAAATTTCAACATACCCAGCAAGACACAAGTTTGCATACTCTTTTTCTGAAACAGAGTCATATTGCTGTTTCATATTCAGATTATAACCTGGAAACCCTGGAACCTGTTCGTTAGATTCTTTTCCGCATATATTCTAATTTATATTTGTTAGATATAATTTGGCTACTGTTCAGTGCTCCAGATTAACACTGGCATTTCATCTCCAGAATCCATGCATTTCTTTCAAAATCTGTATCATCCGCACATTTTGATGGACACATCAACGATCCACATCATTTATGAGGATGTTGAGCATCACTGGAGTGGAGCACCACTCTTTATCTCTTCCCTGTCTGACATTGATCCATGAACTAGCACTTGCTTCTGGCAAAGTGAGCTCTGGGGTGATGTGGTACTTTGCGCCTTTCTAACCAAAGGGATAAATAGTATTAAAAGGCAATTAAAATGGTATTACCTCCCTTTTATTGGTTTCCCAGGTGAGCAATTGCAGTGGATAATTCAAGAAATGTTAAGAGCTTATGAAAGTAAGAATCGATGTTCTATCTGCTCAACAACTAAAACAAAACAACACACAAATGCTATCTGAAAGCTAGAATTATTCATCTCTCCCTGTCCCCAAAGGGGAAAAAAATAGAACTAAACTTGGGGGAGGGGAGTTTTGTGGACATTTTTGTTTCCCATTTTTTTCTGTGAAAAGAGAAGGGGGTTGTTTGTGGTGCTGGGAACTTTGTTGTAGTATGGGCTCTTGCTCACAATGATCTCAGGGGTGGGAGGGGATCCTTATGTTTGCCATTACAAATGCCAAAATCCCAAACTTTAGCATCACCACAAATCTATGATGACAATTTGATAGCTACACATTGCAGTAGGACATTGTTAAAAGGGGTGGAAAATTATGATGGGCTGTATCTGCAGTCCAAACATATGTCTCCCTTTTAAATGGAGACTAGAATGCTACTGGGTTTTTTTTAAAATGAAATTTGGCATTTTCTCATCAGGTGAAACCAAATGATTTACAATGGCTGTGTTGAAGTGTTGTGGTTGACTGTGGTTTAGCATTACATTAATGCAGTGTTTCCCAACCTTGTGCCTCCAGCTGTTTTTGAACTACAACTCCCATCATCGCTTTATGTTTCTGAGGCTGGAGTCACATATTTCCCAGGGAAGCAGTGTCTTTCTGACAGCTGTGCCAACATTTTCAACATTTTTGGGGGGTGGGGGTGGGTGACGGGCAGAAAGAAACCACCTGATAAAAGTAGAGGTTGATGTTTAAAAAGATACATGCAGGTGCTTCACATTGGCCAGCTTAATAACATCTCTGCGCTTTTTTGTTAAATGAAACTTTTACATTTTAAGGCATGGAATTTGCCTTATTTCGCAGCCACTGCACACTGAGTTGAATCAAAAAGAAAATCTATTATCCATTCAACACAAACTATTATATTTATACAGTATCAAAAATGTCGATATCTGCAGAAGCATTTTCAAATACATAGACTTGTCTGTAGTTTCCCCCAATACTATAACTCTGCACCATGAATTATAAGAGAAATTCAACTGCAGATAACTTGATATAATCTTTCCTGACTTTTGGCCTTGTTGGCTGAGGTTGATGGGAATTGCCGAATTATGATTCGGCAACATCTGGAGGGCCACAGGATACCCAGCTCAGAATGACATTATGGAGACAGAGGCTTCTAGAATGCGGTATGCTTCTTCTGCTTTAGAATTATACTAGCAGTCTGGGACACTTTAATAGTAACACTCTCTTCTGCAAAAGTCATTGTAGTCATGTATCATTGAATAAGGATGAGATAGATGAGCACAAGAGGTTAATCTGTCTATCAGAGATTTTAGTAATCCCAAATGTGAAAGAGAAAGAGAGAAGGGGAGGGGGGAGCATTGTTCTGTGTAGGAGTGGAATCAAGCTATAAAAATAAAGGGGGAAATAACCTTATTCCCTCTAATGCTTAGAGTAATCAGATTATTAAGGAAATGCATGGATAGGACTAATGTTGTGTTAAGTAAAATGGCTTGGCAAGCAATAATAGGGGAAATCATTCTCTCTATGTGTCCAATTTAATACGCAATGAAGAGAGTTTATCTAGGGCATCATTTGATAGCACCATTCAGATGAGCTGCACAATGGTTCCAAGAACTGGTAATGCAATCTTACAGATATTCATCTTGTCATCTCCAGCTAGCAGCTAGCCTGGGTGGTAGTAACTAAACGATCCCGTCTATTGTGTGACCTGAAAGAAGCTGATTGTAAAATAAATCTTGGGACCTTTTTGTTTTAAAAGCAAAGTATGGTGGAGAAGGTCACACCACAGACGGTCAGGAGTGCTTAGAGTGTTAGTTTATCGGTATCCTCGCAGGGACAATAACTTCTGCCATGTTTCAGATATGTGGGTCTTTCAGTATCAAAATACTGTTATCAGTGAGGGGTGCTGAAGGGGAGTGATTTTTTTTTTAAAATGAAACCTAAAGCCCACACAAGTACATATGGTAAGTAATAAATCTAATTTACTGAGATTAGTTCTCAAAGATCTAAATAGCAATGTGATTGGTAGATTCTTTCAGGCAGACTTCTCTTGTTGACATGGCAAAGGAAGGAAGGGGTACTTCAAGGGAGTGTTAAGTCACAGCTCCCAAAGCACCCAAATAAGAACAGGAATGCAAAAACTTCGCCTTTCAACCTAAAAACTTTATTGAGGCCTGTATTTTTGTAGGTGAAAGTCTACTTCGATCAGATGTGTGGAGTGTGCAGGGCAAATACTAGACACACATATTCACTCTGTTTCAGGCCTGGGGAGGAAACTGTTCTGAAATATTAAACTATTTTAAAATCAGATATGCCATACATGGAGGAGTGTAGGAAGGGGGGTGCGTCATGCCCTGGGTGTCATCCTGAAGGGGGGGTGACATTTGTCATGTCCCCCCATGACTCCCAAGCCTACAGTGAGTGGCGTCCCCAGCAGCCCATTGGGGCCACCAGCAAAGCAGCTGCTGCACCACTTCTCCCAGCTCACTGTAGCTCTAGGCTTGGGAGTCATGGGCAGGGGGGGGCGTGTGGTTGCCCCGCCGCACACACTCCTAGCTAGAGGAGACAGGCAGGGGAGTGGACAGGTGTCATCTCAGTGAAGGGGATGACATTTGGCGCGCCCCCTGTGGGCAGATCGGCGCAGTGCTGACGGCACCCCCGGGAAGATCAGCGCACCCCGGTGGGCTTACTGACCCGCCCCCAGGTGCACGTCATGCTTACCACTCTGAGTGCCCATGGCTTCCTCTGACACTACATACATGCATAAACAAGATTAAGTCACATGTTATAGAGGCTTACAGATGCATTCAGCCACTGCAGCAAACTCAAAACTCATATTAAATGTTGATAGATGTCAGACAACCAAAAATGGTTCAGCTCCCATCCACCCCCATCCAAGCAGGTGAGGGAGAACACAGTGTCCAGCAGTTGGTGTAACCCTCAGACATCACAAATGAGGACCTTCCTATCATCCTCCATCAAGTGCTAGGCTAAAGAAAATCCCTAGAGGAAAATGCAATCCTTCATTCTCAAGGAGCGCGTTTACAACAATATGTAAATCACAGCAGCGTCTGCAGACATATTGACTTGAACTTTTAAGAGCAAAAGGAATTCAGTCTATAAAATATTGCTAGCTACATGAATAAGTCATAAATTGTATTCTGCAGTACCGTATTTACTGCTGAGACTGAGAAATTAATGTGATCCCCCCCCCACCCAGTATTTACTCACAGAGACATATATTATTTAATTCTGGAAGTTGATTCCTTCTCAAATATTGAATTAATGTGACATCAGTTTGAGGGATTTAATTGATTTGTTAGGTTTCAGTTATTCATTCAGCGGCTGTCTTGGAAACACCCTGACCTATAGAACAGCACAGTGTGCTTTAGCTGTAAGAAAACTCAGGGTGAAAGAAATAGAAAAAAAATCAGGATAGTTAATGTAGGGGACTCCTAAGCAGATAATAGATCTTAGTTTAGACTAAACTGGAGATTAATTGTACTGAATTTCTCTTTCTCTTGTTTTATTGTGATCTGTGTGATTGAAATATTATATTGTCTGAATGATATTGAGGTCAGTGCCTAGTACAGGAAAGTTGATCACTGACTGATCTTGGAAAAATGGGGGGGGGGTCCTCACTCTTTTGAATTTTGATCGCTCAAAACACATTTCATTCATGTTTTCAAGTTGTATTGAGCTGGCAGCAGTGTGGGCTAGAAGCCTGTCTATTCAAAATTGAATTTGGTTTTTCGGGAAAACTGCTGTGCCCAAGCATAGCCTTTGCTGTTGCACAGATGTGATGTGTGACCAGAGTGTTTCATTAGCTCATCTGATGTGTTGTGTTGACACTGTTAAAATGGATTCAGCAGAGCAAGGGGTGTGTGAATCTGCACCCCTCTGTTATGTTGTTGAATTGCAGCTCCGACCATACCTAACCACAGGTCATGTTTGCTGGGACTGATGCGAGTTGGAATATAACAACATCTGGAGGGATACAGATTCCCCATCCTTTCAGTAGCAGATAGGCTTGTTTCTGATCTATCCTGGTGCATAGTGGTAGAATTTTCATTTGAAAATCTATTCTGGAGGACTTCCAGTGAAGCTATATTGCCATCTTCCCGAATTTCAGATCTGTAACAGATCTGCTCAACAATATTTGTATTGCTTTTTTAAAGGGCAGATTCTACCAGTTGTCTCCCCCTTTAGGGAAAATAAAATTTAAAATCTGCATGGTCCTTTACACAATTGGTTTAACATCTTTAGAAAATGTCCTGGCGATATGCTCAAGTGGTATAAGGTCATCATCAGAGATTGGCTGAAGCAGTAACAAACTTTTTGAAAGATGTCATAATTGTATGTGTGTGTGTGGGGGGGAGTTTGACCACACCTCCCTTAAAACAGGGGAGGTTCCTGAAGGGAGGTTCCTGAAGGGACGCCATGTTGTTTTGGGATATTGATTTGGACCTCAGGCTGTTAAGTGGCCATTCATGGCCTAAACTATGGTGTGTAACATTTCTATGGTGTGTAGCATATTGACTTTGAACAAACTTTTCCACAGCTGTCGATTTGATCAGAAGGTTTGCAAATGAGCTCCCCTAATCCAGCAATATCTACCTATTCACTCCTTTTGCTGAATTGGCTTGATAATATCTGTAGGAAAGTGCTGTGATAAAATACAAATTCATTTCCTCCCTCCCCACCCCATCACTCAGCTGTGATTGTTCTGTTTTTGCAATGCAAAATCACAGCCGATCCACCAAGGGTGACAGCTTTGTTTATGCATTAATGCTTTGTCTGCATTATTTGACGGTGCTTTTTGAGATAACATTTTATTAGTGAGAATACTTTTCCAATGGGCTTTCTCATTTGCCTCTCTTGAGATAGCACATAAAGGGAAAAGATTCCCGTTTCAGATGAACAGCATGTTTTGGAGATCACCTGCTGTTCCGAATGCCCGGGCAAAGTTTTCAGGGAGGTATTTACAAGGTAAGAGGAGACGTGTGTCTTATATGGTACAGATAGAGATCTGAATGAGCTATTCAACATAGTTGGGGCCCAGAGATTAGGCTGTTTGGATCCCAAAGTTTGAATACTTTATCTGAATTCTGTCGCTAATTACCTTTGGCACTCTTTGTAAAACTGTAGTACAAACTGCAGAAAAGGAATAAATTGTCTTTATGATATTTTTGTCACTTCTGCAAGAGCATACTGTGTCTTTACTGTCTACTTAAACTACCATTTCTTTTGCCCAGGCTTGGCAAAATATAATAATAATCAAAAGCATTCTCTGATGATACGATTATTATTGCTTTTTAAATGTTACACTGTGAAGAATTTCAGAGCAATTCAAAAATGGAAAGGTGTGGCTGGAGGCAGAAATCTATCAGTACAGAAGCTTAGAGGGTTAGCTTCAACTTCACCAAGCCCACCTCCTCCCACCCACAGCAATGGAAGCAGTGGAAGTTTTATTTATGACAATTTTCACCCAATGGATTTATGGGTCTGTGAAGCCCTCCTTCTGATGGTTCTGCTAGGTGCTTCTTTTACTGATGGATAACCTGCTTAGATAACATTAGCTACCACTGGAGCTGATTCCAACATCAGCTAAACCTCAATAGAGATCCTATTACAGGACCCTTCCTTACTCTCAACTTTTGTCACTCTTGGATTGACCTTTTTGGACACATTGGAGGCATGTTCCAACCAGAACCCACAGGGCCTGTGTGCCAGAAGAACATAGGTGGCCTGCAAGACAAGGTGCACGTATAGCATACCACTAGTCCCCATGTGCAACCACAGTCTGAACGATAGCCGAAAAATAGCTCTTTTTTGAACTGTTCCCGAACTCTTGGAGATCTTGAATCATTCCTGAAGAATATTCAGCAAAATAGCCACCCCAGTTTCATCATCTATATATTTCAGATGCAACTGTGGATCCAATTCTAATATTGTTTGGATTTTTATTTCAGTTTTGTTGAAGGAAGCTTGGCTCCTTCCCAACCCAGTTCTTCTCTCTTAGCCCGTAGCTTCCTCCCTCCACTGAATAATCGAGTTTCATTCAACATCAAGTGGGCTGAAATTTCATCAGTTGAGACATTTCTGAGGAACAATTATAGTGGACCTTCACCCTGCCCCATTTTACCACCCACAAATACCATGGAGAACATTAGAAGACCTCATTTTTGCTCAAAAGCCCCACAACTTTCTCTGGTGTCCCCAAAGTTTCATTTATCCTTCAGTGAACTGACTTCCTGAACATTACCCCTGGCTTATTATTATTGCTTTAACATATAGCCAACTTCCTGTCACAGTTGCTGAGTTTTCTCCCTCTTTCAAAAGAGAACAAATGTGACACATGTTCCATAATAACACCAGATAGAGGTTGGCCACCTCCACTTGAACCACAGGCCAGGGAAGAGCTACCAGCAAGTTGGGAGTGGCAAATAAAATATCATATTAAAGAAAATCATGTCATGTTGACCTCTGAGCTCTAAAGCTTGGGAGAGACTCTGCTAATGAGGAACTGTAATCTTTTGAGAAATACACAGGCAAAGATTTTCCCCACTGTAGTCAGCAGGGAGATTCCACAATAGTTGTTACAATCATGGTAGTCATCTTTGTTCTAATGTAGGGTCACAAGACTGGGCAGCACATGTCTTGTGGCATGGATCCTTTTCCTCAACACTGCAAGAGAAGGCCATGGAGGTACATCATGAGGGAAGAATTGAGGCCAGCTTTCAGCACTTTTGTTGGGACCCCCCAATGAGCTTTTAATGCAGCTCTTTGTATGCAAGACCATGTTTCCGCTAAGTAACCAAAGAACGATAAATAACTTTTCTGGCTGTTCTTGCAGTTGTGTTTTGGTTTGGCATCTTGCAGACACTCCCAACTAATGGTATCATTTGTAGAGCCAATAGCCTCTTAAATAGCTCTTTAAGAAAACAACACATTTGTTTGTACACTGAGGGCCAAGGAGCCTACTGATGACTTTTACGCTATTATGCTTTTAGAGCTAATTATATTTCTTTAATGCAGCCAGCTTCTTGACTTCAGCAAGCCATGTTATTAATGAAACCTTAATGTGCTCTAATTCTGCTGAGTGCGGCTATTGTGCAGAAGGCTAGGACAGTAACTTCCTTTTTATATCTTTTACATGAAGTCTGTGTGACAGTTTGGAGGCAACTGACTTCCACAGAGGAATCAGTTCATGAGTGAAGTCACATCATGCCGTGGTGGATTACAAATTCATAAGGCATTTTAAAACATTTGTCAACTTGTGATTTCAGAACTTACCTTCTCCTGCCAGGAGGAACAAGGATGTGGAGTCCAGGGCACTGAAGCCATGTCAGAACCTGCCAGAACCAGAGAGGATCTGGCAGGTCAGGGGAGCCAGATGAATCTGGTTTGTCAGAAGATTGAGCTTACTGGTTTTTCAGACCTCAATTGTGGATATATGTCAGAACACAATCTTAGCTATGCCAGAGTGCTAATTAGGCCTGCCAGCCTCTCCATTTGTCTCATGAGGCTGTTTGGGACAATCTGCCCTACACCAAACATCCTATATGGCATCAGATGTAGGGCAGGTAAAAATGGCTGGGCCGAAAGGTGGTTTATGGCACTGCCATTCACCAGCACCCAAAAAGCCATCTGCAGGGTGCTTTGCAAGCAGTGACTATCAGCTGATCATCAGGGTTTGCAAAGTGCTGTGCCATTACCTAGACAACTTGATTTCAAACTGCATAGGCAAAAACTGCATCATTGTGATGTCAGGTGATTGACAGGTGGCTGCCCCACCCATGTCAAGCTTGGTTTGGGAAGGGAGGATGAGAAAGATAAGGATCCAGTTCTCCAAACCTGTTGGATAGACCAGCAAAGTGCTGACTGGTTGGTTACTCTAGCCAATGACATTACATCAAGAACGGGTGCTGATTTCTTGCACAAATACCCTTTCCCTATCTAGTAAATAGATTTTACCTTCCTGGGCTCCATGATCACGGCAGATGGTGACAGCAGTCACAAAATTAAATGACTCCTGCTTCTTGGGAGAAAAGCGATGACAAACCTAGACAGCATCTCAGAAAGCAGAAACATCACTTTGTCGACAAAGATCCGTATAGTTAAAGCTATGGTTTTCCCAGTAGTGATGTATGGAAGTGAGAACTGGACCATAAAGAAGGCTTATCGCTGAAGAATTGATGCTTTTGAATTGTGGTGCTGGAGGAGACTCTTGAGAGTCCCATGGACTGTAAAAAGACCAAACCTATCCATTCTGAAGGAAATCAACCCTGAGTGCTCACTGGAAGGACAGATCCTGAAGCTGAGGCTCAAATAGTTTGGCCACTTAATGAGAAGAGAAGACTCTCTGGAAAAAAACCTCTGGTGTTGGGAAAGATTGAGGGCACAAGGAGAAGGGAATGACAGAGTACAAGATGGTTGGTCAGTGTTATAGAAGCGACCAACATGAATTTGATGAAACTCTGGGAGGCAGTGGAAGACAGGAGTGCCTGGTGTGCTCTGGTCCATGGGGTCATGAAGAGTCGGACATGACTAAATGACTAAGCAACAACAATCTAGTAAATGCAATGATGTCAGGGCAAGAGCCTCCTTCAACCAAGAGGTGGCCAGGCATACACAAGCAGAGATGTCTACTGCTTGTATTTGGGTCAGGATGCCTTATCCAGAATATTCTGGTTCCAAGGAGGTAGAAAGACTATCCTGTTGCTTCACAACTTTCAGGCTCTTGCTGCAGATTGATGGCTATAAATGTGAAATAAAAGTTGTGGCCCTCAGTTAACCCAGTACCTGTGCCTTTACTCTTTATTCCTGGTTGAGGTACAGTTTTGTCAAGTGGCCTAGATATTTAGTTCAGCTTTCTTTTGAGAATAAGGTCTGGTGCAATGTTTAAGGTGATGATTATTTACTGATATATTTGAGACGACATGATGTCTGCCTTGCTTAGTTTTCATTATTTATTCATTCAATTTACAACCCACCTTTTGTTCTGAAAGCAAACTCAAAGCTGCTAACACTATCAAAATGGCAATTTAGTTCCACATGAAGCATTAATTCAGAGAATAAGAATAAGTAAAATATAGAGGATGCATCAGTCTGGTTTACATCTGCTCAAGCTCAGAGGGTGCAGAATGAACATCCCTAGCTGGATATGAAGACCCTTACCTAGATCCATTCAATGTTGAGAGCTTTTTCAAAGGTACTGCAATGAATTTTGCTGTTCTGAATGTGATGTAAGCTGCCAATATATTCCTGAACATTTTACCAAAGTTCTCCTGCCTGCCCCCAATTTTCAGAAATTTCACAATTTTGGGGGAATTGGGGTGGGGGAGGGGACTTGACCAAAATCATCAGAACAGGACAAACCCAGTTGTAAAATTTCTTGACTGCCTTGAAACTGATCTGCACCCATAAATATCAAACAATATAACCACTTTCTCTGAGCAGAAATCCAAGAGATTCTTTTAAGCGTGAGCAGAAGGAGCTTGTCCCCTCTCCCCCAATACTTCAGTTGTAGAAAGGCAAAATATGTTGTATTTCATAGGTAATCACTGCAGCAGCAGAGTCAGACAGGAGCCAGAGAGCTTGGTAATTTTCATGACTCTGGCATTTACTTTGATCCCAAATACAAATTGCTTTGCTCAGCTGAAGACAAAGAATAAGCTAATCTAACGAAACTATAGTTTGAAAATTCTCGAAGCTTATATTTCAAATGATGTATGGGGTGTGATTGATTTTTCAGATTACTACTTCAAACTAATCCCCAGAGGGCTGAGAATAACAAAGAGAGGCCCATAAATGTATTGGTTCTTACCTGGATTACTTTATCAATGAGCTTCATGTCTGTAAAAGTGAAAATAAGAACATAAGAATTGCCTGCACAGATTTATATAATGGCATTTATGAGCTAAAACTGTGTTGCTAGTTGATATAGAAAGGAACAATTTGGGACTAAAATTCATTCAATCTACTAAATTGTCAAATACAACTGAGAAAGTTCAGGAGGATATAGCAGTAGTGCATGTAAATTGCAGGTAAATAAAAATAAAAATACCTACAGTGGTACCTCATGTTACAGACGCTTCAGGTTACAGACTCCACTAACCCAGAAATAGTACCTTGGGTTAAGAACTTTGCTTCAGGATGAGAACAGAAATAGTGTGGCGGCAGCAGTGGGAGGCCACATTAGCTAAAGTGGTACCTCAGGTTAAGAACATTTTCAGGTTAAGAACGGACCTCCAGAACAAATTAAGTTCTTAACCTGAGGTACCACTGCATTTCTCAAATTAAATATTTTCCATGCATTCATTTTCTAGGAGTTAAACTATGACTGTAAAAGTTTATTTATTTATTTAATGATTCTATTTACAGTCCAAATTGGTTCCAATTTTGCCATGGGAGGCTTAGAGGACACATTAGTCAGGAAGCTAGATGGAAATTTCATTGTTTCCCTTAGCAGAATGGAATGGAATAGAAATCTTCCAACCAGATAAAATAAGTCCAATGCCACCTAGCAACTAAGCTACATCAAGACACCATCCACACAAGTCCAGTTTCTTAAAGCTGGTACATATGTCTAAACCAGAACCAGACTGGATAGTTATATACTCATGAACCTGAACTGAAACAGAACCCACCTTTTAAAGTTTGATTCGCTATCAGTTTTTGCCAAACTTGTCCCCTCCAGATGTTTTGGACCACAACTCCCATCCACCCTGGCCGGCATATGGACTGGGTCCTAATCCAGAATGGGTTTCCAATATGGATCAGGGCCCTGCACCAATTTACTGCTGAAAATCACTTCTTCCTTGTCTGCTATTTGAATCTGAAGGTGCTGTTTGCATTAATGCATGGCTTCAGGATGGTGGAGAAAGGGTTGGCAGAAAGCTGGTGTGGGCCTTGATCTGGATTGAGGTCCCACAGGTGCTTTTTCTTCTAAAGAAATATAGCCATGAATGAATAACTGTAATATGTAGTTTGGGGCTCAGTAGTCTAGAATGGCCCATGTGTCTTGGCTCCCTGAATAATTCCATCTTAGAACTTTTGGTTCCCTCATGCGTGATGTCTAGCCAATCATCTCACATGGCAGCTTGATAAGTCACTCAGAAGCCTTCTAACCACAAACATGGGCTCCAACCCAATAGAAATAAATACATGTGCAAATAGGTACACACATGCTGTGTATCTGTGTCATGGACAAAGAAGTCTAGTCTAGCCTTGGCTCATAGAATCATAGAATTGTGGAGTTGGAAGGGATCCTGAGGATCATCTGTCCAACCCCCAGCAATGCAGGAATATGTAGCTGTCCTATGTGGGGATTGAACCTACAATCTTGGTATTATCAGTGCCACACTCTAACCAACTGAGCTATCAAGGCATTATTATATCCAGGCTCAAGCCTTTTCAGCTCTGGGGACATGTATAGATCACCTGTTGTATTAGCATTTACCTCTGTTGGATGAGGCAACAATGCCTTTATATGGACCGCAGTCCCCACATCCCAATCAGCTGTTGTTTCTGGTTCATCCATCCCACATTCAAGCCTAAACCCTTTGCTAGAAGCTTCACCCTCTATGTCACCCTATAACTCAGGCTATAGGGTCTGTCATTTCCTCTTCCCGAACATCAGAAGAACATTCCCCATGTTCAAGAAGGAAAGGGGACCATAGCTCAGGAGCAGAGAACATTATTTGCATACATAAGATCTCAGGCTCACTCTCCTGACCTCTCCAGTTAAGAGATTCCTGCACACAAAAAATGGAGACCAAATGCCAATTATAGACAATTCTTGGGTGGGTGGGCCAATGAATTAGCCTATCAGAAGGCAGTTCCATATGTTCCTGTCCTGTTCTGGGCAGCACTTTCTATCATTAAATTCACCCAGTCCTATTTAGCATACATATGTGAACTGAAAGGGTTTGTGGAAGCAATGCTATTAAGGCAGCCTGGCATTTTTGTGTGTGCTAACCTGAGATGGGCTTGTGTCTATTGTGTTTTGGTGCACACAGAAGGAGGGCTGTACCACGTGGAAGAAAAACAAACAAACAAACGGCCAAACCAATTTCTGCAAGAGGATTTGTTTACAAAGTTGTCAGATTTACTGACACATTCCGAGTACATTTTTTGTTCTTCCCCAGGGAAAACTACTCAACATCTTAGAAGAGGAGTAACATAAAAGAAGTTAAAGCAAACATTCTGGTAACATTCAGCTTCTAGCTGCTACCACCAAAGGAACCATTTTGTTCAACATTTAATCAGTAACCCAGTATCAGAAATAGCTGCTGTCTCCAAGCTGTACTTTGAGGATCTGCCCATCCCTAGGGTAGGGTGCAGGGGCTGAAGAAATCTGGGTAAATGTATGAGGGAGGGCTGGAGGAGGAGACAGTGGACAGTCATAAAAGCAGTTCTTTGCTTAACACGTCCTGCCCACTTGCTGTTGGGTCTTGCTTGTGGGCCTTCAAAATCTTGGAGCCAGCCCAAAATGTCTGTCTGGCTTCTTCTATTTAAAGGCATTCAGCCTGGCACTCAGCCGCGCACTCGATGTTCTCGCCACTAGAGCAAAGCCAAACAGATAGAGGAGCTAAGAGCTCAAGCAATTCTCCATAGTGTTCTTTGAAAGCTGGAATTTAAAGGGCAAGAGGTTTTCTAATCTCCAAAACTCCAAGGAGTGGATCACTAATATTTTGTCTGGCTATTATTTTGAAATAGATTTCCCCCTTTGCGAAAACAGTGTTATTTCAAAGATTTCCTGGCAGTGACTCAGACTGGAGAAGCAGCCCGCGCACAGTCTCCCTATGCCACCAGAATTTAAGGGATGTAGAAGTGATGCCCTGGTTTATGGGAATCAATAACTCCTTTTTGCACTCGAGAAGGGTTTGAAGTGAGGAGCTTTGATTTAAATCCACCCAAATCTCATTTGAATCAGAAAAGGTTTTATGATGTCATTTTGATATAGATAGCAATAATCAGCAGGTCTTGATCATAGAGAACATAGTAATATAAATAATCCAGGGGTCAAGGATTCAGGTGCTTCAATTTCCATTGTAAATCTTTTGTGAGCTGTTGCTGGCAAGTTTTTTTTTTTATTAATCCCCTTTGAAACACCTACAGTACAAATTTTAAACTGGGTTTGCGTAATGCTTTCCATAACTAACCCTGGGACTCTTTGGTGTATGGGGCAGGTGGGTAGGGCAGGGGGTCTCTAAAAATGGTCCATTTGAGAACCTTAACTTCATTGGAGAACTACAACTGTCCAGGTTCTTTGAGGCTGAAGCAATGGGAAACTTTGATGCTTTCTAAATGATGGACAAGGAACCTGTCACCATTCAAGTGCTAGTGAATTACATCTTACAGGGTTAATTTACAAAGCCCTGAACAACTTACGTCCAAGCTACCCTAGCGACCTGAAGCCTTATATTCCAGCTCAATCACTGATAGCATCTGCAGGAGTAGCACTGGTCATTCCCCAACTTGGTGAGACTCATCTGATAACAACAGGAAGCAGAGACTTTAGTTTCATTTGTTCAATATCGTGGGACACTCTGCCATAGAGATTCAGCAGGTGCTTTCTGTTTCAGCTTTTAAATGCTTGTTGAAAACTTCTCTCTTCCTTCAGGCCTACGCAGGCAATTAAGAACACATATTTTCACAATAGTTCACTGGTCTCCCTTTTTAACTTCTTATATGGTTTGAATTGTATAGTTTTATGTGCTATCATAAACCATTTTGACTTTTTAAATGAATAGCAGTATGCAGTTGTACCTTGGAAGTCAAACGGAATCCACTCTGGAAGTCCGTTTGACTTCCAAAACATTGGGAAACCAAAGCTCCTGCAGCCAATCAGAAGCCACAAAAGCCCCGTCAGATGTGCGGCTTCCAAAAAACGTTCACAAACTGGAACAATCACTTCTGGGTTTGCAGAGTTCGGGAGCCAAAACGTCCGAGTACCAAGGAGTTTGGGATCCAAGGTATGAATGTATAAAAATATTTTTTAAAGAAAAAAAAACATTAATCCCGGAACAAAGGATGTGGCTTGAAATAGATGTGGCCTTAGGAGAGACATAGCAAGGGACGCGGGTGGTGCTGTGGGTTAAACCACAGAGCCTTGGACTTGCCGATCAGAAGGTCGGCGGTTTGAATCCCCGCGACGGGCTGAGCTCCCGTTGCTCGGTCCCAGCTCCTGCCAACCTAGGAGTTCAAAAGCATGTCAAAGTGCAAGTAGATAAATAGGTACCGCTCCAGCTCCACGGCGTTTCCGTGCGCTGCTCTGGTTCGCCAGAAGTGGCTTAATCATGCTGGTCACATGACCCGGAAGCTGTACGCCGGCTCCCTCAGCCAATAAAATGAGGTGAGCGCCGCAACCCCAGAGTTGGCCATGACTGGACCTAATGGTCAGGGGTCCCTTTACCTTTACCTTTAGCAGAGACATAAACAAGTGGGTTGTACCAAATCCTACTCCTCTCCTGGTGGCAGCCAGTTACAAATTCCTGATAGATCATAGGAAAGTGGAGCTTCTCAACTGGTTTCACAATAAGGGAGCTGAAAGCTACTCTCGGGGGAAGGTGTTGGGTCCCTGTGATATAAGCTGAAAGGCAATCTGTATCACACTCTGCACCTGTTGAAGAATCTGGCACTGATTGGCTGATCTGAAGTGATGTCACAGAGCACAGAGGCTCCACATGAGTCCCATGGAGATGGAATGTAGTGGGCGGTCAGATGAGAAGGTGGGAGAAGATGAGGGAGTTGGAGGAGCCTGATTCAGGGGAAGGTCATAACATAGGGTTTTTTTCCCCCAACACTGTTTTTACTACAGGATTCCCCAAGGGCGCAGGTGCATCTCTTCCTTTGCGGCCCCATTCTGGTTCCATTTCTCTTGGCATTTGCCAAGAGAGTAACTGGGAACAATGGTAAGAACTGACTGGGCAGCAGTACTATCACTTCTAGAAGAGGCTAGCTGGGTAATGAGCTGCTTCATTAGCTTCTCAGCAGGTGGGTCACTGTTGCTCACGTGGAAGTGGAGGGGTTGGTGGCATCGCTCAGTGAGATGGGAATGCATTGGCAGAGCTTATTTAGCACTCCTGCTAGCACCTCAGCAATCTCCTTGCAACCGCCCAGTAAACAACAGCAACCCACCTCTGGGAAGGTGGCTCCTCTGACTGCTTCTGTAGGAGCCCTCTTCTTGTTCTGGGTGGCTGCAAAAACCCAGTGCTTCCATTGCTTCTGTCGCATCAGCCACTTTGAGTAATATGGATGTGGCTTCTATCAGGCAGAGGTCTAGAAAGGTATTTGATGGTTTGTTAGAAGCCTCCAAAGGGGCCTATGAAACTGTAGAGCAGAGCCATCTGCCATGTGGAATTAAGATCATTCCGCGAGGCTACGTCCTGGGTATACGAGCTACATTGAACATTTAGCATATCCATAAAATGTATCTGGAGGAGGTAAAATCTTTCCCGTAAAGCTTGGTTTTTCACCCACACGTGGATTTAATTTTGATGGATAAATGATGGCAGCAATACTGGCTGCCTTGAAACCAACTCTGGATTTATCTTTTGGAGAGTGAGGTTGTCACTGTAACTTGGTTCTCGTGCAAATATTTACTTATTCAGAAGTGTTACCGTAACATCAAAGAACATCATAACCTGGGAAATAACTTCAGAGCTTTTTTTCACAACCCCCCTAGGCTATTATGCATTGAAAAATTGGGCACATTTTATTGGGGCAGGCAAAATGTTGAACAGCATATATACAGTGATTAGGCCTGGCGTATTGCAAGCCTGATCTGTGTATAAATAGGCAAGAATGAGTCAAAGACGGTAGCTGAGCATTCGATGGTTATAGAGCTGAAATGAAACTGCTTAGCTTGTTTAATAAATGCTGAAATGCCCTGCTTGCTTTGGAGTTTTCTGAACTCCTTATCACATTTTTTGTTTTCTCTCTTCTTTGCCATCATTCTACTTGACTTCATTTGCCCACATCGTTTTTTGATCGTATTGACTGTGATGAGCCATATGATTTTGCCAGTGCCACAATGTACATTTCACAAATGATGTCAAGGGCACGCCTAAATACTTATTATCTGTTTTCTACTCCTGATAACTGATTTTGCCAGGCATAACCATCTCTACTCACTGTTCATGTGATCTTGAACTCAGGAGCATCTTCTCCTGTACCCTCAGGTGGTGCAATGGGTCGATGTGTTTGGCTGTTAACCAGAAGGTTGGTGGTTCAAGTCCACCCAAGAATGGCTGTGGGCAGGATTCTTGCATTGCGAGGAGTTGGACTTGACCCTCTGGAACCCTTCCAACTCCACAAATTTAAAATAATTGATAAAATAATTGATTTTAAAACAAGTTAAAACCAATAAAAACTAAATTAAAACCACATGATCTGCGGAGCCCCGGAGCCAGCTATCTGACCGGTTGCCATCTTAACCAGAGTGGTCCAGCCTTCTTATTTTCACATCACCCATCTCTATAATTCTATGATTCTATGTTCCTCCCTGCTATTTGAAACCTATGAATGAGGCCTTGCTACATATTCTTTCACACAATGAATTTAGATTGTTTAGGCCCATGGAGCAGGTCCTTTTCTGTGGTGGCACTGACACTGTGGAAAATTCATCGTGAAAATTCATTAGCCTTAACTCCTACCATTCAAATGGAAAAGTGCTTCTTTTATTCCGCAGAGCCTTTTAGCTACCGTGACATGATTTTGAGCAGAGATTTCAGATTGCCTTTATTGTCTTAGCTGAAATTTACAGCCTTTTACATTTTGCTTTTAGTAATGAAATATAATTCACATTGATATGTGTAGCTTGATCTGTGGTGGTTCATCCACACAGACAATACATCATTTGATGCTATAGTCAACAAGTGATGAATACTGCCTGTCTGAACCAGCCCCTGGTTTCCCTTTCTCATCCTCTCCTTCAAGATCTGAGAAGGCAGGATACTTATGAAAGAGGAACTCAAAACAGAGCAATGCAAATGCTGTTTCATTATACTGTAGTATTGAACGACAGCTGGCAGAGCAAGAGGAATAATTTATTAGGATTACAAAATTGCTTTGGTGTCTGTTATATCTACCTTTTGATACCATACTAACATTTTATGGATGTGGCCTTATCCCTTTTTGCAAATTTGTAATGGCACACCATAAACAAGTAAATTTACAAACTGTAAAACAATACCTGGCTCAGCATTTTGATTTCCCAGCCCCTAGTTCCCCAATTTTCTGTGAATCAAACTTTGGCAAGCATTGCTAAGTGTGTGATACTGTTACACATAGTAATGCCTTTAATGGGCTTATTTCTCTTACATGTATTTATTTAATGCGACTCACTGCGATTTTATGCACAGTTTGATTCCAAGATTATGTTCTTTAATCATTCCTACCCCCATCTCTCTCTCTCTTTCAACAGGTATCTTCAGGCACACTTGTTAGAATTTGATTACGTTTGCATTACAATTCTTTCCTTTATTGTTGGCTTTTTATGATTAAGGCTCCTACTCAGAATGGCTCTTTTCATGTGTTTTCCCCCCAAATAAAGATTTCATACCCGGGCACTTGGACAGAATTATTTTTTAAAAATGCTTCTAGACAGTGGCTATCTTAAATCTATTCCGTCACACAGCCTAGCTGCACAGATCTGGTTTACTGGATCAAACCTTTCAGGAAAGAATGACAAAGCACATGTGATGGAGAACATGTTTTGTAGCAATGAGTGAAGCCCTGTGAGCTATGTACCCCATTTGCAGACCCTACAAAGGAAAGTGCCTTTCGTAAGTTTAAAAGGAAGAAGCCTCTTAACGAGGCACATGACAGAAACATTTCTAAACTCCAAAACTACATGTGTGGGTGGTTTCGTTTGTAATTACAGCAATTTTATGAAATGCACAAGAGCATTATTACCTTCCCAGACACTTGTGGATTTCTGTTAAAAATCCCAGATGTTTATGAAAAAGTAATAGGCTTTGTGTTTTTCTACTTCTAAAGATGGATTTTTACAAAATGCCACACCCCCTTTGAGTTTTTGTCTCGCTTCTCAAGGGAGCTCTCTGGCCCATCTTTTCTACTGAGACAAAAACTGTGAAAGCCTTTAGGCTGTCATTGTGACCATTCACAGAACTGTAGATGGAAGGGACCACGACAGCCATCTACTCCCCTTGCAATACAGGAATCATTTGCCCAATTGGGGCTTCAAACCCATGACCCTGAGGTAAGGAGCAGGGTAGAGAAGTTGAATAGAATGGCATTCTGAACACTTCACATACACAGAGGTGTACCTAGAGTCCCTTGTGCTGTATCAGTGGTGCCCCCAGGGGAAAAAATGCTTTACTGCTATAGTCATATTACAAATTATTACATTTTGTGTGTCTCTAGCATTCAAAGCATTTGGGGTGAGGGCAGGGCAAAGAGGAAGGGCAGAAAGATTCACATGCTTTTGTGTCACGATGCTAGAAGGGCAGGAAGCTTCTCCCACATTCAATCTCACTGTGACAGTGCCGGCATATCACAACACACATAAATACACCATACACTCCATAGTCTGACTGGTGATTTCTGTGTGTGTGCATGTGCGCGTGCATACACACACTCACATACTGGACCCGTGCCCGCAGCGGAGGCCAGTTTCACCAACCCTAGGTAAGCCTCTGCACATACATTATCTCAGCAATCCATACAACAAGTTTATAAGGTAGGTGAGAAGGGCCAAACCTTCCATTAGACAGAGTGAGGTGACCACCTCAGGTGGCAAATTCTGAGGGAAGTAGTGTCATTGCAAGGTATTGGTAGATAGTACAATGCTGCATGTGGCCTACTGTACATCTCCTAAGCAAGCCTGGTGCCCTCAAGTACGGTGGAGGATGTTGTCCTGTTGCTCTTGCTGAAGGAAGATTCATCTGCTAGTCTACTCAGTTTTCCATTTTCTTCCTTGCCTCAGGCAGCAAAATATTTTGGGCTGACCCTGGATCAGTACTATCATTAGAGCATGGCAGATGGAAAACTGAGGCAGAGCTAGTCAGTGAAAGAGAAAGAGAGGATTTCAAGGAAACAGTGAATGCATCATTGAGGCAAGACTTGAACTTGGGATTTCCCTCAAGCCGCATAAACGTATTGCCACTAAAGACATAGAAAAAGCCTAAGAAAAAGTATTTTTAAAAGACTTTAAAAAGGAGAGGAATAGTGCCAAGAAAGACATGTACCGTATTTTTCTGTGTATAGGTTTTGTTATTAAAATATGTTGAAATTTGGGGCTTGTCTTATACACGGGTAGTGCATTTGGGGGGGGACAGACGACGTGTTATATGTTGCTTCTGGAAGCCGGAGAGCGTCTGTGGCTATTGGGCATGTTATTGTTGGATGTGGCAAGGGCTGGGCTTGATTGGCTGTCACTGTGGCAGTTGGGCGGGCACTTGGCGGCTTCTGCTGGCGAGGGGACAGTGGATAGGAGGCGTTTGCAATGCGTGCGAGTGGCATTGTAGGTCTGGCGGCTGAGCGATTTTTGGTAATCCCCCCTAAAAAAGCTTGACAACTCTGGGCCACCCCTAGAGGGGTCCCCCAAAATAGGGGACATCTTATACATGGGGGCATGTTATACATGGAAAGATACGGTACCTCAGCACCATATGCTACCAGAAGATATTCTGCAAGTCTAATATCGAAGACCACATCCTCTTGTTGCCTGAAGCGACAAAGCAACCTTCCTTCCGTCTTCATTTTGCCCTCCACCATTCAATTGCAGGCATGCATAGTTTCTATGGGTTTATTTATTTAAACATTTTATATACCACTTTCCATGTCTTGAGCACTCAGAATTGGTATACAGATGTAAACTGAATCAAATTCGGTTCAGTTGAAATTCAGACAATGACTTTAAGTAAAGTCACATCAATATTTACAAAAACTACCTTTGACAAGAAATCCACTTTTTTTTTCTTTATCAGGGAAGGTTCTGTCTTCCAAGGTGAAAATGATGACTGACAAAGAACCCTTCCACGGAGGGTAGAATTTGGGGACATGGATTTAATGAAATCAATGTGCGCATTTCTATTTTGCCTATTTACATTTGTTGACCATTCAGTCAACAAAGTCCTCTGGGTGGTCAACACAAACAAAATGCAATTAAAACATCAAAACATGAAGTAGAACTTTAAAAACCAACCAGTGCAATTTCTTGCTAAAAAATCAAGACAAGCAGCATTGCAGCATTTAAAAAACTAGCGGACATTATTCATTACAAGGACAAAAACATAGCTTTGAAAGACCTGAGAATGTGTAGACCAATAGGTGTTGACCATTTCTCTTGTATTCAGTGGGCCAATTGAGCAGCAAATATTGGTGGTGGTGGAGTATTCTGACTATAACTCTAATCTGAATGCAGTATGCTTTACAAGTGTTAATTAAAAGAGTTAATGTGATGGTTAAATTGCAAATCAAATTCATTATTGGCAGTTCTTTCCCCGTTTGATCTTCTTTTTGAAAGGTAGATGGTACCGCAAAATGTTTGCCCTGTGTGTGTGTTTTTAATGTAATTGCAGTAAATCTGGTTTCTTCTGTTCCATGGAGCAATTAGGGATTCAGAAAATGGCTCCTGCTGAGAGCCTATTATCAGAAATTGTCTGTGACCAGATGAGAATAATTATTTGTGATGTTAGTAAACTGTAGGGCTCAAAAGAAACACAATCTTCAAGCACTCACACGCTCTTCGGTTGCAAGAGTCTCTGTTGATTCCTAGTTGATAGATTTACAGAGTAATCTTGTACGTGTGTCTACTTGGAAGCATGCACCATTGGGCTTGGTGAAACATACTCCCAGGTTAGTGTACACAAGATTGTAGCACTATATATTTCCTGGCTGAGGTTGCTCAAAAATGCAATTAAGAGGAACTGCTGCAGTATGCACATCAGTTCTGTGCTACTTCAGTCCACTTTGAAATAGCTCAGTCAGTAGAGCACGAGACTCTTAATCTCAGGGTAATGAGTTCAAGTCCCATGTTGGGCAAAAAGGTTTCTGTATGTCAAGGAGTTGAACCAGGAGACCCTGGTGGTCCTTTCCACCCATAGCCACTATCTGACTTAATCAAAATCAGAGTTCATGTTTGTAGTTAAAGAAGCTCTTGCATTCAGCATCAAACAGGCGAAGGGTATTGTTCCTGAAGCTCCTATACCACTGGTACTTTCCTTCCATTTGGCTCCATTATATGAGCAGCTCCTTCTCAATATTGTTTTGGTGGAGCAGTGATGATGTGGCACAATTTGCAAACAGTCTCTGGAATTACTTATTAAACCTTTAACCTGGAGCTTAAGCTTTTACTCCAATCAACAGCTGTGTTCTCATAAGGGTGACCTGCACAAAGAACCAATTGTACAGCTCTTGGTTGCTGAATGTATAGAAATTGCCTGGTAGGAAGATACCAGCACAACGTGAGCTAAAAGACCAGTTCTCTCATATATGGCATCTATCTCTCCTATAGAGGCTCAGTGCAGCAGAGATTTGGCCAAGCCTGATATCTTCTATGCTGTTTGGTTTCTCTTTGTATCAAAGGTGGCATCTTTTGGCCTGCAGGTTGAATACAGTCTTCCAGACCTCTCTGTCTGATCCTCTAGACTTTACCCCAGGCTACACTCCACTTGCATCTCTTCCTCCTTCTTTTCTACCATTTCTTTGGCCTCTTTAATTGTGCCTGTCCCATCCTGCATTGCACATGCCTTTGAGTTTTCTCATTCTTTTGTTAAAATCCATGAACCAATATGACAGCCAAGGAAGCTAACCCTATTTTGGTTCTAGGTCATTTGTTTTCTCATTGAACACAGCATCTTTCACTCTGACTTGCTCTGTTTGAAATTCTGTAAAGAACAGGTAGGACAAGCACAGAACTCTTCTATAAGGGAAAAAGTTGGTTGCCAGGCTACTAATGACTGGAAAGGCTGGATTAGTTGAGCTTTCTGGTGACTCAGGTGAAACAGGTGAGGGAAAAAGGGAAGTCACAGACACAGGAAACAGTGTAAGAAGCCCCAGGAACTTTCAAGAGAAATAACATTAAAGAGTGAAATTCTGATTTGAAACTGATTTGGAGCCTTAATCCAATTTTAACAAAATATTTTGCCATGATGCATATCATTGTTGTTCTGCATAGAATCAGTTTGATTTCCTTTTTCCCATCATGGGATGACTAATCCATTACCTGTTTCTTTCCCCCTCAGATGGGAGCAAGGTTAGGTCTCTGTATAGTTGAATAAAAGATGTCCTATTTTTATGTAAAATGGTTTCTTGTTGTCTGCTCAGTTTTAACCCTTCTTTCAACCCAAAGTCCTGCGGCTGATTCACTTTTAGAATTGGATAATGCAACACAAATGACTTGTGTTTCAATGATCCCTATTTGCCTAGGGGCACTCCCTAATTTTGAGGGCATGCCCCTAGATAGCATAGTCCCCGCTCAATCTTTTGGAGAAGCTTTTTGAAAAAGCATACTAGAGCACTAAAGGCTTCAATCCTATGTGCATTTACCTGGGAGGAAGCCCTATTGAAAACAACATGCCTTACTTCTGAGTAGAACTGTACAAGATTTTGTTGTAAATTTCCAAGACAAAGTTGGGGAACCCATATTCCCCCCACTGTTGCTGGACTAGGTACTGATGGGATTGAGAGTCCTACAACCTCGGGGTGGGGTGGGGGCACAGATTCTCCACCCCTGTTCTAAGTGTTTGTTGAGGCTAGATTGTTTATCCAAAAATTTATGAGCATATTACTGCATCCAGTGATAGTTGGTGTCCATTGGGACTGGTAGGGCACCAAGCAAGGAGACCAACAGTAAGTGAAACCATTGCCAATGAAAAGCCAGTGAAACCTTTGCCAATCTCACTAATCTCTTTGCTGTGCTTCTCAAGGACAACATTGAGACTATGGAGAAGGGAGCTGAGAAGTGGTACCTCTACTTGGACTGGTTGCAAGTAAGACGACAGGCAGCTGAGAGGCTGATAGCAGACTGAGGTTGATGGGGGATGTGCCCTATTTGCCCAATGGGCCAGCCTCCACTAGATGTGTTTATGCCTGTGGAGGCAAAGCCATGAAGTCAGGCACAGCCTACCATCTCACACACTGTAGCAGCTGTTAACTTTGAATGCCAGGGCACTGTCGTCCTTGGGTGTTGAAAACCTTTACAACGATCCTTCAATTCTGTGCTTTCAACAGCAGTTTGATTGGTAGCAAGTGATAATACTGTCATGAAAATCTCACTTGCTGATATTTGCAGTTCAAGCTGCTGTTAGAGGGGCAGGAGCTGGCAATCCTGCTTCCTCTCCCTATAACTGCTAGCCGTGTCTAACTTATTGAGTGGCCTTTTTCATATGTAACGCTAAGTAACAGTTTAGCACTGTGCCCTAGAAGTAGCAAATCTCAGCTATGAAGAGGCACTCTGAAGCTTCTGCTTTGAAACTAACCAGACTTCCTCACTACATCCAAGCTGGTTTGTTCAAACAAGTCAGGACCCAACTGCAGTTCCTGACAGTGGCTTGTTAACAAACCATAGTTTAAAGTATATAGTATAAACTATGTAATTCCCACACAGCTTAGATAATAGATGCCACCTTCTCCAGAGGATTTAGGGAGCTGGGCACGACATCCTGATGTCACCTGGAGGCCCCTCTGAACATTGGCTTAGATATAATTAGTAGATGGTGGCCATATGTCTTATTTGAAAGTAATGTTAATGGATCCTGTTAAATACAATTCAATTTAAGTTGTAGTAATGTCCACCATGAAGAGAAGGTTATGGTTCAAGCAAAATGGAGAGAGGCAGGCCAGGGATTCTGGAAGGAAAGTTCAGGACCTTGGACAAGGCCAAGACTGTGGCTCAGGACAGTGGTTAGCAGTCTTGCAGTGAAAGCTGTTTCAGCAGAGATATGAACGAGGGGAACTGTGTGAACTGGGGTTACAGGAAAGTGCAGATATAGGGTTTGAAGATGTATGTGAGAGAGGAAAAAAAAGGAAGGAAGGATCTCAGAGAAAGAGAATGATTGGAAGAGAAAATGAATAGATAGATAGTAGAGAAGAGTAGTGCCACACCCATTTTGGGCTTTCACCCCATCCACCATCTTGAGATCATGTGTTCCTCAACCACCAAAAGGTTGACCACCCCCGGCTTTAGAAGTTAGAGCTGCACATATATAGATGAATGGAGAGATCCAGTTTTAGCATAACTGTCATTGGGCAGCAGGTGTTCCCCCCTACCTTACTGAGGAAAACCCCCAAATGATCATGATCATTCGGTCTTATCCAATCATTGAAATGTGACTTGTTTTGGATTTTAAACATTTTATAAACAGCTCTGTAATAAAGGCTCCCCTAAACGTCTCAGCTGGCCATACTACCCTGATATATGCTTCCTGTCTCCATCCTTATCTCCTTACCTAACATTAGACAAAGGCAGGGGTCAGCAAACTTTTTCAGCAGGGGGCTGGTCCACTGTCCCTCAGACCTTGTGTGTGGGGGGGTGGACTATATTTTTTTGGGGAGGGGAAAATGAACAAATTCCCACAAATAACCCAGAGATGCATTTTAAATAAAAGGACACATTCTACTCATGTAAAAACACGCTGATTCCCAGACCGTCCGCAGGCTGGATTTAAAAGGTGATTGGTCCGGATCCAGCCCCTGGGCCTTAGTTTGCCTACCCATGGACAAAGGTCTCTGCCACTATGTAGGGAGGCTGAGCTTAAAGCAGGGAAGCAGGCTTCTGGAAAGATTATTAGGTTTTAATGAAACCCAAGAGGTGAAGATATATGGAGTATGAATGCACACAGAAAAATACCTCTTGGATATAAGGATGTAATAGCATGTCCTTTCCCTAGGGTGTGAAACCTTAGGCACAGGGCCAAAATGCATCTCTCCATCCAACCCACCCAAAAATGCTGGGTTCCATTTCTCCCTGCTGTCCCTAAATACTGGATCCTAGGCTCTTTCTCCAGCTCTTGCCCACAAGCGCACTGTTTATTTTCAGAAGCTGGCAAACCTATCTGAGCTGTCCCTCTGCTGTAAAAAGTGTCCAGTGAGTCAGACATTCACAATGCAGGCTGGAAGCTGAACTTATTTGGGGCTGGAGGAGGAAGGGAACAAAACACGGTGTGCCGGTGAATTTTGATGTGGGAATTCATTTGATAACTGCACTCCTCTGCTTTGGCACTGGCGCGATAAGTAGGAGAAACTGCCGAGTCAGGCTGCTTTGCAACACCGTCAAACAATGCAACAAACACAGGGAGATAAAGTTTAAGCTCCCACGTTTCTCCAAGTCAACCTGCCAAAGTAATTCTCACCTTTGGGGAACTGTGTCCAGGAATGGGTTTTTGAAATGCCAAGTCGGAAGGTGTATAATCGCTTTTCTATAAAGTTGTCGAGAGCACTACATTGTCACATTATGTTTCTTCCGCCTCCCGAGTACTTTCCATATTTTTCATTATCTAAGAGTACTCCCTGCTTATCAGATGAAGCAAATGAGGCTCATTATTTAAAAGTGAGTTGCAGGGGCAGAAGGGAGAAAATAATTTAGCTTTTTTAATTTGATATATCCTCTTGAATCTCAGTTTTACCTATGTATTTCTTTCACGTTTCCCGATTGAGTATTTTAAAAGGTATGGTGGAGAAAGAAATATCAAGAGACTCTTTTTTTTAAAAAAAAGGAAGAGGAAGGGGGAGAGTTTACATGGAGTCAAAGTCAAATTTAAGCATTTAATCTCCTTTGGCAGTCCATGACTTTCACTGGACTCCAAGTTTCTCCTCTAGGTACATAATTCTAACCAGCTGATCAACTGGGTTGGGATAATGTATCACATCCTGCAGTTGAATGTTTTTGTTGCTGGATGTCCTGCTCTCTCAAATGGGGTATAGGCTTTATAAAGACAAAGTGCTCCCTTTGGATCTGATGTTCAGTGTTGAGTGCTTATATAGTCCAAACAGCACCATTCACATACAGGAGAGAGGTGTCAGGAAACTCAAAGAAATAAAAAGGTTTCCAGAAATGCAAAAATGTTTTTTTGTGTGTGAGAGAGGGAGGGGGTGTGAGAGAGGGAGGGGAAAAAAGCAACCCAATAAGGCAATAAGGACTGAGTTGTCAGGAACCATGGAATGCTGATTGTGTGTAGAAATGGAGAGCTGGTGGGGGAATGGAATGGAATATGCTGAACAAGAACATTCCACATTTCAATGTTTAGTTCTAGGCCAGGGCTCAGCAAACTTTTCCAGCAGGGGGGCCGGTCCACTGTCCCTCAGACCTTGGAGGGGGGGGGCAGACTATATTTTGAAAAAAAAATATATGAACAAATTCCCAAGCCCCACAAATAACCCAGAGATGTGTTTTAAATAAAAGCACACATTCTACTCATGTAAAAGCACCAGGCAGGCCCCACAAATAACTCAGAGATGTATTTTAAATATGAGGACACATTCTACTCATGTAAAAACACGCTGATTTGCAGACCGTCTGCGGGCCAGATTTAGAAAGCGATTGGGCTGGATCCGGCCCCTGGGCCTTAGTTTGCCTACCCATGT
Source organism: Podarcis muralis (assembly GCF_964188315.1). Classification (NCBI taxonomy): domain Eukaryota; kingdom Metazoa; phylum Chordata; class Lepidosauria; order Squamata; family Lacertidae; genus Podarcis; species Podarcis muralis. Next base: position 79,230,019 of record NC_135660.1, on the reverse strand, counting down.
TCTAGGCCCTACTTGTAAAATAAATAAGCTATTTATGGATCTCTCACTGATTAGCTCACCAATGGTAGATAACCTTTCTAGAGGGACAGCTTGTCCACACTACTGAGATTTCCCCACATATTTGCAGGGTAGTTTTGAGGGTGTTCTAAGGCATCCTATTAGCTGATGCAGGATGACATTGAGTGAGGCCCCCAAGAGTCTTGGCTGTGCCCTGCACACACTGACTTGTGCACCTTAAAACATGCCCCAGCATGAAGGGATTCCATGGCAGATGCTTAGGAGTTCCACAGCAGATATTTCAAGGTGGAAGAGCTTTTGTAAAGAGAGAAATGTTTGCAAATTTCAGTTAAGCTATTTGGGTTGGGATGTTGACCTCAGCAGTAGCTCAGCCGTAATGGTTTTTGCTTGCTTGCTTGCTTGCTTGAAGAGATGGGAAACCTGTTGCCCTCCAGATGTTGTGAGCCTCTAACTCCTATCACCCCTAACCATTGGTAATGCTGGCCAAGGCTATTGGGAGGCCAACCACACCCAGAGGGTCCCAAGCCCTTTACTTCTTTCTTGTCATCTAATGGCAGGGATAGCTTTGCTTCAGGATAATAAATTTGAGCTGGGGCAGGAAAAGATTGCAAGTCTATGTTGGCAACGGAAGCTTTTCCTGAGAATTGTCTGAGGAAGCTCAGAAAAACTGAGCAAATTATGGCATGAGGCAGGAGTGGGCACTTATCTAACGTTTAGTACAGAATCTTCCCTATCACTGATTACGTCAGGATTATTTGCTTGCTGAAGTGAATCATATTTTCTGTCCTGAACTGACTTCAGGGAAAAGGTTGTTGTTTTTGAAATAAAAAATAAAAATAAAAAGCTGAGCCTTCTGAATGATGATCAGAACTTCTATTACCTTTTCCTCCTAGAATCTAAATGACTTTGAGCCTGTATCAATTCAGAAGGGATTAAAAATTACAAACCAATCAGAATGATTGCCCTGCAAGACTACATCCAACTGCCTCTCTGAATTGTGCTGCTTTTGCATGTTACATATTTGAGGGATGTTGATGATGCTGAATATGAGTGATGGTGACGAAAATGTCAACCCAGCTGACCGTGTCAGAGGAAGCAGGAATGTGATGATGCTAATAAGTTTAAATTGCTGGATGGGAGGGAAACAGGTTAGGTGTTAGGAAGAATGTCCAAACTCTGGAAAAGTTAGACAATAGAAGGAGGCACCAAAGGAAATGTCAAGTGTCTTTTGAGGCTAACAAGAATATTCATGAACGTCGTTCCCCCCCCCCCACTTTAAGTTCAGCAGACCTTCCAAGTGTCCCTATTTTCCAGGGATGTCTCTGATTTAGAGAAGCTGTCCCGGTTTCTGATTTGATCACGGAATGTCTCACATTTCCTTAGGATGTCCCTCATTTCATTGGAGAAATGTTGGAGGGTCTGGAGTTATCCAAACCCTGAGCCATTTGAAGGAAATCCTGTACAGGGAAGTTATTTTAATGATTAGTATTTTATTGTGTTCTTACATATGTGGGAAGCTGCCTAGAATGGCTGGGGCAACCCAGTCAGATGGGTAGGATATAGATAGTAAACTTATCATTATGGAATGGGACATCCCTATTTTCATCGGAGAAATGTTGGAAGGTATGTGAATGTAGAAATTGAGGGGTATATCCTATTCTAAAGAAATAGTTTGAACAGGAAGGGAATAGTAGCAGCAATATATATAAAGGATGTGAATGATTGTGTAGAGATCCATGATTTGGAACATGGAAGGCAGATTGAGAGTATGTGTGTAAAAACTATAGGGGAGGACAGTAGGAGCTGTTTAACAGTGGAAAGGTCTCCCTCGGGAGGTGGTGGACTATCCTTCCTTGGAGGTTTTTAAGCAGAGGTTGAATGACCATCTGTCAGAGATGCTTTAGTTGAGATTCCTACATCACAGGGAGTAGGACTCGAGACCCTCAGGATCCGTCCCAATTCTACTATTCCATGAACTCCCATCAGCACCAGCCAGCATGGCCATTGGTCAAAGAGGATGGGAGTCATAGTCTAAAATGTTTGGGGAGCACTAGGCTGGGGAAGGTTGTTTGAAAATGTGCAGATTCTGTAGGTCATATATCTCTGGAGAGATATTGAGATCCTTTGCAGCCATCCAGCTCCATGACGTGCAATAAATTCCTTCATGAAATCCATGAATTAAAAAGCAAAAACCGTCCATGCTGCCTGCCCTTCCTCATGTCTCCCCTGTTCATCTGCCATAATTTAATTGTCATTTATCAAATGGAGTGTTTTGTGCCATCAGAACCAATTAAATGCTCTTTCTAAGGTCCATAAACATTCCACCCCCAAGAAAAAAGGAAAGGAAGCACAAACAGGAGATAATAGCTTCGTGCAATGTGCTCAGTCGTATTCTGAGTGGAATTCTCTAATGCAATTCCTGTGTAGTGTACTTAGCAGCAACAGAAGCCACTCTCCGTGTGTGATTATGTATATTTTATGTTTATTTTTAAAACTATAGGGAACATAATATTATTATTTTTTTCTGCCACGGAACCATATAGCTGAAGGCAAATGATTGTTTTTCACTTCTCATGTAGGATGACGTGTCCCCAGAGAAGTGCTTTTAAAATAGCTTTTAAAAAACACAACAACTTCTCGAGATTTAGTGAAACTTTGTGGGTGAAGGAGGAAAGACTACGGGTTCTAGCCAACGCTGCCGATCTGCTCATGCCACAGTTCTGCGTGCACAATGGAACTTCCCCTTCCTCTCCAACTCCAACACATCCTAAAACTCTACGCCAGAGGGTTGGGGGACCCTCTGGAGCAGATTTGGGGGGCACATGGAGAGAGGAAGAGGCAGTCCCATTGCATGAACAGAATGCCACCCATACAGTGTTGGATGCAACCCTACATTTTGATAATGCAATTTTTGGTTAGTTGACGCTGACTACGCATTATGTACCTCAGCCGGGTGATGAGCTGGCCCACATGAGCATAACAGGGAATGGGCTTTGGTTACTGTGGTGCAGGTAGGACTGGACTTTCAAGTCCAAGAGCCCAGAGCCCCCCTGTCAGGGAGGATTTGGAGGAGCAATGGACAGAAGAGGCAGAACAGGGGCTCAGCGATGCTGAAGAGCCCTTCAGCCGCCCAGAGGCTCGGGAAGGAAGCTCAGACTCAGGAAGGGAGGGGGCTTTCAAATCAGCACAGACAAGGAGGGAAATGAAACATAAGGATCAAAGACGTCTTGCGCAATTCCCATGCCTACTTTGTTGGTGTGGGAATCGTAGGAAGCCACTCCCCGAATCTGACTCAATGGGTTTGGATGAGTAATTCTGAACTGTAGCTGTTTCTTGTATACAGGTAATAAAGACTGTAAATACCAATGCTGACTGTGCCGGAGTGTTAATGTGTAGGGAAAACACCACCTTTACACCCCCAAACGGACACCCAAAGAGCAGCTGATTTAAGTGGTCCATGGCAAAAAAAGCCCAAGATCAGCATTTCAGTCAACCTGACCATGCCCAGCTTGACCAGTCCTGAAGTTGGTTGCTATGGCATTCTTTCTACTATATATCTATAGATCTATAGATGTATAGATCTACAGATCTAGATCTAGACAGGAAGGGGTGGCTGCCTGGGCATAGTTTTCTGGCTGAAAAATGGAAATAAGAGTTCATTCATCTCTCTTGCGAAGGCAGAGTTGTCTGGGTGAACAAAATTCAATCAGCTGTGTCGTCAGGTTAAAAAATGTGGGGGCTGAGGGAGAAGGGATGGAAAAGAAGTAGAGAAGGAAAAAAGGGGGGCAGTGTGCTTTTTTTAAAAAGAAAGAAAATAGGGGAACTTGTATGGAAATACATCAGCATCAATTTACAAAGCACCTAAAACATTTTGAATTCTGTATGGATATAAAGAAACAAGGCAGGCCCTTCCTGCAAGCTCACAGTCAAATAGGCATGACACAAGAGAAAAAGGAATGGGGAGGAAAGAGAGAAAAGAGAAACAAGTAAATGCAAGTACTAGTTCTATAAAGCATAACATTGCTATGTAGGATATTAAGGAGTTATGAGGACCACTAAGCACCTGCATCCTGCTTTTCCAACTCCAACATCTAATCACAATAACAATGAATAGGAAGTACCTAGTATATGACAGTCAGTCATGTATCACTGGAAAAGAGGCACATCTGTGCATAACATTTTCATATGCAAATATATGTATGTTGTTGCAAAAAACTGAACCAAGCCTATAGTAGGAGCAAAGGGTTAAAGATCCCATATTTCACTGAAGGGCAGAACTACGAGACTAAGACCATATCCAATTTGGCCGTAGGAAAAGTATGGAATGAGACACATTCCTGAATTTCTGGTTCTGAACTGCAAGTTGCCATAGGAGTGGCAGTAACCACAGACAGTGTGGAGTTGCCTTGCCACCAAAGGTTTATGCTGTAAGACCTGTTTGTTTCCCCATAGAGTTCATTTAGAAATAGGGCATTGGGATGCAACTGTTATGGGACAGAATTACCAGGGAGGGGGCGGGGACAGGTGGGCGATGACAACAATGGAGGGAATGACCCATGCAGTAAGAAAAAGTAAGTCACATAGGTGCCAATTCTCTGGGGCCCTGGGTGCTTGAGCACCCACAAAATTCCCCATGAAGGGGCCGGGCACCCACAAATTTCAGTGCCAGGGCCATGCACACTGCATGGCACCCATGGCCCCGGGTACCCATGATTGCGGGGCCAAGTTGGCACTCCTGATCAATCATCTACTCAGGGCAGCAGAAGGATGGAGGCCCTTTAACTATCAGCACCTGTAGTGGCTGTTGAAACTGGCGACCACTGCAGGCACAGGGAGGCTTCTCTACACTTGTTGCCTCAAAAGGCTAATACATGAATCAGCCCAGTCTGAACCATAGGGCCATTTTCAGATGCCTGCTAATTGGCTTTGGTTATTTCTGCACTACTGGAATTCCGGGATAGGGCTTCTACTCCACACATATTCTGCTCCACGCATATTGTGCAAAGAAAAGATCGTTAACACATTTTTTTATTTTTTTGCAGAATCAATAATGCTTATGAGGAATGGATTACTCGCTCACTGAGGCAGTTAAATTTTTGTGAGCTCTGGGCAAAATTAATAATTCTAATAAAGCCTAGAGAGAAAGAGTGTGTGTTTTATTGGAATTGGGGGGGGGGGGTATTTCTCTGATATGCCAAGTACTTTTAAAGGCCTGCCCCTAAAAAAAAACACAATTTTGGATATTTGCAGAAGTTCAATCAGCCCTGTTTGGAGCAATTTACCTTCCTTGCTAATTGCTACATGGGTCTTCTCATTTGCTTTTAAGAGATCTTTGGAGCTGTAAGTACTTATTCCTCCTTATCCCTAGCTATGCATACATAAAGTTATATGATCCCAGCAGCCTTTTACTGGATATTACACTGCACCAAAGGCTAGCCTCTTAATTAATAGAGTTTCCCCCTGCTAAAATAATTTGTTTTTTCTTACTTTGCACTTAGCTCTCAATATGCATCACTTTAAAAAGGCCCTGAATAAACTAAGCATTCATTCTTGAATGGGCAGAAACTTGAGGGTGTCTATTACTTCCTGCCAATCTGAAAATGATGAAGATCACTGTGATATGCCCCATGCTCCAATCCTAACCTGAAACTAGTGTGCTGAACTAGAATCCAGGAGGCTCAAACCCTCACTCAGCCATGAAGCTGTCTGGGTGACGCTGGGCCAGTCACCAACACACAGTTTTATCTACTTCACAGGGTTGTTGCATTCAAAGACACCTGAGCCCCAAAGTTCCCAGGAGAACAATAATTCACACTGACATGGAATATTTGATTTATGGGTTCAAATAAGCCACAACTTTGTTGGTTACAGATGTGAACAGTTTGGCTTAGGCAATCTTCAGGGAGTCCGTGGAAGGGTAAACCACCAATAGCGGCATCAGATAGCAGCACCCCATGGGGTCCCCATAGGGTCTGTGACATGGCTGTAACCCACGCCCAGGCTTTGGACATTATTCACACCCCAGATTCCTTTAACACGACACCCTTACTGAGGAGGGTCAGGCGAGGCAACTGTTACCATAAAGCACCAATGCTGCAGCAAGCAAAGGCTCCAGCAGCTCAGTCAGCTGCTTGTGGCTGGAAAGCCAGACAGGATGTTTGTGACTGTTGCCATGGGAACAAAGGGGCAGTCCATTCTGTACTGAGCACCGGATGTTAGCTCAGTGTGTGTGTCATATGACCTGTACTGGAAGTACATGGGTGGAGTTTCTTCTTGCTGTTGTCGAGTGCAGACATGTTTCTCTGTACTGCTATAAGAGACAGAAATAAAAGATGTAAATAGTTTTCTGTCTGTTTCTTTCCCCTCCCTGGGGGACACCAAAGGGGAGAGAGGAAGAACGGTGTGTTCCTCTCACACATCTGAGAAGAATCGCCGAGACCTCGCCTGCTTATCAGCAGAGTGGAGACGCGGGGAGGTCGACAGGGATATCTGCCGGTGCCTACGCTGTGGCACATTCCTCTGACCCAGGCAGAATTCCAACAGTGGCAGCCTTCGGATGGTTGCGATTCATCGGACATCTGCATGAGAGGCTGGTGAATTGTCCTCCATTGCTCCATGGAAGCCTGTTGTGAGAGGCTGATTCTCTGCAGCCAGAAGCTGACCAGAAGAAGCTGACAGCCAAGCCGATGCCCAAGGTATGAGATTTTTAAGGGCTTAAAAGAGTGAATGCAGATTGATTCATTCTCTGCTTCACGGAGAGCGTGTGTGGGAAAGCAGCTCCAACTTAGAAGAGGCCTGCATTCCAGGCATTCTTGTGGTTTCCTGTCCGAGGAGAGATATGCGCTGTTGCTAAGCAACGTCCTTCAGTGAAGGAGGACTGGAAAGTTACCCGAGAGGGCTGGACAGTCAGTCTATGCCTCAGAGAGGCGAAAACAAAGGTTTTGTTATGACTAGGTCCTCACGAACTGATGGAAGGGACTTTCCAACGCAGCCAGTGTCAGAGCTGCCAGGTGCCAAGAGTGTAAACAAGCCAACTATTGGATTTTAGAGGCTTGTGTTTGAGAGTCAATGCAAGGACTCAAAATGGATGCTAAGAAGGGGGGAGGCTTGCCTTCTCCACCCCTCCTGACCAATGACAATTATTCATCTTGGTCTATTAAGATGAAGGCCCTGCTGCAGAATCAGAGACTGTTTGGGGTGATTGAGAACCCCATCCCTGCAGCACCAACGCGTGCTTGGGAGTCACAGAATGTGAAGGCCAGGACTGCTATAATTCTGTGCGTCTCAGATGATCAATTGGTGCATATTCAGCATTTGGAATATGCGCAAGAGGTTTGGGATACGCTGCGTACAACGCATCAGAGAGATGCCGGTTCTTCAGCGTTGCTGTATTTTGAGAAGTTGACCAATCTGAGATTAGCGCCTGATGGAGATGTTCAAGCGCACCTGACAGAAATGAAGTTTCTGCGTCAACAGATGGTGGAACGCAATTTCCGTCTACAGGAGGAAGTGTTTTGCTTCATGATGATAAACAGCCTGAATAGGACTTACAAGGTTGTTGCCAGTCAGCTTGGTTCGCTACCGGCTCAAGACCTGACTGCGGAAAGATTGTGTGCGGTGGTCCTGAATGAACACGACAGACTTGCTGCACTGGAAGTGAAGGACAGGGGGAGGCAAGAACAGAGTTCAAATCTTCCCACTGCTGATGCTACTAGAGAGCATGCTGTAGCATTGAGCGCTGTCCGATGCTACAATTGTGGACAGACTGGGCATCTACAGCGGAACTGTAGGAAGCCGCGACAGTCAAAAGGAGCCAAGAACAGCTCTACGAAGCCTGAGGCGTCAAGCAGAAGCCGTAACAACTGCCAGGTGAAACCTGCAAAGGCTATGATGGCGAAAGGAACCACGCCAGATGTTGGGAACGCATTCATAATCGACACGGGTGCAACGAAGCATCTCTGCCCACACAGACAACTGTTTTCGACGTTGAAGAAGCAAAGCTTCACTGTGAAACAAGCCAACGGTCAAGAACTGGAAGCGACCGGAATTGGAACTGTGTATCTTGAGAGTCTGAACTTGACTATAAGCGATGTTTACCTGGTTCCAGAACTGAGATTTAGTCTGCTGAGTGCTTCGCAGATTGCAAAGAAAGGGCTAAAACTGTACTATGATGCTAAAAGATGCAAGATCTACAAAGATGGAGAACTGTTTCTTACTGCCAAAGAGAAAGATGGACTGTATTTGTTGACTTTTGATCAAAGTGATTACATGAAATGTAATACTTCTGATTCTAACAAAATTTCTCTTGCAGATCTGACCAACAAAGAGGACACCAAGAAGGTGGCCAAGAAGGTCGACAGAGCGTTTCAGCGGGTGTATGCTGATGTGATTGGTCCTCTAGAACCATCTAGAGGCGGTGCAAAATATTACCTTGTGTGTGTTGATTGTTACACTAATTATTCTTGGGTTTATATGATGAAGAAACCGCAGGAAACTTTAGAAAAGTTTCAGGAGTTTTGTGACAAGGTTAAAAGTATGCATGATGCTAACATTGATTGTCTTTTCACAGATGACAAGCCAATTTTTCTGTTACAGAAGTTCCAGAGGTTCCTGGATGGAAACGGGATAAGACACAAACTTGCTAGTTCCGAAGAAGCATGGAAGAAATGTGTCTGTGTAAAAGTGAACAAAGAATTGCAAAAAGGGATGCATGCACAATTGCTTAGTTCACATTTACCACATGAATATTGGGCCGAGTCGCTAGCGTCCTATCTTCATGTGTGGTTGAGAAAAGTCTCAACAGAGTTGGGATGTTCTCCTTTTGAGAAGCTGTTCAATAGAAAACCTTCTGTTGCCTATTTTAAGGTTTTCGGGTCTCATGTGAGAACAGAAGCTCCAGGTGGAGTAAAGAATGCCAGAGGCATTTTTGTGGGTTATGAAAAAGGTCTCTATAGAGTAATTTTGTCTGAATCTGGTCAGGTGATTCTCACAAAATTTCTAGAGAGTGCTCCTGAACAGGAGAGAGTGATTGTTCACGTTTTTCCCACAGAGGATTTTGATGATGATGATGAGTTTGATCTTATTGAGTTCAGTAGTACTGATGATGACAGCGAAAGCTCAGACAGCTCAGTTGTCACAGTCATTGAGAGGAAATCTCAAATAATGACTAGACCCTCAGAAGAGGAGGATGAACCACTGATTAAGCTTAGTACTGGTTCTCCAGAGAGTTCAGAGGCTGAACCAGAAAGCAGAGAAGAGCAGCAGCTCTTACGTAGGTCTGAGAGAGCAACGAAGGGTGTACCACCCAAGAGGTATTCAAAGGAGTTTGCTAACCTAGCATATGTTGCTGTTGTAAACGACCAAGGACAGATTGAAGCTGTGTCTGAGTCAGAGACAAAGGCACAACAGAGAGTTGTTAACCAAGGTAATGCGAAGTCACACAACCAGAGAGGTACATTGGTTAAACCAGTGGCGGGTAGTTCCAAGGGTGGAACTGAAACAACAGGGGAATGTTATAAGTATAACAACTGTTTGTTTTCTTCTCTGGATGACGCTTTGCTCGCAGCAAGCATTGATACTTTAGGGGGAGTATGTTACCATAAAGCACCAATGCTGCAGCAAGCAAAGGCTCCAGCAGCTCAGTCAGCTGCTTGTGGCTGGAAAGCCAGACAGGATGTTTGTGACTGTTGCCATGGGAACAAAGGGGCAGTCCATTCTGTACTGAGCACCGGATGTTAGCTCAGTGTGTGTGTCATATGACCTGTACTGGAAGTACATGGGTGGAGTTTCTTCTTGCTGTTGTCGAGTGCAGACATGTTTCTCTGTACTGCTATAAGAGACAGAAATAAAAGATGTAAATAGTTTTCTGTCTGTTTCTTTCCCCTCCCTGGGGGACACCAAAGGGGAGAGAGGAAGAACGGTGTGTTCCTCTCACACATCTGAGAAGAATCGCCGGGACCTCGCCTGCTTATCAGAAGAGTGGAGACGCGGGGAGGTCGACAGGGATATCTGCCGGTGCCTACGCTGTGGCACATTCCTCTGACCCAGGCAGAATTCCAACAGCAACAACCTCCCGTCCAACCAACCAAAGGCTTACCCAAAGAAGAGTGAACTGGCTGGCTGCACCAAAATTAAATGGCCTGTGGCCACACCCTCCCTGACAGCAGATTGGCTGGGGCTGTCCCCAGCACAGATGACGCAGCCGGCTATGACGCAGGGGGAAGGGGAGCCCTATGCCAGAAAACTGTTGCGGCTTGGCTGACTGCCTGCAACACCGTACACCAGAAAAAAGGTGAATGGATTTGAGAGGATAAAATGTTCAGGGAGAAGTAATGGTCCTGATGTTGAAGAAGACAAATGTGGCACTAGAAACAAATATGAATGATAGGAACTGTATCGAATCCTTTGGTCAAAATTTAAGCAATTTATAAAGCAGATAAATACAGATATAGTTGGGGAGGGAAATTCAGTACATCTAAATAATCATCTAAAACAAATATGGGCACAAGCCTGGTAAATGGAAGAGTTCCGAGATTCCCTATGAGACAAGTTTGGGTTGAAATCCTATGCACACTTACTTAGGAGTAAATCTCATTGACATCAGCAGGAATGACTTTTTATATATAATATTTTTTATTAGTTTTCAATTACAAAAATCAAAAACAAACCGCACTATATGCATATTGAATCATAATACCAAATCAAATAGCAATTAATCAAATATCCAGTTATATAATTTGGATGACCTCCCGCTTGCTGGATTACAGGTTCAGCAATTCTCTCTCTCCCCCCCCCCCCCGCCGCTTCCAAAGTCTTATTTATTCCAGTTGTATTTCAATATTAATCACAGTCCATTGTTGTTGTTGGTTTTATTGGGTTTTATAAACAAGAATAATGTTATACAAATAAGTATGCCAAGTTTCGAATAGATATCTGTATTTGCAACAATTTTTAAATGTAAAGGTAATTGGTGTTTTATGCCACAGCAGGAATAATCAAACCTTTGCTATATTTTTTTGTAGTTAATTGCGATATTAGAATAGTTTGTTTCACACCTTTCTAGCCATTATTAAATGTGGTACTTACAGGAACGGAAGGAATCCTCCTGTTTGTGGAACAGTCTTTGGAAGAGGAAAGGGGGCATTTTTCACCCATGCTTCCTTCTCCCAACAGCTCCTACCCCACTGTCCCATAATGTTCAGTGAATCTTGAATGGTTGGTGCATTCAAAAGGCCAGATTCAGCTAATGGAAGCCAATACAAGGTCTGTAGTGTAAGCCAATACAAGGTCTTCTGCTAGTCCAGCAGAGCTTTCCCCCATCCTCCTGTGAGCCCCCACCCCAAATTGGCTTGGAAGGAGGTTGGAGGAACTCCAAAAGAAAGCACAGGATGAGGGGGGAGGGAGATTGTTCCATCTGGCAAGCTGAAATGCTTGATGGAGTGATCTTCTTAGTGCTACATTAAAACCCTGCCACAGTATTTTGTATCAATCTCAATCTTGTTTCAAATGAGTTTTGAGTCATTATTCTATCTTAAGGATATCAAGAGGTGTTGAGTTTTATAGAGAAGCCAGTCAAAAAGCAAAAGGGGAAACTTAAAAAAGGATGGGGGGATTTCCCGGGAGGCAACTTTGCAAGCCTTCTTGTATTTGATAGAGCACATCAACCCAAGCATTTAGTGTAAGGTCTGCTTTCGTTGCAATTTGTTTGGGGTTTTCCGCTAAGCTCTTGGCTGAGCCGGTCTATATCTCTTTCGGTTTCACTCCCATCTGCAATGCATGTGTAACAGCACAAGACCATTTTATAGGGCTGTTTTGAGGATTAACGACAATATCTGCAGCACTTTTGGTAAAATAACTATTTCTTCCCTCTGTATTAACTGTGCCTCCACAACTACTCGTGTCGGTTTGTGTAAATCAAGATTGAAATTGAGGGAGTTCGCTTGAGTTAGGAGACTCAGAAATAAAGATCTATTTGTTCTGTGTAAATTATCTCTTTACTACAAAGTGAGGAATTTTCCAGTAAACATGCCAAAATTTGCCCCAACACATAATGTCTATAAAAGGCTAAATTACCTAAAAAGCTCTTGAGAGAGAGGATCACAAAGAACACATTGGGATGCATATGAAAAAACCCTGTTCTCATACAATTATAAAGATTATAAGCCTGAACACAAATCTTCTGAGCACTGCTACCTTTGGCCTTCCATGCCAGACATCCAAATGAATGTTCCAATCTGTGCAGACTTACAGCGGGGTGACAATGCAGCGATTAGTGACGAGGTTAAAGGGACCCATTCGCACAGGTGGGAGAATTAATTCCTTGTTGCTGCATTTTTGGAGCTCTTGCGATATCTGTAAACACATTGCTGGCAAAGCTGCAAACAAAGAATTTCCATAATCCAATCTGGAGGTAACAAAAGCCAAGCGGCATGGAACAAAAAAACCCAACCCAACCATTTCCCAAATCCTCCGGAGCTGGAGCAAGATTTTAATCCTTGCTATTTTTGTAAGATGATACAAAGCTGGATTTTTCTTTTTCTTTTAAAACCCGGCCCAATGGCTTTGTTTTGGTAGCCCGGCCCAACTCTATTTCAATGAAAGCAATTGTCGCATGGGAGAGAATGAGAATCTTGTTTGAGCCTATCGCAACTGTGTGATAGCAGACGTGGAAGGCCTTTTCGTGAGGGCTGGTAATTTGTGCCCCCCCCCCGCATAGCTTTTGATGCTTTGAATGACCCGAAGCCTTCCTCGAAGGAAGGAAGTGAAATTCAACCTGTTTAAAACAGTGGGAGTTCTTCGAATAATTTCCTCTGGAGTCAGAATTCCATTCCAGGGCCCAGATACTGCATGTTCCCCCATTCCTATCTCAGGAAGAGGATGATTGTGCTTGTTGGCAGATTTAGGGCGAACAAAATAATTTCTTCCTGCAGTACGTAGTTCAACTACAGAACTCATTCCCATAGGAGGGCTGTGATGACCACCAATATAGGTAAAGGTAAAGGGACCCCTGACCGTTAGGTTCAGTCGTGGACGACTCTGGGGTTGCAGCGCTCATCTCGCTTTACTGGCCGAGGGAGCCGGTGTATAGCTTCCAGGTCATGTGGCCAGCATGACTAAGCCGCTTCTGGCAAACCAGAGCAGTGCACAGAAACACTGTTTACCTTCCCGCTGGAGCGGTACCTATTTATCTACTTGCACTTTGATGCACTTTTGAACTGCAAGGTTGGCTGGAGCAGGGACTGAGCAATGGGAGCTCACCCCGTCACGGGTATTCCAACCGTTGACTTTCTGATCGGCAAGCCGTAGGCTCTGTGGTTTAACCCACAGCGCCACCCATGTCCTGACCACCAATATAGATGGCTTTAAAAGAGGACTGGGCAAATTTGTGGAAGGTAAGAGGTTACCAGCCATGATTGCTATGCTCTGATTGCATGGCTGGAGGCATGATGCTTCTGAATACCAGTTGCTGGAAACTGCAGGAGGGGAGAATGATCTATTGCACAAATCCTGCTTGTGGGTTTACCACAGGCATCTGGTGGCCTCTATGAGAATAGGATGCTGGACTAGTTGGGCCGTTAGCCTGAACCAGCAGGCTCTTCTTATGTTCTCAAGTATGCAAGCTAGGGATAGCAGAATCTCTTTCAGTTCCTCATTTTCCCATTCTTGTCCAGTTCTCCACATTTCCACATCAGTTTGCAATAATAATAATAATAATAATAGTAGTCATGATAATTAAAAATATTTTTAAAGTCCTCATGAAGATTCACCAGCATTTTAGAGTAAGATTCACCAGCATTTATATGCAATTTTGCCTAATAAACACAATTTTGCAAAGCAATTTCCCCAAATATAATGCATTTCCCTATGTTATTTCCATGAATACATACACACACTCACATCCTCCCCTCCAGTATATGCCTTTTTGTACACATTACTTGGCTGGACATTGGCTTTACATTGCAAAATTCAGAGATGTGCGAATTCACCTTTTTCAATTCACCTATTGGTTCAGAAAGTGAAGATTTCAGGTTTGCCTTTAAATGCAAATTGACCTGAATTTCTTCCCCATCCCTAATGCCAGCATAGTGATTTCACTTGCTCACATGAATTGAGCCTGTGTGTAGAAATAGTGCTTTGTGTGCCCTTATAATGCCAAACTTGGGCACAACGGAAATTTTCAGCTAAGAGAAGCCATAAACTTGATGCTGTGTATATTTATTTTTGCAGAGACTGTATTAAAATTTATTTAAACACTTAAAAGAAAAAGGTAAGAAAACCCATGTGATGGGAACAACGTGCTTTGCAGAAGGAGGAAATTTGTTTCTCACTAACACATCGCAATTGACATACGATGATGAAGATCTGATTTGGGATGGGCAGCTGTGAATAAATATAACCCGTTCTGAACTTGTTCCAGCTCACAGTTCTCCATCTCAGAATTAGGTCTGAAAGGTACATTAGAAAACAAATCTCCTGGCCTTGGCAATGGTATCTGCCCTTTACAGGACCCAGCAAGTGGTAAATTCCCATGGCAGGTCTATAGACACTTAGGAAGTTGGTCACTGAGGTGACTATTTGATAGACTACCATTTCCCCACAACATGTATCTGATGTTTGGGGATCTCATTAATTGACTGACAGTACCCCTGGTTACCCCAGGGTAAGAGAGCTCACTTCCAGCTGGCTTAAGGAAAATTTTACAGTCCTTTGCTTCCCCAAATGCACAGGGCAGAACTGTAGTACAATTGAATCTTTCTGACTAGCTGGTGGAATAATATTGATGGCTAGCTTACCAAGTGATAGCCAAACACATACTGAGATAATTTACAGCTTGGTAAATGATTGTTTGTATTCACCCTGCTTTAAGGAAATTGGGCGGTGGGGGGGATATTGAACAGAAAGAGCAGTCATAGATGAGTTTCTTTAAGGAATTGTCGGAACTCCAGTTTAACCAGGTTCTCTTGAATGTTATCAGCATTTTATTTTTGAAAAAAGATTCAGAAACTTCAATTGGTCCAAAGTTCATCAGCCAGATTGCTTACGGGCTGGGTGTCCATTTAGATCTCGTATAACTCCTATTTTAAAAAGGCTACTCTAGTTGTCAGTTTCTGGGCCCATTTCAAGATGCTCACATTGGCTTTTAAATAACTCAGGCCTTTAATAACTCAGGCCAAATGATCATCTCATTCCCTGCCAACCTTCTTGGGTGCCAAGATTGGCAGAGGCAGGCTTCTAGCTGACTCCTCCATCCCCAAAAGCCTGGGGCATGGTGACCTAGCACAGGGTGACCTAGCACAGGGCATTCTCTATGGCAGTCCCTATTTTTAGGACCCACCTTATTTCTGTGATTGTAAGTGATTTTACACTGTTTTTAATATTGAAAGGAAGAGGGAGAACTGGATGCAGATGACCTTTTTCTAGGTTCTCCTTGGCACACACCAGCAAAGAAAAAAGGAGGGTGGAGTGGATATTTTGCTTCCCCCCCTGGGCTTTTGAGATAGATTGATATCATTTCAGCTCCAGGATGATACTAGTGTACGTCAAGATAATTGGAAGGTGATGCATCTTTCAGATTCATACTGCTTTTCCAATCCAACCCAGCTTGCTCCCTTTCTGCTCTGATGTTGGTAAGGCAATGGCTTGAGGAGGTATTGGGAGGGGGGGAACTTGTGAAGTTTGATCTGAAACACCCTGTGGCCTCTGGGCTGTTCCATCACCCCGGCACCATAGGACCGAAGCCTGAATGTGTCTGCCTTAACTAGCAATGGATATTTAAAAATCCGGTGGGAAGCTAATTGTTAGCTTCAAGTGCCAAACATATGAAGGCATTGTCTGAATCAATGTTCACTGAGGTTAACATAATTATGGGAAATATGAGGGGGAAGAAGTTGCTGCCACATCCAGGAGAGATACATAATAATTGAAGAGCCCCAGGACAATTTCAAGATGACTACAGTATGTTAAGAACAGTTAATTTTGAATCATTCTCCCCCAACAAATTACTTGATGCAGGCTACCTAGTGAGGTTAAAAACAACAACATCTCCCCTCCCTTCTGGGATTTTATGGCTTGAATTAGAAAGTGAGTTCCATAATTTAATTTCTGATCTTTGGTCTGAAATGTTCAGTTAAGCTCATTCACCAATGACCCACAAAGGTCTAATTTAGAAATAATGGAATTACAGCATTGCAGGGTTGAGCGTATCAATAATACAACAAAGAGAACAATCAGTAATTAACCACAGAAAGTTTGCCCAGCAGCTACACAGAATGAATTTAGAAGCATGAGGGGGGAAATGTAAGAGTCCTCATAGCTTGGTGATATGTTCTTTTAAAGGCAGAAAAAAAATCCAGGCAGGGATAAAGGAAGGGAGATCAAATAGATTATGTGTATGAGTGGACTTGAGAGGGTTGCGTGTGCTTGAGCGTATGCGCGCACACACACACAAATAGAAGGCAAGGTGTGAGTTACCTGGATTTTCTATGTTTCTTAATATCTAGTCACAGAAAGCACGACTCAGCACTAATATTTAATCTTCATATAGATTCTCTGTGAAAGTTGCTCATGATCAAAGATCATATCAAAGCCGCAAACATTAAAGCCTGGTGGATTCACATACTTTCCATAAGGCTGACGTACCTTTCGGAAAGCCAGCCTTCTTCTGTAGTTGCATTGTAAATAGCTGTATGAGGACAAGAAATCTCGAGGAAGAGACCCGACATGATGGAGGAGAAAAGTGAAAGTGATGTTAGTGTCCTTTTGGGGGGGGAGGGAGGATGCAGCGGGATCAAATTTCGGGTGCCAAATTTAAGTGTTGCATAAGGCGCCGCTGAAATTGGAGAGCCGAAAGTCCAACTCTTTAGAAATGTAGGAAGCTGCCTACTACAGAGTTGGATTATTGGACTGTCTAGCTAGTATCATCTTCACTGACTAGGGCTAGATCTAGACACATCAAAGAAGTGTTTTTGGAAAGCACATTGTAAACATTATACAGTGGAACCTTGGTTCTCAAACAGCTTAGCTGACGAACAAAGTGACTCCTGAACGCCGAAAACCCAGAAGTAAGTGTTCTGGTTTCCGAACGTTTTTTGGAAGCCGAATGTCTGATGCGGCCAATCGGAAACTGCGCCTTGGTTTTCGAACAGCTTTGGGAGTCGAATGGACTTCCAGAACAAATTAATTTTGAGAACTAAGGTTCCACTGTATGAGAAATTGCGTTGGCAACTCCACAGCGCCATCTGGTGTCACAGTGTTACAATGCATATACAACGCATATAAAACGCTTTTTCTTTACCAACTTAGCTGAGACCCAGAAGTGGTTTTCTAGGGTTTCAGAAAGGGGTGATGCCACAGCTTGAACCTGAGACCTTCTACATATACTGTAAAGCAGATGCCACAAAGCTAAAGCCTTTTGATTTGTATATCCTTGTCCTAAGCTCCAGTTCTTGGGATTTCACTGGAATGGGACAGAACATTGGGTGCTAGCTTGAATCTGTATATACGGTAGATTCCCCTTTGGGGATCTAGATGTCCCTCCCGGTCCTCCTGATTCTGCTTGCTTGTCCTCACAGTGACATAATGAACAGTTGGGGAATTCTGTCAGCCCTCTGTAAGCTTGAATTGCAAATGACAGTTATCTTGGCATTCCTGGGTTGCTGTGCCTGCAAACAGCCCTTATGCAGGGAATTGGTTGTGGCGTGAAATTTTAGTGGCAGTTTTTTAAGAAGCAGGCCAACCAACTTTAATATGTGTTGAAAGTAGGGCTGCTAGGGAAATTTTCAGCACAGAGGTTTTATAAAATTTTAACCAAGTCAATAGAATGCATGCAAGCTGGGAGATTCTGCAAATAAAGCACCAACAGCAACGGTGATGGGGTTTGTTTTTTCCCCTCGGCCTCTCTTTCCCTCCCTCCCTCTCCCTCCCTCTCTTTCTCTTTGCTGATGTACAATATTATATTCTCCAAGGGGAGGCTGAAGTTTGAAGACATAACAAAGCAAGGATCCCTTTAGGCTTAATTATCTTCCTATTCTTGTTTAGCCTGCCTTTCCTGTTCCCTCTTAGTGTTATGGCCACTTCACTTAGTGATGACAGCACTTGAACAACCCTATATTTAAGCAAGGGGTGATCTGCTGGAGGGAGAGCAGGGCAAGATGAGTGGCAGTCTCCAGTTTAAGCTCCTTTTGTTGTTTTCTTGCCCACTGTGCAAGCTACGCTGTGATGATTCAACAGCATTATGTTTCAAGTTATTATTGCTGTTATTATTATTATTACCATGGTGTCTTTCCCCAACCAGAACTCACCAGAACTCAGTTCCGGTACCTCTCAAGTAGGTGCCATTGTCATTCTAAGAGAACAAGGGAAGAAGTTCCAGCACTTTCCCCCCTAGAAAAATAGCATTGATTATTACAATTACAATTGTTATTGCAATTATTATTTTGAAGAGTGGAAGCAGTATGTAGTTGTTATTATATAACATGTGAATAAGCAAATTCAGAAATAATATTAATAATAATAAATAGTATTAACAGCCACTATCACCACCTGAATTATAGAAGGGGTGTGTGTGTCCAAAATTATCTTTCCAAAGCCACTTATCAACTTCAGGTGCTCCTGCAACAGCGGCTGGGGAAACCCAGCCAGATGGGTGGCCTATAAACTATTATTATTATTACAGTGGTGCCCCGCAAGACGAATGCCTCGCAAGACGAAAAACCCGCTAGACGAAAGAGTTTTTTGTTTTTTGAGCTGCTTAGCAAGACGAATTTCCCTATGGGCTTGCTTCACAAGACGAAAGTTCTTGCGGGTTTGTTTCCTTTTTCTTAAAGCCGCTAAGCCTTTAAGCCATTATTAGCCACTAAGCCGCTAAGCCGTTAATAGCCACTAAGCCGCTAATAGCCGCTAAGCCGCTAAGCCGCTAATAGCCATGCTTCGCAAGACGAAAAAACCACAAGACGAAGAGACTCGCGGAATGGATTAATTTCGTCTTGCGAGGCACCACTGTATTATTATTATTATTATTATTATTATTATTATTATTATTAGAGTTCATTTCTCTACTCCTGACCTTCTGTGCCTCTTTGATTTTTGTCATATTGGCCTGACACTTGATGATGATGATCCTTCAATTGTGCTAACAATCACTTGTCAAAATTATAGGATGCTTGTAGCATTAATTGTGAGAATAGGTGTAAAATGCAATTGTGGCAGATATTAACCCCCAAACTGCTTTTATGTTATGTTGTGCAGCATAACAGCCCCCTCCCTGCCCCAGTGAAACCCCTTTGTATCTATTTTGACATTCTGGCACTGCATATGGTAAGCCTGAGGCACTGCTGAAAATACCTTCAGGATACAACCAAGCGATGTACCATTGCCTCGCCACTCTGACACCATTATGTCAGCATTAGGTATTTGCTCAATGATGAGTGCTGTTATGAGAAATTCCGTAGCACCAAGAGAACGTTGAGAGATGATGGGATGGAAAAGGACCCTTTGAGAGAGAAGCTGGTGGTCTGTTCAGCCAGAAATCAAAAGCATAGCAGCCGTATCTATAAGTTGCTTCAGAGATGAGGCACACATTAGAGGCTGAAATGTTATTGTCGTGGTTTCATAAAACAGGGGACCATTTCAGATTATTGTGGCAGAAGTCAAGCCCAAATTCACAGCAAGGTTCCAGAGCCTGCTTTGGATATATTTCATATTGAATTGCAAAAAGCATTCTTCTACTAGCACTAGGAGTGCATTTTATACATACTGTGGAATAGCTATAGCATGGTCACTCACACCTCCACAAATATTTCTGCAAACAGCTTTGTGTCTTTGATATGCCCACATAATATATTAAGACCACCGAGTGGTTATAGCTGTTCAGCGTAGAACAACTAATATCAGCTGGCCAAAGAGATAGTTGCCCTTGATGAATAGTAAATGGAATCTGAAACATTGAGGGAAGGGGCAGGAAAATGCCTAAAATATCTTTCTTCATAGCACTTCTGGCAGAAGTGCAACCATGTCATTCTAAGATGCTTCCACTCTTGAGCTGGTGAGGTTCAGACTTAACTCAGCCACACCTGATTCCAGTCTGGGTCCTGACTATCCCCAAAGAAAAACAACAAATGTGGTATAGAGGGACAGAGAGGAAGTGGTTCCTGTCAGGGAAGCTGAGGAGAAAACATTTGATTATCTATTTCATGAAATTTTTAGACTGTTTGATTGCTTTTTTAAAAACCCTCAAAGCAGTTTGTTTTTCTTTTGAATTTTTGAATTTTGCGTGTGTGCCCCCCCCCCCATTTTGTGCTTGGGGGAACAACCCCTCTGCCCCCTTTTTCTATGCCACTGAATCGGAGGCCCTGATTGGAAGGCAATGCCTTGCTGGCAGGCTGGGCATTGGCTGTTGCCCTGACTGGCCTACCAGCGAGGCTTTAAAAGGCCAGGGAGGGGAGGCACTGCGACTGGGACTGCAATTCCTTAAGAAGCCCAGCTCCTGTAGCAATCTGTGAGCTCAGCATGTCTTGAAGAGCAGTAGAATGAAACACCCCTCCAGGAGGGTTATGAGAAACTTAAACAATGGGACAGTGTGAGTGAGGAAGACTGAACTGAACTGGGGATTGAGAGATTTCCAGGTTTAGGGAAAGCACTTCCTGATGGGCATGAGCTCTGACGCTGAAGGTAATCTTGAAAAGGACTGGACTGGATAGGGGAAAATTGCACAACAAAGGACACCTCAGAATATGATTCTCCTGCCAGAGGGTGGCAAGGGAGTCACACCTGGGCCTCTTAGCCAATCAGAGCATGTTCTAAGATGATTTGCTGTGTCCCTTGCAGGAATTGAGCATGTACTTCAGAGGAAATGCAAACAAGGGTGCTTAATTTAATAAGGCATAATATGCCGGCTGGAGGAAATCCAATACCCACAAGGGATAATTAATGGCCAAATTAGAAGTGCTACCTGCATTAGATATGGCATTGATTCTGGGGGATTAATTAGGCATATGCATACATGGTTAATAAAGCATGTTGGTTACTGCGGGAGAATTTCTCACTATAGCAGCCATTCTGGGGAGGACCTCACATGGGCTTCCTCTAAACAACTGATACTAGGCTTCAGATTAACTCAGGGGTCAGCAACCTTTTTCAGCCGTGGGTCGGTCCACCATCCCTCAGTCCATGTGGTGGGCCGGACTATATTTTGAAAAAAATATATGAACAAATTCCTATGCCCCACGAATAACCCAGAGATACATTTTAAATAAAAGCACACATTCTACTCATGTAAAAACACCAGGCAGGCCCCACAAATAACCCAGAGATGCATTTTAAATAAAAGGACACATTCTACTTATGTAAAAACACGCTGATTCCCAGACTGCCCGTGGGCCGGATTGAGAAGGTGAATGGGCCGCATCCGGTCCCCAGGCCTTAGGTTGCTTACCCCTGGCTTAACTTATCCATGGCTTGAGCATCCTTTGTTTACTGGCACAAATGCCATGCTCTGCTCAGAGCAGCATCCCAAACAGACACACAGTCTTGAGGCATATGCAGAGTTCTAGTTCATCCAGTATTGAACATATCAGTTTCCTCCTACAGAAGTTCCAGGAGTCCTGTCTCCTGTCCCTTCAAAAACACAGAAGGGGGGGGGATATGCCGTGTCTTCCATGTGGTTAATGCACACATGCCAAGGTGCATTAAAGTCTCCAGCCTAATTTGTTTTACTAGTAGGTTTAGAGACATTTAAAACAAGTTTGTTCAAGGGGAGATGCTATGAAGCAGCAGTTCGCATCAGGAAGAGCATACATCACACATAAAAATAGCATGCAGGAGACACACATTTAACGAGATGGGAAACTTTTGTAAAGGTCACCAAAACCCATTTCTCATACTGAATGAGTGGTTGGGTTGGGATGCCAGAAACAAACCTCTGTGGGTTTGCGGCGGATCAGTGAGCTGTAAATACATTCAAACAAGTCATGTTGGTGCTTGTGTGCTGCCAATTTATGACAGCTATCTCTGCGATTGGCATGGGCATGTGTGCATATGTTGGTTAGCAGCACTGCTAGACACATGCTCACTTTGATGTTTTTGAGAATGATTCCAACATGACTGTTTCCTCCAGTCAGGATTAGGTACTCTGTGGGGTAGGAAGCTTCAGTTCAGCCTTTCTCTCAATCAGATTTTTATTGTTATTTGGTAACTGGAGTATTGCTGACTTGTAATGTTTCTGTTGTATCAATTTATTTGCAAGTAGACAAGTTGAAGAGGTGAGCTCCCAGGCAGTGCTAGTTTTGAAAGATGTGTTAGTTTCACCAAAAGGAAACAGTATGCACCAGGGTCACCGACACATATAAGCTCCACACATAATACTGTATCTTGCCAACCAGTTGCAAGACTCAGACTTTTATTTCATTCAATGGCTTATATTACTTCTTCATTGTTGGCATATTTTGTTACTATAATTTCAGCATGAAATGTTTCCTATTCATAGATACTGATTAATATGGCCTTTTGTTGAGGTGACAATAGGGCACCTCAACATTTCTGAAAAGGATATTCTGAAACAGCAGAAAGCTAATCTAATTCTTCAGAACCTATCTTTTAGGTGCCCTCCTTGATAGCTAATTTGCAGTTAGCCATATTAGAACAGGGAAATTGGAACAAATTTGTGGCACTGTTATATGTTCTTTGTTGATGAACCAGAGGAGATTTGGGAGGGGGGGTTAGAGAGAAGGAGACAATTTGAGGTACTCAGGAGCAAGAGATCAGCATCAGAAGTTTCAAAAAGAATTCATCTTTTCTGTGCTTTAGATATGTCTGAACAGTTCTGACTTTTTGGTCACAGCATTCCCTGGTCACAGCTGTGTACTAAGCAGTAAACTTTATAGTACAATCCTATGCATGTCTACTCAGAAGTAGCGGAGCAATATACCCCCCCCCCCCTTATATCTGGCTGGAATAAGAGGAGGGGTGTCTCTCTTCTCGGCTCTCTTGACTAAGAGGGATTCCTATCGGCCATGAAAGAGTGGGCAGGAGGCACACTGGTGGGTTCCCTGCCTGTGGGATCCAGCAGAAAGCCCAGAAATGGGGTGTTCTGAGGGCAGGGAGGGGGGTGGGTTCCTCTAGATCCTGAGTGGGGAAAATTGCTGTTGTGTGATTGCATCCAGCCCAATCCAGACCTGATTGCTGTGCCAGACTGTATCACTGTCTCCTTCTTCCTCCACAGCTCTTGTGAGAAGCAGGACTGTGGTTGTAGTTCTGCTGCTCTGCAGTTTGGCTGGTGGAGGATGTAAGTTCAGGTGGTGCCCTAAGTCACATTTAGCTTTTATCCTGTGAACCACCATGAGACCTGTGGGTACAGGGCAATATATAAACTCAAATAATAAAAATAATAGCTTCAACAGCACTTATTCCCAGTTGGCTAGAGCATGGTGCTGATAATGCCAGTGTTGCAGATTTGATCCCCATATGGGACAGCTGCATCACCCTGTAGATGATTCTCAAGGTCCCTTCCAACTCTATGATTCTGTGAGTGCTAAAAGTTACAGGATAATAGCCATACTGTCCTTTCTCAAATCCTATATCTTCCTATATACATAAAAATGCAAGGCTGTCATCACGCTGCGCCCAGTGCAGGATGTATTTTCCATGTATAGCAACTGACTTTTTTAAATTAAAAAAAGTGGAAACTCAGTGTAACATTTTAAAATATTCACTGCTTTAGTTTTATTGCATTTTTATTAGATATCATGCCTCTTCCCCAACTAAAGAAACCAACCAACAAGCTTCAGATAACTAATTCCTGTGATACTGGAAGAGAAGAAAAAGCCCTGTAACCTATCTCCTAGCTGTGAAGCGGGATGATCCATCCACCTGCTACCCACAGATCAACAGTGCAATCGAGGTCAGGTTATGCTACAAGCAGAGAACAGATACCATCTGCAAAGAAGCCTGAGGAGCAAGAGCTCCAGATGATTCAAATAAGCCCGCCAAGCCACACGTTACAGGAGAAGGCAAAATAACAGTGTGTGTATATATATATATGGAAATACACCCCTGCTCCCATGTAAGCAGAGATTTAACTTTGCTCATTGCATTCCACAAGGCTGCCAGTTTGTGGGGGGAGCATTAAATTGTGTTGTGTAGAATTCAGCTTCCCAACTATCTTACAGATCATTCAAACAGTACAAGGAGTGTGTATGAGCAATGTCTGTCGAAATCTCAAATCCAGGGCGGTGGATGAATAAGGCTTCCAATAATAAAAGGAGTTGTGTAGCTTTGGTGCAGAACTCCTCACCCTTCTCCACGATGAACAAAGCCAGGAAAATGGCAGCCCTGTGCCAAATGTTATGTAAATTTGCTCTATGTGCATAATTGATAAAGGTCACAGAATCCAGCTTTTCTTGGTGTGGAATTTTAATTGTCACGAGTCCAAGGCACAGCTCCGTAGAAACTGATTTCCGATTTTGTAGCCTTGATCACTTTCAGAGAGAAAGACTGACACACCTTTGGCTTTCCTGCCATTTGAGGGCTAGTTTTGTTCTGCACGATATGCAGAGAATAAGCCAAATGATCTATTCATCCAATGCAACTGACCTATTTTGTTCTCACTTACATTTAATATTTATTTTCCTGCTGTTTGGAGCTGTCTCTTTTGTGATCGGAGCCCGCCCAGCCATTAAGTTGTGAACTGCCTTGAAATTTATGGGTGAAGGGCGGTATAGTACTACTACTACTACTACTACTACTAATAATAATAATATGTGGGGTGAGGCCGCTACCTCAGGTGGCAGAAGCCCCACAGATAGCACTTCCACCAGAGATTTTGGGCAAAATTGCATCCATTTTGGGTGAGA
Organism: Podarcis muralis; assembly: GCF_964188315.1. NCBI lineage: Eukaryota > Metazoa > Chordata > Lepidosauria > Squamata > Lacertidae > Podarcis > Podarcis muralis. The sequence goes on along the minus strand of NC_135660.1, from coordinate 79,205,156 downwards.
TCTCACCCAAAACATATGTGATCTTGCTTGAAATTGGCACCGCCTGGCAGGGTGTGTAGCAGTGGCACAGCAGGCGATGACAGTGGCAGCAGCAGCAGGTATCGTGGTGGTAGGAGCAGCAGGGTACCACTTTGTGTTTCACCGCAAGCTGCGAAATGAGATGTGCCACCACTGCTTGCTATACACAATGATGCTCCCCAGTAAGAGAACATACAGATTGGTTCTGCATGATCCTGTATAATATTACAGAATTTCTCTCTCTGAAAACTAAATGAACTCAGCCAGTACTGGGAAGCTGTAGGGTTTTATTGTCTTTGCATCTTATATGGATCACTGGCACTTTGCCGCCAGTTTGACTCTAGGTGAAGGTCTTCCAAAGTCCCTGCAATTCTTGGTCTTTCTTCCACCCATCTCCAGATTCTGCTCCCTTTCTCCTGTACTAGGGTTTGCATGACATTATTAGCTTGTGCTTATCTGAAACATAGGGCAAATAATGTGCGTATTATTTTAAGCATTGAACATTATATGATTTGACTCATTGTCTCCAACGCTTTCACTTCTTCTCCTTCCCAGATCTAGTATTCATAAGAGTGCCCATTTGACATAAAGGTTAGTAGACTTGAGCCCTTGTTAGGCATTCAAGGCAAAAAAAGACAGGGATTAGGATGCATACGAAAGTCTTGGCCCAAATAGCCCTGCACAGGCTGATTCCACTTCAGACCTTCCCATGTTGAGGTGGTAAAATCTGAAGGAGATTCCATGAGTATTTAGGAGACCACAGAATCATCTCCGCAGTCAAGAACCTCAATCATGGGAAGAATTCTTAGCACATTCAGTTAAATAAAAAAGGACAACCTTATTTCAGGGACCAACTACAGGTACATGCTACATGCAAATGTGTGTGGGGAATTTTCCCCCGATTCTGTTATGGAACAGCAACTTCAGGAAGGGTCAGTTTTCAGGGGTGAGGCAGGAGATGTTTAACCCATTCCCCCCTCCTGTTTTTCTGCTGCAGCCCACTATATATATATATATATATGCAGGTTTTGGTGTCCTCGGGTGTCTTCCCGTGTAAAAGTTGGGGTGTCTAGGCGACGTTTCGACGAGGTCTCACTCGTCATCTTCAGGCTGGTGCTTTCGGCTTCTTGTTACTGGAACAGAGCAGGATCTCAGTGTTTGAGTTCCTATAAATACTGTTGAGGGGTGTGGTGTATAGCCTCCAATGTTCTGGGCCGAGAGGAAGTTCCCAGGCTAGTGTGCCTTTTCTTCTTTTGTTCCTTAGTTGCTTGAGGGATATCTTGAGTGATTTCTTGAGTGATATCCTGAGTACCACTTAGGTGGGTCATTAGGTGTGGATTAGTTGCTAAAGCCTTTGTGTCTTGACCTCTTGAACTTTGTGAAGAGTTTTTCTGAGAAGATGGGTGTACTACATTTAGTTGTGCTCTGGCTTGGCTTCGTGTATAGGGGCGAGCTGTGGTTTTGTGGCCTGTGCCAGCCAGATCTGTGTAGGGGGTCCTAATCTACAAAAAACCTGATGGCTCCCTAGGACACACTATCTACCGGAAAAAAACACACACCAACCGCTACTTACATGCACAATCACACCACCACCCTGCACAAATAAACTCCGTAGCCAAGACTCTCATCTCCAGAACCAAACGCCTGGCTGACAAAGACCACTTGACAACTGAGTTACAGAATCTCTCAAATGTGTTAATTGCCAATGGATACCAGCAAAACAGGGTTACGAAGCTAATCCAAAAAGAAACACCCCCCAAAAACCAAGACACAGAAGAAAACAATGGCATGGCCCTCCTTCCTTATATCAAGGGCACTACAGATAAAATTAGCAAAATCCTCCATAAACACAATATCAAAACAGCCTTTTGCGCCAACCAAAAAATAGCCAATATCCTCAGAAACCCCAAGGATAAAATCCAGTTGGAAAACCAAGGGGTCTATGAAATACCCTGCAAAGTCTGCCCAGCCACGTACATTGGACAAACAAACAGACGAATAAATGCACGTATCGCAGAACACAAGAATGCCGTCAAAAAAGAAGAAAAAACTTCCTCTCTCTTCCAACACATGAAAGAAACAGGACACGAAATTAATTTTGCAGATTCCAAATTGCTCTCTAACATGGAACATCACCACAAGAGAATAATCATGGAAGCCATCGAGATAGAGAAACACCCTCACAACATGAACAAGCGTGACGACACATCCCGCTTGCCAGACATCTGGAAATTAGCCCTCCCCACAAAAACTGACACCAGATCCAGAGGCACACAGAACGCCATCACCAATCAACCACACCAGACCCAAACCCAGACCCTCTCCACAGATAAATTACAGACACCATCCAGTAGCCAAACCATGGTGGCACCTCCGGATGCTGCACCCCCCTGCAATCCCTACACAGATCTGGCTGGCACAGGCCACAAAACCACAGCTCGCCCCTATACACGAAGCCAAGCCAGAGCACAACTAAATGTAGTACACCCATCTTCTCAGAAAAACTCTTCACAAAGTTCAAGAGGTCAAGACACAAAGGCTTTAGCAACTAATCCACACCTAATGACCCACCTAAGTGGTACTCAGGATATCACTCAAGAAATCACTCAAGATATCCCTCAAGCAATTAAGGAACAAAAGAAGAAAAGGCACACTAGCCTGGGAACTTCCTCTCTGCCCAGAACATTGGAGGCCACACCTCCTCAACAGTATTTATAGGAACTCAAACACTGAGATCCTGCTCTGTTCCAGTAACAAGAAGCCGAAAGCACCAGCCTGAAGATGACGAGTGAGACCTCGTCGAAACGTCGCCTAGACACCCCAACTTTTACACGGGAAGATACCCGAGGACACCAAAACCTGCATATATATATATATATATACACGGCTGGGGAGGGCGGGATATAAATTATATATATAATTATATAATTTTATATAATAATATATAAAACATTCTATCCTTGTGTGGTTTTTGTTTTTTAAAAAGGCTGATATCTGGGGAAACCTGAAGCCCAAGGTTATTGCCCTAGTCTTCTGGGCAAACCCTTACAGAATTATAGATGCTTCTTCTTCTACTTCATTGGGATTTAATTTATTTGGGACAACACTGAATTTCAAATAAAAGACTAATGAGAAAATTAATTACAAGAACCACCAAACTGAGTTATTATACAAGCCTTGCAGCATTTCAGGATTTTGCATTGTGTTTTTAAAACGCTTCCCACCCTTTACCTCCCCCCCCCCATTTAAATACAACCAACAGGCTTCTTTGGCTGAACCAAGCAGCTTATTGAAGCAATTCGAATGGAGCTTTTTAAAATGCATTTCTCTATTTCCCTTCCCTGCTTTGCTGCCTTTCTGTGGGACACTGTGCAGACTCGCTAATGTTCCGGCATTACCATAAAGGGGAAGGAGGAAAGCAGGCTGGAGAACGTACATAGCGACACCTTTCTGCAGTCCTTGACAGAAGGTCTAGTGAGAGTCATCACTACCATCACAGTTCTCCTCCTCCATAGTCCATATAACCACAAGACTGTCCGTCTTTTCTTTCTAACTAGGCTGTGGTAACTTTCCCCATTCTCTGCACCTTAGCCATCCCTCCCTGAGGGAAAAAAAAAAACATAGCCAAGAGTAAAGAGTATGCCCTCACGTTGTGCTTTTTCAGCCACAGATTTCAAATCAATTTACAGAAAGTGGATCCGTGTGACTAACTCATGGTGGCATTTGACCTACATATTGCATCACTTGCTCTGAAACTGAAGTGGCAAGCGAGCCAGCCAACTGGAGAGAGGGGCGTTTGCTAGTCACCTCCAACCATGAGGTTTCTGGTGGTATCTTGCCTTTCTTCCCAAAGGGATTCAAGGCTGTGGTGGGGCTCACCTTTTTGGCTTAGGGCTGTTGGGCGGAAGAAGAAGGAACAAGGTCTATCTCTTTCTTCTGCACCACGAGTCTGATCTGAATCGGTAGTCCCTGCAGTGACGTTTACAAGGAAAGAAATTGCACTGGAAAATCCAGTGACTGATATTTCATATAACACCTAGTTAGGCCTTCAGTCTCTCTGCCTCACAAAACGGGAAAGACACTACGGTATATTAAAAATACAGCCTTATACATGTCTACATAAAAGTAAGTCTCGCTGGGTTTTATGTGTAGGGGATTACAACCTTCGGGAGCAATCCTATGCACAAGAAGCTGGATTAAAACAGGTTGGTGTAAATTAACTTGCTTACACCAGGTAGAAACCCCATTCAGCAATGGGGTTACCATTGCTTCTGTACCTAAGCCTGGTAAATAAGATTTTAAAACTGTGTTTCTATGGTGGGTTGGCAGGCAATGTGAGTGAGCTGAACAGGGTTAGGATTCAGCCTAAATCCTCCCTCTCTGTGTATCTTTCTCCTCCCCACCCACCAGGTTTGGTCCTGTAAGGTGCTGCTGATGCACAAAGGGAAGCCAGCTGCTCATGAAGGAGCAGCAAGCATCACCATGCAGGATGGGACCCTCCAGCTTACCTGCTGGTAAGTGGGAGGGTCCGATCCTATGCAGTGCTGCTCCTCTACAAGTGGCTTCAGGGGGTGAAAAGAAGAAAAGATCTGACAGAAGGAGAGGTCGAGAAGGAAATATATGCACCTATACTCCCCTGTTATCTTCTTCTGTAAAGATGCAGCTGCCAGGTAGGCATACTACCCTACTTTTTCAAGCCCCAAACTGGGATGTGCATCTTCTGGGACACACTCCCAGGTGAGTCACATGGCCTGTGCCTCACCCTTGTCCCAGAAAAAGCACATTTTCTGGATGAGAGCGCAGCACATGTGTGCGGCACCCAAAATGGCCGCCGAGATCTTGCACAAAGAAACAGGATGTCCCCTTTTCCCTGAGGAACTTGGAAGGTACGGGCAAGTCCTTCCTTTTTTGTGGTTTCTCCTTCTTCCTGTCATGCCCCCTGGATCACTCTCGGTCACCCAACCCACAGCAACCCTGGCCTCTCTCAAGCCAAATTGACTGCAGTCCAGATTTCATCATATCAGCCTGATTTAATTCAGGCCCCGGACACATCCAGTGCCCAGCTTGAGTTTTTACAGCGCAGTTTTTGCAAATATTTTAGGAAGTGGAGAGATCACACAGAAATAAGTACTGTTCCTGAGGCACCCAGGAGTCAAGCCATTTGGAGCACTGAAGATCAAAACCAGCGCTCTGAATTGTGCCTGGAAGTCAGCTGGGAGCCAGTTGAGGTTTATAAGCACAGGTGTATTTAACCCCCATTAGAATCCTTGCAAGCTGCATTTTGTACTGGTTGTAGCTTCGAAAAAAATATTCAGGGATAGCTCTGCATAGAGCAATTCGCAATAACTGAGCTAAAGAATTCGCCAAAGCATGTATGAGTTCCCAGATCTTGATCCTCAAGGATATTGTTCTCTGTCAGCCTGCAGACAATCTTGTTTCATCCACAAAGCTCACCAGGTGTTCCTAGGCCAGGGAGACTGGGATAAAAATGTAATAAAGAAATAAGATGCATTAAAAAAAATATGCAATTCCAGGTTTAACTGAAATTGTTAGACTTTGTGGACTTGACAAAGTCCACTTCCCCACCCCTTGAATTTGAGGGCAGAGGCTATTTTTCCACCAGCTGCTACATATACAGAAGCACATGGAAAACCTCCATGTGCCCATGACACCCCTTTCCCAAGCAGAGAGGAATTCCAGCATTTGGGTGGATCCTCATTTGAATATTTGGGCATGATTGATTCATACTTTTTATCTGAATTTTGTTCCTGTTCCACTTTTAATACAATTATTCATGTGCTCAGTCCTAGGGAGCTCTGCAGTTCTGGCTTCCTTATCTTAATAACGGTACAGTAGAACTGCAAATAGCTCAGGAAAGGCAGTGAAATGATTATGTATATGCTAAGGTGAGAGCAGAAGCCCTGCTTTAAAAGATTCGACTTCAAAAGAAGAGCTTTCTCCCTGTGTGCGCGTGTGTGTGTTCCTGTGTGTGTAGTATGGTTAAATTCTATAAAACAGGGAACTGCTCATATATTTGAAGTAGGTGATGTTTGAAGAGGAAAAAGGAAGGTCTAGCATACCGCATTAAATAATTAAAAAAATCCATCACATGAAGACCTATATTCTGAGATTGGAATGATGTTGATTTGGTTTTTGTCATTGGCACCATTTGTCTCCAGGAAATATATTTAAACTGAAGCCACACATCTACATCTGCATGATGTTGCTTGGTTGTAAGCTTGAGGGTGGGAGCTATGGCTCTTCTTTCTAAAAACAGATTTTTAAAAAAAAATCTGGGAGACAATATTTGTTTGAAAAGCAGGACAAAAATGTGATCCAAATATATAAGAATTTGACTAATGTGGCGAATCAGCTGGTAAGACTGTAGGTGGACAAACTTGTTTTTGAATAGTCCCTGTATTGTATTTGATGGAACTCTTAATTGTAATACAATGAAATGCAACATATAAGCAATAAAGGAAGCAACAAGAAGACCATCGAAAACCATACAGCTGTGGTTTTCAACCAGTGTGCCGCGGCACCCTGGGGTGCCTTGAATGATGGTCAGGGTTGTCACGGGCAACACTGGCCTCTGTCCCCCTTTCCTTCCCTCCCTCCTCTGATGCTCTCTTGCTTCTCTGCCTCCCAAAGGCTTGCACAGCTGTTTGTTGCAGCAGCCCTGCCTACAAGCTCCTCAGGTGAATGGTGCCTCTGGGGCTGGCCAGGGGTGCTCCCTAGGCCCCTGTGGGGCAGTGTGAGGAGGCACCTTTCTTTGGGGCAGGCAGCTCAGAGACCAGGGGTGGCAGCTACAGCTGCCCAGAGGACTCCCAATGAGAGGGGAGAAGAGAGGAGGCTGAGGGAACACTCAAGGGAAGGTGTTCGAAAAGCGGTGGGGGACTGCCATCTCTGCAGGCAAGGGGTGACATAACTGGGCTCCTGAGCCCCACAGGGTTGCCACAGAAAGAATGTAGTTGGTCAAGGGAGCTGTGGACCTAAAAATGTTGAAAACCTCTGCCATGTAGCATCTAGCACAAGGCATTACAATTGCTAAAGGAGGTAGAAAAATGAAAACCCTGAACAATTTTCAAGCGGTCCATGGAGAAAAAGTGTTTGGGACCCCCGGTATTAAAGTACGGTATATGAAATTTCTGGCAAATGTGTTTCCCCACCTTTCAAGCAGATTTGATGTCCAAATTTCAGCATCCTTCTTCTGGTGGAAACACTTTCTTTGGATACCACCCTAGGCTCTCAGGCAGTAACTAAATGTTAACCAGAGGCATAGTTTGAATGGGGGGAAAGCAAGCAATATCAAACATGCTCGAACACAATCCAAGAAACAGGCAGAGGTCTCTTTTAAGCCCCTGTTTCTCTCCATGCAATAGATGTTTTGGCACATCCCTTTAAGTCCCCAAAGCACAACTTACTGCCTTCATGGTTTGTATGCAGGAGCGACCATTTGAGGGACATGTTAGAAGTCCCACCCAACCTCTTTTGCTCTTCACACTTTGCCCATGACTGTGGCTTGGAAGAAAGTAGCTGAAAAGCCTAATGGTGTTAGGGGCAGAGGGCTGGGCTGGGGGCCTTGAGATAAAGGGATATTTGGTGGCTGGATAGGAATGCTTTGGGGCAGGATTTATCCCTAATCTATATCATTCCATCTGTATGCCGCTGCCTGTTTGTCTCCTCAGAGCTACCCACTCTCCAGCTTCAGACATTTCAGTGTTGACAATTGATTTGCTTTTCGAAAAGTGCATGTCCTTGACTAATGAACTTTGCATTCTGGGAGAGTGTGCAGGGACTGTTCTCCAGGGCTCAATTAGTCATTTCAGATGCACACTGATGACTGTATTGTGTGAAACTTCAGGGCCCTACAAGGAATTTCCCTTCAATGAAAATCTTTGGATGTAAATCTTAAGTTAACCGCTTTTTAAAAACAAAACAAAAGAAACAAAACAAGTGATTGGGGGATATTCTTTTAATCTACATTTTAGATTTTCAGAAATAAAAATCCATCTGTGTTATGTGCTTATTATTTAGCATTTTGCATCCTCCTGCTGACAGGCTTTCTGTGGTACTGATGACAAGGGTCTCTACAGCGGCAAGATAATCTGCTGCTCTATTTTCTCCAGTCCTGTTAAGGGAAAATGCAGTCACCTCCTCATGTGTCTGATGATTGTATTCAAAAGTTAGAATGAGAGAAGTTCAGAAATAGTCAAACTTTTCAGAGTTTGCTTGCTGCTATTTTCCTTTCCTTTTATTTATTTTAATAAAGAAAGAAATAGGCAGAGGGACAAGTGTAATGCCGCCTCTGGCTTTGCATCACAAAACACTTGCTAGAGTTGGAAGGACAAACCCACTTTCAACTCCAGTTGGCTATGATGTAAACTCCTCCTCTCCTTTCTGGAGGAAAGGATTTTCCTGGGCAATTGCTGCGAGCTAAAGATGGAGAGGAGAGGTAAGATAGTTGCCACCCCTTTGGGTGGAAGTATCTTGATCCGATTTGGCAGGCATATAAACACACACAGAGAGACACAAAACACTGATATGTTTCCTCCCTTCTACCCGTTCCCTCCATAATTGCCTGTGTAGACAGCAAACAATGTTGAATGTCTTGGAAGTTGGTATTATTTTATAAGATGAACCAGATCCATTATGAGGTTAAAAATTCTATTGAACATTCTTAAGGTTAAAAAGAGTAAGCTGTTATGGTCAGCTTACAAATAAACTTTGATTCAAAAGACCATGTGGGTCAGACTGTTGTACAATAATTAATGCAGCATAAGACAGTTTTGAGCAATAAGCAGTTGTGGGAAGTGGAGGCGATCAGGATCAGGTTTTCAGTAGATGGGTGAAAGAGTTTTACACATTTCCTCTGTAGCAGTTGGGGGGGGTGTGCCTTCCCCCTGGCTGCTATTTGCATTGGGAAGGAAACTGTTAAGTTGTGGGTAAACATATCAGACGACACAGTGATTCTTCAAACGGCTCTTGTTTATTCACAAGCCAGAACTGAACTGAACTGAAGGGTTCAGCCAGCCTGCTTATATAGAGCTCCACTACAACGCAATAGTAACCACTTTCTGTAACTATCCAATCACTGAACGTCACTTTCAATCCCTTATTTACATATGTGGACCTGAGTGAAAACTATCTACTGTATCCCTCTGCTGGCCCAGGGTGAGAACTTCAGTACATAACAGAAACTCTCTTAGATGGGGCACAACAGTGGAACTGAAGGATGCACTTATGTTGTATTCATGCAGGGTTGTTTTTCCCCAGCCGGAGCTCACCAGAACTGAGTTCTGGCACCTCTTTTGTGCATACCTCTGTAGCTCAACAACTTGGGCTGGTTGCTCCCCACCCACCAAAAAAGATGTACCTGTAATTAGCAAATTATATGTAAAGCATCTTTACAATAAGCTGGTTGATAGGCTAACCGATGAAGCTACTCTTACTGAAGTGTAAGCAGGATTTAGAGAAGGCAGATCCACTACAGACCATTGCTGTGTGCTAGCCCATTTTATAGTTTCCTTTGTGACATCTATTGTCGGACATCCATTGTAACTGACTGCCTTGGAAACTAAATTGAGTGTCCTGGAAACTGAAGGACCCCTTTTAACTAAGCTTTCTATGTTTGTATCCTACTCTTTATCTAAGGTGATCAGAGTGGTGTGTTATCCTCACAACAACCACATCATACATCCCCACAATACATCAAAAGCACATTTATACCACTTTAGAAGTCAAGGTTTCCCCCCAAAGAATCCTGCAAACTGTAGTTTATCCTCCCACAGAGCTACAATTATCAGCTCCCTTCCTAAACTACGGCACCCAGGATTCCTTGAGGGGAAAGCATGTGATTTAAAGGCACTTTAATTGCATGGTGTGGATTTGACCCAAATAAGAAAGGTTTGTGGGCCAAGTTGCAGCAGTGAGCTTTAGAGTGAAGTAGGGAAGGCTACATTCCCCACAAACCAACCCTAAGTGACCTATTCACACACACAGACACCCATTTCTAGGGATGTAAGAGGGTCCACCCCTTCATGGATCACTGCCTTGCCGTGGCGAAGGGGCTTGAAGAACTCAGAGAAGCTATGAACTATGCCGAGCAGGGCACACAAGATGAACAGGTCATAGTGGAGAGTTTTGACCAAACGTGATCCACCTGGAGGAGGAACCGGCAAGCCACTCCAGTATCCTTGCCAAGAAAACTCCATGGACAAAGACAACAGGCATATAAAAGTTATGACGCTGGAAGATGAGCCCCTCAGGTCGGAAGGCGTCCAACATGCTACTGGGGAAGAGCGGAATGCATCCATTCTTAAGGAAATCAGACCTGAGTGCTCACTGGAAGGACAGATCGTGAAGCTGAGGCTCCAGTACTTTGGCCACCTCATGAGAAGAGAAGACTCCCTGGAGAAGACACTGATGCTGGGAAAGATGGAGGGCACAAGGAGAAGGGGGCGACAGAGGACGAGATGGTTGGATAGTGTTTTCGAGGTTACCAGCATGAGTTTGACCAAACTGTGGGAGGTAGTGGAGGACAGAGGTGCCTGGCGTGCTCTGGTCCATGGGGTCACGAAGAGTCGGACACGACTAAACGACTAAACAACAACAACAACAACAAGAGGGTCCAGCTGAATCCTTGGAAGATTTGCTTTCCCTCCCATAAAGTTATAGCCAAGTTAAAGGATGATGAACTATGATTAAAGCAAACTCTCTTTCTAACGGGTAATACCATGGGACCACTGAAATCTCTTTTAACAGCAGTCTCTCTTATCTGTAGGAACATACTGTGCTTTAAACAGAAAGATGCTGTTTTTCTCTCCTAAATGGAAAGAAAAGCCTCTCCAGTCTTTTTGCCAATCCCCATAACACACTCAACACTCTCCAGAGGTCCTGTACAGCCTAGGAAATATTTTCATGTCTAACAATATACATGTGTATGTGTTTGTGTTTGTGTTTGTGTGTGTGTGTCTTGTGCATCAGGATATTAGCAGATTTTCTTTTCTTTTCCTTTTGATTTCGTGTCCTGAAGTAAACAAGAACTGTTGAACTTCCAGACTGAGATTATTAAAGAAAAAAGCCAAAGGGGATTTTGCTGCGTGATTAAAATTAATGGGAATGGGGCCTTTTCAGCCCCCTTTGGTGGTCTTAAAAATCACAACGGTGTGCCTCACAGTGCAGCTTCATTGGGAAGCATCCCAAAGGGCTGTACAATAACAATGAAATTAAAGGTTAATCTGTCTTTCAGAGTCAAAGTAGTTAAAATGGGTAAAAGCTGTTCCCTTTAAGCAGAGCTGGGCAGAATAGATAATTCAGCACATCTATCCAATACATTAATTATCCACAAATTTTTGGAGCAGACGGAAGTTGTCTTAAAAACAGAGGAAGAAGCCAGTGCAGTTCAGATATTCGGGAATCTCATGCCCTTCACATGTAAGGGTATTTGTGTCATGCTCCTGTCTTTGCCCTCAGACTTGATGCTTTAGTCTCCTGTGAATAGAAGCTGTGTTCAAGTATTTGCATGTATAGAAGGGTTAAACCGGGGACAGGATATGCTCACAACTTCCCCTCTTTATATCTTTGCATATTTAACACAAAGGAGTCTGAAGCATGTTTTTAAAAAATAAAAAAGCATTTGATTGGGCGCACATGGAAACCTCCCCTTGAGAATGAACCCTGATTTATTGCAGTGTCCAATCAGGGGGACCGTTTCTAAGTGCATTCAATTGAAAACACTTTTTAAAACCCTTCACACCTCATGCTAATCACACAGAGATCTAGAGAGCAGCCTGTATACTGCCTGGGGATGTTGTGAGGTGGGGTCCATGTGTGCGCACACTTGCGCCCATCTCTATTTTAACCCTTCAAATGCTTGAACGCAGTACAGTATCTGCATACTCAAAATTGTTGTGTATGGGTTCTGTACTTTCAAATCTGGGACCCTGCGGCCTTCCCAGTCATGTGTGGAATGACTTCACAAATACAACTGGTATTATTCTGTGCCTCTTATGGAGAGGGAGGTGGAATTCAACACAGGACAGCTGCCCCATATGTCCTATAATATCAATTACCCTATGTAGGGCTATTTTCCTTTATTTTATTTATTGTTTTTATATCCCACATTTCTCTTAGTTGCTCAATGTCAGAGACATTCCCTTCCTGACAAGCGGTGAAGGGGCAGACACAGATGAAGAAGAAGAAGAAGAAGAAGAAGAAGAAGAAGAAGAAGAAGAAGAAGAAGAGGAGGAGGAGGAGTTTGGATTTGATATCCCGCTTTATCACTACCCGAAGGAGTCTCAAAGCGGCTAACATTCTCCTTTCCCTTCCTCCCTCACAACAAACACTCTGTGAGGTGAGTGGGGCTGAGAAACTTCAGAGAAGCATAACTGGCCCAAGGTCACCCAGCAGCTGCATGTGGAGAAGCGGAGACGCGAACCCGGTTCCCCAGATTACGAATCTACCACTCTTAACCACTATACCACACTGGTAGAGAATTCCTAAGGGAGGGAGGAGAAGCATTGAGCAGCAGTAATTTGACCCCTGTACACAGAGAGAATGAGAGGGAGTCACAGGGTGCAGAAATGCAACTTGCTAGCTCTGATAATGGGCACAACAGAAGGAGAGGAGCGAATCGGGGGTAGAATCTCTGAGGACTCCTAGATTAACGCAGCTAGCAGAAAAGCGTATGCCTGGGAGAAAGAGAAGGTGAGGGCTTTCCTGTTGGGGCCGGAAGATGAAGAGCCCAGTTTTGGCAACTGGATCATCAAGTGAGGAATGAGTTAACTTAGTTCTGACTGGAGCTCTCTGTAATTGACCAATAAATCTGGAATAATTACCTGTCTAAGGTTGCATCTTGTGTGACAGAGACATCCAACCTGACACTCAAGGTAGCACACATGGTTCTCGCCTTCCTAACTGAACCCCACAACAACCCTGTGAGGTATGATAAGCTGAGAGGCTGTGACTGGCCCAAGCCCACCCAATGAGTTTCTTGACTAAATGTGGATTTGAACCCTGGTCACCAGGTCCTCGTCAGACACTTTAATTACTACATCACACTGTACCAATGTTAAGGAGGGTGCACTGACCATATACTATTGGCTGCATGTCATCCTAAATTAGATATGTCTAGAGAAGCCAACATTTAGGAGCAATTACTCTCGTTCAACCATTCTATGGGTAGCCGTAGATTCTGCACGCCTTGATTCTCCACCGTCATCCTGCCATTAGACGATAATCCAGGTAATCCTCTTTCCACCCACAGCTTGCTCTTCCAACAATTGCCTCATTTATCCAGTGGATAGGCTGGCCCCGTGTATTGACGTCAAGATGTTCCTCTATTGACAGAAACACCATTCTGTAATTTGTCTTGCCTTGTCTTGACCACTTCCTTCAGTCTTTCCCCATTAGTGCAACATGACATGAACCATGTGCCCAACTGATTAACCATGCTCAGTCAAAGGTACACCTTCAGTAGCTTTGATGTTGCCTGTTTTCCAGGGTCTGTTTAACTCTGCATACAGATGGATAGTTGGTTCAGCAAGCCAAACACCCTATTATTCTATACATGCAAAGGCTAAAGAGGTATTTCATGCAATAGGCTTAAAACATCCATGTGAGATGCCTGGTGTCTGATCACATCACTGTGACTATAACTTATACAAATTCTGCCACCCTCTCAAATTATTCCAGTAAAAGTCTCTCACTTCAAAGGTAATATGATCACAATTTCTCTTCCAATTTATTTACTTCTCACTGTACTGGTCCACCACGTAGTGGATATATAATTTATGATTAACTGTGAGCTCTTTATGAGCTTCCCATAAAACATGGTCCACAGAATGCATTTCAAATTAATAAACAGTAAATATTTGTGGATGGCTCTCCTCATCTTCTTATCATAGGGCAGTAAACTAAAACAACAGAGCCAAAGAGATGGAAAATAAAAGTAGATTTCATGTAAAGAAGATGAACAAGTACCTTCAACTACGATGGGGCTGTTATTGTCCTTATTTTTACCTTACAGTTGAATGGATGCTTACCTACAATCTGTGCCATCCTTGCTCTGTTGTTATTCATTGTTTATGTTATTTATGGTAAGCTGCATGACATGCCTTATTTGAGTGGAAGATGAAAAGTAATACATAAGTTAAGTTCTAGGTTTCCATTTAAGAGATGTGAAAAGTGAGGAGCACATGGGTTCTGAACACATCAGGGGGAAAGGTGGGAAACAAACAAACAAACAAACAAACAAACAAACAAACAAACAGGGATGCATCAGTGGTTTGTATAGGGGTCACATCTGGGATTCCAACTAGCATAATGCTGCTGTAGAAATACAGAATCTTTGTCTAAACGGCCATAGAATCTGTCTGGTAAAGGTAAAGGGACCCCTGACCATTAGTCCAGTCATGACAGACTCTGGGGTTGCGGTGCTCATCTTGCTTTATTGGCCGAGGGAGCCAGCGTACAGCTTCCGGGTCATGTGGCCAGCATGACTAAGCCGCTTCTGGTGAACCAGAGTAGCGCACGGAAACGCCGTTTACCTTCCCACCGGAACGGTACCTATTTATCTACTTGCACTTTGATGTGCTTTCAAACTGCTAGGTTGGCAGGAGCAGGGACTGAGCAACGGGAGCTCACACCGTCACAGGGATTCAAACCACCGACCTTCTGATCAGCAAGTCCTAGGCTCTGTGGTTTAACCCACAGCGCCACCCGCATCCCTTACCGCAAACTAAAAGCCAACATTTTTGTTACAGAGGAACACTACAAAGAGATGCTGGGCTTCCGTTGTTGCAAAGTTTTATTGAGCTGATCTGAAATGTGCCTGGTAATTTATAATCCTCATTTTAGTCCTCCTTGCAATAACCCTGTGATTTTGGCCATCACAGACTACTGATTGTAAACAAAATAAGAGTATACCTTTTTAGAGGTGTCTCACGGAAGGGTACTGGCGCCAACATGGGAGCCACTTTCCCACTGCTTCTTCCCATTCTGCTTTAGGACCATTTGCATACAAGAATGACCTGAGTGAGCCAATGACTTGGTTCATCCTCCTCCAGGTGGAATTGGCCCTGCCCTTAGTGTTCCGACATCCAAAGTATCTCAGAGAATCATGGGAATAATTCATAGACTGGCTGCAGCTGACTACGTAGCTAACCTGGAATTTGATTCTAAATCTTCCCTGCTCCAACCCTACGTCCACATTGGAACATAGGGAAAACTGGAACAATACACATTTTATTTGATAAGTTCTGACCCTGCTGAGTGGTTTGGGAACATATCCCTAAGTAGTCATATTTCTGATTGGTGCCTGGATGGGAGACCATTGGAAGTCTGTCTGAGTTTCTAATTAAAGAACGAGATTAGATAGAAGTGAAATAAAGATTAGCATACTCTTCTAGCATACTTGTTTTATTTAACAGAATGTTTGAAGCTCCTCAAACACAAGCCTAAATTGTAAGGAATCAGTTCAGACCAAGTTACTTCCCAGCTTCTGGTTTTCAAGGAATTCACATAGGCTGCTTCACATCTGACTGAAACATAGAAGAAGTTTTGATAGTGTACATTAAACATTGAAGCTTTATGGATTACAGCACAAGAATCAGAGCTGCCTCCTGAGGATACTGTCGTGGGGCATAAAGTTACATTACTGGAGGAGCATGGATTCCCCATGATACAATATTTACATTGCTAAGCCACTGGGAAGTCACTTCTGAAACTAAGTGACTTCAACTAGCAATGAGCATCATTCTTTAGAAAGTTCTTTATCCTATCACACAAGAACACACACGCTCTTTTTTTTCACCCAGGCATTTCTCAATTTTAAATAGCTTCTATTCCAAAAGGAAACTGTGCAGTTCAAAGGCATCCCAACTCACTGAAAACTGCTGGGGAAGAAGCATATTTTATTTCTCATATATTTGACAGCCGTGCTAAACGTTTTCAAAGAGCCTTTTGTCTCTGCTAGTTATACTGCCTCTTATAACATTATGCCCAATGCTCAATCCCACATGCTTGTATAGATTTAGAGCTAATAGTTTCTACAGCAGCTGGGATTCAGTTGTCGACTGAAAGATGTCAAAGGCATCCCAATTGTTGGGGGTCAAAAGATACACAGACTCTCTTTAATGATGGTTGTACTTGAGATGATTGTATGCATGCAGTTGAATCCATCCATCCCCTCGTAGACCAGAGAAGCACCATCTAGAAGTTTGAGAGGTAGACGGCATTTGAGGAACCCATAGTCTTTCAGCTGGGAGAGGCCCCCACTCAATGGCCATTCCTGTTCAGGAAGTGCATGCAGGAAATGAGTAGTTTTGCTTCTCTGGGGCAATGCCTTTGCGACATTAACAGCCCTTGTGCCATCAACTCAAGACCATTTTGCGTGCCTTGCAACAAGCACAGCTACGGAAAAGGGGAAAGAGCTCTTGAGATGAAATATGGAGTTCAGTGCACTGGCTGCTGAGGTCACAGAGGCATTGAAGTGAAAAGAAGAAGGCAGAGTGAGGGCCTTGAGGTAAGGCAGCCAGCTAGCAGCCAGAGGGCACCATTCCAAGAGATGGAGATTTGGTGGGGGTTTTCTTTTACTAGTACCTGCACAACAAGAAGATATAGGAGACCACAAGCAAGGGTCCCTTCCATCAGAGCAACCTGCCCTCAAAATATTTCTCCTTTTTGGCCTGCTAATTTTATCGGTTGCAAAGGGAAAAGTCAGAAATCATAGGACTGCCAGCTCAAAGAACGATTGGCCATTGGAATAGACTGGTTTGTTTGAGGCAGCAGTATCATTGAGGGAAGTAATTTTTCAAGCCTTTTGCTTTGAAGAGGCCCTTTCTTTCAATGTGGGGAAGAGTTGTAAAACTTAGAAGCCTAGCTAGTAAAGACAGAAGATGTCGAATTATTTTCCTATGTACGGCAGATGTGGTAAGGATTTTGCTTGCAAAGAGACGAAGTTCCCAAGCAACACTCACTATTAATGAATGGATAGGCAACATTTGGAAATTTGCCTTAATGTCAGGACTAAAATATTTTTTCTGAGGTAAAATGTACAACAAAGAAGGAACAACTTCAGAGTAAACTGAATTGTGTTTATTGAATATCGTCGAAAGGACCTTCCTTTCAAAGATACAGTATGATTGTGAAATGTTCTGAAATTAAAGAACTTTCCTATATAATGATTATGTGCACAGGTAATAATCATCCTATTATTTCTGGTAATGGCTTTTCAATATCTTACTGAGGTCTTTATATCCTTGCTGCCTGAGATTATTTGAATTGGTGGTGTAAGTGATTAAATCTGGAACTTTCTTCAGGCAAAGTCTACTCCACCACAAGGCTAAGAAATGGACAAAGGCTGAGGTGTTACCATAGGCCTCATTATTAGTTCTTCCATCTTGACACAACGATGAGCACAAATGTGCTTGATGGGACATTTGTAGGGCTTCCATATGTCTGGATTTTCTCAGACATTACCAGGATTTCAAAGGCAGAATTGATGTCTGGGGGGAATTTCTGAAATTGAAAAATCCTGGTGGGGTTTTTTTTGCGTTTTTGTAAAAAAAAAAAAAGTTTTTCGAAGAAAAGCTCAACAATTTGGGTGTCCTGGTTTACTTTTTGAAATATGGCAACCCTAGACATTTGTAATTCTCATAAATAACAATAGATTTGAAGAGAGAAAGGACTGCTAGCCATAGGAAGTGTCCCTTCAAGAAGCCTGGAGAACTTTTCACAGATAAATCCAGCACACCATTCCACCCCCACACAGTGAAAAGCTCCTCTCTTTTTTATTTCATTAGCTCTTATAAATGAACCATGCCACATATGCCAAAAAAAATCACCTCCTCCTGCTTCTACCACCTTCTCTTCATACCTCCCCAGGGGCTACTCCTAGCAGCTATCCCTAAGAGCTTTCGCCATCTCCACTTGCTCTCTGCTTAATTCATTCTAAAGTTCATGGCTGCCGAAAACAAAATCACCATTGATGTACAACCTAGTTTAATTTCATTTTCAGCCCTCTGCCATTTTGTAGTTTACTAGCTTACAGTAAATCTCATGAAAATTGCCTTATAATCTTTTACCAGCTGCTGCACTCTATCAACTGCGTGGTGACTTTCGGGATATTTCGCCCGCTCTCTGTGCATTGGCTTATGTGGCAGAGTGTTAAACTGAGTCCCTGTGCAGTTCACCTTTCCTTCCTTTGCTTCCTTAATGGATTGGAAAATCATACTTTTATGTGCACCTAGGGAAGCATGAAATTCCGTTTTCTATGAACTGGTATGTGGATGTAATTAAAATGTATTGCTTATCATATGCTTAATGATCAATTTTGATTAAATGGCAATGAACAGAACAGAAAAGTCACTCTAGGAAGAGCAGTATATGAACTGTGGTTGTATACAAGCCTGTTTTGACTCAGGCTCTCTTCTTTTCCTGTTCAAGATCTCCACGCACACATGATTAAAAACAAAAGCAAGACAGGGAATGATTTGCAAAAGGACCTGAGTCCACAGAAAAACATGGTGGGGCTTATCTAGTCAGCAAGCATATGATCAGTTTTATGCCAGTTTAATTGTCATGGCTTCCCTCTCCCCCCAGAATTCTAGGAGCTGTATTACGATGAGATGATGATGATGATTACAGTGGTACCTTGGGTTACATACGCTTCAGGTTACAGACTCCGCTAACCCAGAAATATTACCTCGGGTTAAGAACTTTGCTTCAGGATAAGAACAGAAATCGTGCAGCCGAGGCGCAGCGGCAGCAGGAGGCCCCATTAGCTAAAGTGGTGCTTCAGGTTAAGAACAGTTTCAGGTTAAGAATGGACCTCCAGAACAAATTAAGTTCTTAACCCAAGGTACCACTGTATTGCTATTTTGCGGGGAGGATCCTCTCATTCCACCAGCAGAATAGAGTTCCATTGGGTGTGGCAATGACAGTTTAAATCTGTAGTATAATTTCACACCAACATCATTTGATTACTCATCTTCTTCTGAACATGTAGGTCTTTTGTCTAAACCTTGGGTGGACCCCTACCCTGACCCACTTCACCCCTACCTTCATCCTGGGAAATCAAATGACATTTCATTTGAGGAGGAGGAGGAGGATGAGGAAGAAGAAGAAGAAGAAGAAGAAGAAGAAGAAGAGGAGGAGGAGGAGGAGGAGGAGGAGGAGGAGGAGGAGGAGGAGTTTGGATTTGATATCCCGCTTTATCACTACCCAAAGGAGTCTCAAAGCGGCTAACATTCTCATTTCCCTTCCTCCCCCACAAAGGAAGCAAATATCTAACTTTTGTGGTGTCTACTATGAGTCATGAATATAGCAGCAAGTTTCTGAAGTTATGGAAGATCAACAACAGCAACAGGGATGGGGGAGGAAGAAATGTCTTATACAAGAGGATACCTTTATAAGCCTACTGAGCTAAAGCAGACCATCTATGAAAAAGCAGGACAGATTGAATGGAGAACTAGATAAGCGCCAGGAACAAAGTCAGCCAGCCAAGGCTTTGAATGAGAAACTAGATGAATACATTTTGCTGCTGAATTAGTGTATTGGGGTACAATCCTATGCTCTCTGACCTGGGAGTAAGCCTCACTGAAACCAATGGAGCTTCTCAAAAGGCATTGTAGGATTTCCCTCTTCACGTTTCATTTTCTTCAGGTAGCAGTGAATTTTGTCAACAAGTTGGCAGTTCTGTAGCAACATATTACAATTTGTTATCATTGTGAGGCAGAATACTTTGTTTGGACTGTGAAATGCCTTTGAAGTGAAATATTCTTTGCCACCGCGATTCAAGCAGACATGGAAAATGTTGACTTGGTGATGCTAATATGTTGGAAAGCAGCGCATACGGGAAATGTCAACAGAAAGCCTCTAGCAAAGGACAGATGGAGGGTCCCTGACTTCCTCGAAGACACTGTGAAGACTTCCCCCCGCTAGAAGTTTGTCCCAGCTGATCATCCTCTCTCATTTTCAAGAAGGCATTCTCCTGCACAGCTAGCATTTGCCTACAAAATGTGGCAGGTCATAAATCAGCAAGTGCTGAAGAAAGGGCATTTCTCCTCGTCTTCTTCAATTTGTGGGTCATGAAGACAATTTGGTCTGACACTTCTTTGCCAATACGGACAGGTAACTTCCAACATCAGCTAGATTAGAAGACAGCAATTAGAAGACAGCAAACACAGGCAGAACTGGTGGATGAAGCTCATTTCCCTTTTAAAAAATACTAGCATATTGCTTTACTTGTCTATATCAGTTGTAGTTTATTGAGCACCTTGGGTATTGCACTGAGCTTTCTGGAGGAAAGTGAGGATACAAATGTGATGAATATCAGTAGCCCCAATGTTCTGCTGGCGACAGGAGAAGGGCTTTACCTGATCTCTTGCTACTTGGAAGGAAGGAGGCGGGTGAGGTGGCTGGGCAGGAGTACTTCACACTGCACCGTTTTGTTCATTCCTAAAATCATTTCCAGTACAGAAAGACAATATTTGAACAAGGAATGAACTATCAATTTAAACAATAGTTCAACACCACGAACTAAATGCCCCCCCCCAAAAAAACTAAACAGAGGAAAAGAAACTGTAGGGTTGAGGAAAAAGTAAACAACAAATTGCGCATTCAGACAGAACTATTGTAACATGCAATCTGTATGCGTTCAAAGTTGTAATAGTAATAGTAATAATTTATATAATACCATCAATGTGGGTGTATGTGTGTGTTTACGGTGGGGTGCATAACAAAACAGCTGTCATGAAGACTGATGCCGCAACTGCAATCATATATCCACTCTCCACGGAGTAAGCCCTGCTGAATTTAATGGGTCTTACTTTTGGAGCAAACTTGTCTACGATTGCACTGCTAAGAGCTGGCAATGTAACATTTAGCATTGAGAGGAAGCTATGGGAAACTGCAATGGGGAGAGGAGATGTACCCAGTTCATTCATTACTCATACTAAGGCTTAGTTTCAGTATAGGATAAAGACTAAAGGGTTAAGCCTCCGACATCATTGAAAAGCCACTGGGCTTTGAGAAGGGATTTGAAGGATATGAAGAGAGGCAAGAGCAATAAGAGCTGCTGTCTCAAAAGGGTCAGAGTTATTGATGAATGAGAGGCTTCAGCTTAAACACAATGGCCCAAGGAAAGCAAAAGGTGTCTATATACGGAAGAAAGCATACCCACCTGAAGTCAATGTGGATGGATAGAGGCGCCTGCATCCACACTCCAGTGTCCATTGAACTGCTTTGCTGCATCTTTGGATACTGATGGAAATGTGCCACAAGTTGCTGTGTGGCACTTGTTGCGTGAAGTTGGATGAAGGCTACCTCTATATTATTATGGCATGCTTATAGCTAAACTTCTGCAACAATTTCCCCCCTCTGTTACAGGTTCCTTCTAGGCATCTATTTTGTGTCTGTGTGTTCATTCATTATGATTTGTGCACATATATCAGGGTGAAAACTGCTGCATCTCTCCCACAAGTGAATGCTGAAATTATCACAAAATAGCATTTCCTTCCCATGTAACCATACAGGATCCCACTCAGAGTACTATTGTCAAAAGATTTGTGATGGTCATACTGCTTCATTTCCAATTAGTACATGCCCTGTAGCTTCCTGCTGAAATCCTGCAATATTTATACAGTGGTACCTCAGGTTAAGAACTTAATTCGTTCTGGAGGTCTGTTCTTAACCTGAAACTGTTCTTAACCTGAGATACCACTTTAGCTAATGGGGCCTCCCGCTGCCGCCTGTCTGGCTTTCATTGCATTATAGTGCAAGGGTGCTCCTCCAGATGGCAATAATACAATAACGTTGGGGGAGCGTCACTGAATCACTCATACTATGGAACAATGGATGGATGGTCCAGTATACATCCACCACTGTTACTGCATCAATGACATGTCTCAGAAAAGATCCATGAAAAAACCCACCAGTCTGGAGGGGCCCACAATGATTTACTCCCATTCCTGTTTTGTACAACCATATAGTCTCTCACTCTGATACTACTGTTTATCTCTCCTATGGTTGCTACTGAATTTCACCTAAAGATCAATTTGAAGTAAACTTGGAAGTTCATAGTTGGGCAAAAATATTGAAGGAGTTTTCTTTTCATAAGCATTAGTCATGTCCCCTTTTGATAAGTTCACATAACCAGACAGATTGTAAAACAAAGCTCTCTAATCAAAGTCATGGAAGATGATAAGAGGGAAATATAAACCTTTTCATGACAGTTAAGCCCCTCTGCTGGCAGCTGTATAATTTTTAAAAAGACTCGTATCACTTTGATTTTAGCCACTGTCGCTTTTGCAAAGAGCATCCTCTCCACCTCCTGCCAGGTTGCCTGACCCACACATTGAGGAGTGCTGAAACTAGGGATGCAGGACAAATCTCATTCAGATCACATTCAAAGACGTTCCTACCTCATTTGCAACTTCTGAAACAATGGGCAAACTAAAATATTGACATCGTTTGAAAGATACATTTCTCTGAATTTTGAAATGCAGTTTTCCAGCCTAGTAATAAGTACAAAAATGTGCATACCAGGGTAAAGTGTATATAGAAGCACACATGCATTTTGGGAATAACATTTTAAAAGGCATTATATCAGGGGAAATGGCTTTGGAAAATTTGTGTGAGGCAAAATAGCATACATAAATGTGTGCGTTAGGAGAAACTGGCACCAATGGATATTCTGAATATTCTGATGAATATTCATGAGGACTTAAAGAAAAATCACAGGCTAATTGGGAAATGTGTAGAACTGGAGACTGAAACACTGGGAAATGGAGAGGAACCAAAAAGGTCAGATTCACTCATCCCTAGCTGAAATAAAGTATCATTCAACAGAAAATCCAGGGCTTTATTATTATTAGTTTTAGTTTTGTGTGTATGTTGTGGGATGGAAATCCTCCTTCATCCCAATTTAGCTTAAAGTTCCTTTCTGCTGTGGCTGTTTGTAGCTGTAATGACCGCATCCATTTTGTTCTTTCCAGCAGAACACAGAGCTGGAAAAGTCAAAATGGCAAAGAATCACAAAACACATGAAGGGTATAAGGAGGGGGCAGCAGTTCAGTGTTAGGGCCAAACATCACTCCTCCTGCTGAAGTTGGGCCAAAACAATTGGTTCACGGTTGACAAACATGGCTGCAAAACTAGATGTTTAAACTTAAAAGGTAAAGGTACCCCTGCCCATACGGGCCAGTCTTGACAGACTCTAGGGTTGTGCGCCCATCTTACTCAAGAGGCCAGGGGCCAGCGCTGTCCGAAGACACTTCCGGGTCACGGGCCAGCATGACAAGCTGCATCTGGTGAGCCAGCGCAGCACACGGAACGCCGTTTACCTTCCCGCTAGTAAGCGGTCCCTATTTATCTACTTGCACCCGGGGGTGCTTTCGAACTGCTAGGTTGGCAGGCGCTGGGACCGAGCAACGGGAGCGCACCCCGCCGCGGGGATTCGAACCGCCGACCATGCAATCGGCAAGTCCTAGGCGCTGAGGATTTACCCACAGCGCCACCCGCGTCCCATGTTTAAACTTGGCTGAGCCCTAATATTGAGTTCTGCATTCAACATTGATCCATGCCCTCACTGAGCAAAATATATTGTGCTAGAACACAACAAGGAGGAAAGCACTGTGGGGTGCCCAGCACTTCCCAGATGTCGTCTCCAAGTACTTCCTGCTGTCTAAATTAAACTTCCCAAGCATGTGGGAAGTGGGGAAGCATAAACTGGGAAGCAAAGCCATAGAGGGTATTGCAGTAACTCCACTGAGCATCTTATGTTGCTCTGAAATGAGCAGCAGGATTCCCCCCCCCCCAGTAGATCATTTCACTGCTTCCCTAAAGCTATAAGGAATCAAAGATCTGTAAAATATTGTTCAAAGTGTGATAGTTCCCAGCAGCTCAAAACCACAGCATTGCCATTGCTTATCCTCTCTGCCCTGACCCTTTCCCAATTCTGGCAACAAACTTCATGCAGGGGGAAAAAAAGGTGGGAGAGAGAGATGCTGGGCTTGAATCTAAGCCTGGAAGGGGGTCCTTATTTTTCTCTTAAGTTACCATTTCCTGATTTTCTGCATCCCCTTGCAACCTCCTCACATCCGTCACTTTGATTCTCAGCTGTGGTCCTCTGCCTTTTATCAATTTCTTCTCCTCCCCTCTGGCTGTTTGGTCGGCTGCTTATTCTTCTCAGTGGTGTTTGTGTCTCTTTCTCCTTGCCTGTTTCTTGCTCCGGGCTCTCTGCTGAAGCCCGTTCCCTTCTCTGCTTCTTATTGCACGTTCCTTTTCTTCTGCACTTACCCAAAAGATCTGCATCTTCTAGCCGATAGTTAGCCTGTAGTCCCATCTCCTTTCTTGCAACTGTGTGTGTGTTTTAAAGCATATATCAAATCCATGGAATCTGAGACAACAGCTCAGTGTTTCAAGTATGCAGGACCAACTGCACGTCAGCATACTCTGGCCTCTCCCATTGGTCAAGGGACCAAGGGGAATCGGGCTCTGCCACCCAAACTTCCAAGGAAGAATGGGATGGCAAAGGAAACACAAACCTTAGCCAGAGAGGGAGTAGCTGCAGGGAGCTTCCTTTGTTATAGTGGGGGACCCTGGGGCCTCAAATTTCAGTGGTGCCCTGCACAATGCCAAAATTCAGCGCCCCTCCACTTCTTGTGATTCATTGTAAATCATGGTTGCATCATCCCTGGCAGCACCCCAAAGCCCACTGGTTGTGGACCCCTAAATCCGGCATTGTTTGCCAGAAAGAATACTTTTCATGTTTAAGTTATTATATTGTTGTGATATTTTTTTATGATATAGCAGTGTGTGTGTGTGTGTGTGTGTGTGTGTACTTAGAATAATTTTGTAACTAAGAATTAGTGCTCCTTTCCTTCTTTCTCCAAATCCCTTTTCCCTTTTCGTCATGTCTTTTAGACTGTAAAGCTGGATACACAGCACAAGTAAAACTAAAAAGCAGAGCAAAGTGAAGACCAAGTAAAGGTAAAGGTACCCCTGCCCATACGGGCCAGTCGTGTCCGACTCTAGGGTTGTGCGCCCATCTGACTTAAGAGGCCGGGGGCCAGTGCTGTCCGCAGACACTTCCAGGTCACGTGGCCAGCGTGACAAGCTGCATCTGGCGAGCCAGCGCAGCACACGGAAACGCCGTTTACCTTCCCGCTAGTAAGTGGTCCCTATTTATCTACTTGCACCCGGGGGTGCTTTCGAACTGCTAGGTTGGCAGGCCCTGGGACCGAGCAACGGGAGCGCACCCCGCCGCAGGGATTCGAACCGCTGACCTGACGATCGGCAAGTCCTAGGCTCTGTGGTTTTACCCACAGCGCCACCCGTGTCCCTTCCCAGAGGAGTCTCTTAATAGTAAAAATTATAATATTGAACATTTTGATGTTCATGTTACTGCACAATCTGTCCCCCCTCATCACTTAAAGTAATCACATCAATTATTAGCATGGGAAATCTATTCTGAACGAAGGGAAATCTTGAATGAGCAAATTTGCGGGGTGATACACAACTAATTTTTACTCAGAGTAGACCCAGTGAAATTAGCTAAAGTGAAACTTTAGTTACATTCATTCATTTCATTGGGTCTCCTCTGACCAAAACGTATTTGACTTGTCACCCTTGGAATCCTGCTATGCTTTTAGAGCACCAGCACCACCTGCCCTATTGCTCTTTCTATTTTTATTTAACTAGAATGGTTCCTTTTCTTAAAACAAGCTGTCATTTTTTTAATGGAAGCTGTCGCTGGCATGTCACAAACAGGAATTTAGCAAAACTCCACAAAACTCAGACTCACCCGGTTTGATCCAGGCAGATCATGTGCCGGATCAGACCATGAGTCTGTTACAGTCTGCTTTAGAATCTGTATTCCTGCTGATCCCATTACAGTGGAATCTCAGTTTTTGAACGTAATCCATTCCGGAAGTCTTTTCAACTTCCGAAATGTTCAAAAACCAAGGACCAAAGGGCTGTCAG
Organism: Podarcis muralis; assembly: GCF_964188315.1. Taxonomy (NCBI): domain Eukaryota; kingdom Metazoa; phylum Chordata; class Lepidosauria; order Squamata; family Lacertidae; genus Podarcis; species Podarcis muralis. The sequence goes on along the minus strand of NC_135660.1, from coordinate 79,179,152 downwards.
CAAGTTCAATGGGGAAAATTGAGAAACGCGCCTCAGAAGCTATTCGACTTCCAAAACGTTCGGCAGCCGAGACATTCGGAAACGGAGGTTTGACTTACAAGGCAGTCCAAGCGCTGCCGATCCTAAAAATATTCTGATAAAACTAAGGGTTGTCTTCAACTAGGTTGTACTCTGAGCAGACTCACTGAAATCAATGGACCTCAGTTGGTCTTGTCTGATTATGACTAACATTAGATACAACCCCATGGCCTCATCCCACCTACAGTCACATTGGCTAGGGAAGGGTAAAGGAAGATGGAGGATTGCCCAGGACCCTTGAACATAAGGCTCCTCAAAGCTGGCAAATCAACCTTTAAGCTGGCATCAAGCATATTTGTTTATATGCATTTGCTGTTAGTTTTCCCCATCACAACTTTCTTCCCCCAAACCTCAGCATTAAATGCAATTGAAATGGACTTTGATATGGTGCCATGGGATTTTATTTTATTTTTAAGTTATAAGTGGGGCCAGTGTTGTAAGTTGGTGCTAAATGTGCTTCCCATGTCTGAAAATAATACTGTTATAAAGCAATTGGTTTTGGAATTGCAGCCTCAAGGGGCATCATCTCACCTTCTGAAAATGACTAGTGGATCAATGTCCTTGGATAATTGATGAATCGAAAGGCTCATCATTAACTGGCCTGCTGGTGTGCACAGTGGAAAAGAGGAGGGAGGTGAAGGGGAAAGTAGGAGGGAATGAGGTCCATTTTCTCTGTGGGGCATGTCGGGAAACAGGAACAAAATTTATAAATCAATCGTCTTTTCTTTTGCTCCTAGGGCAACGCAACCATTAGCCCCTACTTACTGATGAAAAGTCGCAAACTTTAAACATCCCCTTAATGGAAAGATGAGATTGGCTTGTTACTGAGTGAAATATACTCAGAGTTGAGAGTGGATTTCATGCCCTTTATTCAGCTCATAGTGGTGAGGAGGAATGAAAGTTCCCCCAAAATATCTGCTTTATATACATTATTTACACAATGGGCTCCACGTGATTGGCTAATTCCGGGATTCTCCTGTAGGCCAATGAGGTTGTGGATTCACTTCCACCTGGAGCTGGATTGGGTGGCTCCTGTGGACCAATCATACTGCTGCATTGTTCTAGGACCAATCATACTGCTGCATTCTGAATCCTATTGTTCTAGGACCAATCAGACTGCTGCATTTTGGATCCTATTGTTCTAGGACCAATCAGACTGCTGCATTTTGGATCCTATTCAACTCAGTACATAACACTGAGGTCCAGCAAACAACACATTTTTTAAAGTTTTCCTTCTGCTTCATTCACGTGCAATATCAATAACACGTTCTTTCTTAAGTATAAGGTTACATTGATACAAACTGTTAGAAATCAGGACCAGGTTATTTTGGCCATTTTGTATTCGTTTTTGCATATAACCAGATATCCGATACAGAGTTTGGATACTTTGTTAACATAAAATACACCCCCCCACCCCAAAGCACCATACCATTCCATTTCAATCGTAATAGATCAAATGAGATCATGCCTCTTTTACAGGATGCCAAAATACAATGCTGTGTTAATATTTAGTAAATATCTGTATATTCAGAGGTTGTCTAGAGCAAGAGAGGCTTTAGGATTATTTTTGTTATTGTTGTTTATTATGCTAGGTAAAATTGCTTGCAAAAATATTTGTGTTATTCCAAACTGCATCAAAAAATGCGTTTGTTTGGAAAAATTCACACTAATATGCTGATGAATTTTCATGAGGATTTTTATTTTTTAAATCAAACGGCTGTGGAAATATGGAGAACACAGTTTAAGATTTGAGAAGTGGAGAGAAACTGAAACTGTCAGAATTATCAGTCCCTCACTATAGCAAAAATTGTGCACTCTGGCCATGAGAATTTCACCAGAATTTCCTCTCCCCTTTGATAAATGCAATTTCTTTTCTCATTTATTGACGGAATAAAGGTAACATAAAATGTGGGAGAGAAAAAATTGGTATGGTGCTAGCAAGAGAGAAGGATTGAAAATAAATGCTTTTAAAAGTCCATGAGTATTACTCAACTAAGTTTTACTCACAGTAGACCTATTGAGGGTAATAGACCTAACGTATTCATGGTTGCTAATTTCAATGCATCTACTCTGAGTAAATCTTAATTGACTACCACCTTGTCTCTTTGCACATTTTGAATGCTTCAGTGCTGCAATCCCAAGGAGTTATTTACTAGGGAGTAAACCCCTTTCAATTCAGATTAGGTTTGCGGCTGAGGCAGAATTCTTGACTTCCTGCAGATTGGTAAAAGATAATATACACTCAGTTAGGATATTTCATTTCAAAAGGAACTCATGGGGCAGCGGGGAAGATACTTCATTTCAATTCACTTCGCCATGATTGGAAAAGTATATCTTAAAAAGATTCATCTGGGAGGAGGAGAGTGCTACATCTGAAACTGTTTGATTTTCCTGTGAAAGAGGCAGAAATTGAATGCACTTGAAGCTCAATGCTTTTAGGAATTTGCTTTTAATTAAAACCCGTGTCTCTCTCAGGCAGACTAGAGACTTACAAAACGCCTTCTTTGTCTATTCACTGGGAAGCTGGCAGTAGAGATAAACTTTCTATCCCTTCACCAATGTGCCCCTGTAAAGTATTCCCTAAGGCCACTAATTTCCCCTACAGAGGTTGTCCAGTTCGAAGAATTCAAATTTTCCAGCATTTTTGTCTTCTGTAGAGCATGCGTTTGGCCTACCATTAGCTTCACACTGAGAAGCCTCGCTGAAGTTTAATTTTCCATTTCATCTATTTCCTCACTGACTCTCCCATTCCTTTTTTTTATATATATCTTCTACCAAATGTGGAATACCTACAGAAACCGATACTCTCCCTAGGACAACTGTGGACTTCCGCAGAATTTTAAGTAGTGCATTGACCAAACACTCACAAAGCCACTACGAAGCAGCGTTCTGGTGAATGCTGTAGCGATCTCAATATTGCTGACTTTGCTGTGAAGCCTCATTACATCCAACACTGGGTTATAAAAGGCAGTGTAACAAAACATCATCTCACAGAGGTCAACGGAGGTTGGACCGTGTTCTAAAATGTGCAACCAGGAACTCAAATAAAGCAAGGTAGTTTATAGGCTGATGTTAACGCAATAGAGCTTTATATTTTATTTTTACGTAGCATATTTACTTAAGCAGACTCTAGTCCTGCTGTTTTGGTTTAACAAACACCAAGTCGTGATATATAAATTAGACTGAGAACCGGGCCTTGGTGATCAGAATTTGTGTAGAGATATTCTAAAGTTGGTTAGTGTCCATTCAATACCGATAATTTGCAACTAATACTGGCAATTTATACAAGGCACAACTTAAAATTTAAATATAGGCATTGGGGTGATAAAACCAGGACAATGTGAGGCTGTAGAGCTACAACCTGGGCTTCCATTTTCAGAAATGAGTCTCTGCTAATCCATTTCGAGTATATTAAAAATGCCATGTGACTTGCTGAACCAATAGCAATTAGGGGACATGGCAGCTGTGAAAAAGGTAAAATCCACACTAGGGAACACTAGGAAAGGGTTGGAAAGTAAAATAAAATGTTAATATCATAATGCTGTTATACCAGCCTATGGTTTAACCACATTTGGAATACAGTGCACAGTTCTGGCTGCCTCAACTCAGAAAAGGAAATTTAATTAATTAATTAATTAATTAATTAATTAATAATGATAATAATAATAGGGGGGTTGTTAACATGGTATACATTTTTTTGTATTTTATTTATTTGTTTGTTTGTTTGTTTGTTTGTTTGTTTGTTTGTTTCTACCTACCCCCACCCATCTGGCTGGGTTTCCCCAGCCGCTCTGGGTGGCTCCCAACAGAATATTAGAAGCAGAATAAAACATCAAACATTAAAAACTTCCCTAAACTGGGCCGCCTTCAGATGTCTTCTAAACGTCAGATAGTTGTTTATGTCTTTGACATCTGATGGGAGGGCGTTCCACAGGGTGGGCACCACTACCAAGAAGGCCCTCTGCCTGGTTATACTGTGATCTTTGGATGAAGGTTGGTATAGAAATTTGATAAATATAATTATTATTATTAGTAATACTAGAGCTAGAAAAGGTTCTGAAAAGGGCAGCCAATGTGATCAAGCAAACAGAGCAACCCTCTGCCTATCGTGTATCAGATTATATGTGATTATGACTGAAGAGCACATGTATTTCTTACTGACTGACTCATTGCCTTCACATACTGAGTCACTTTTGCTCAGAACGCTGAGTTATCCTGGGTCATTTTTGCTCAGTTAAATAGGCTTAGGCATGCCTAAGACTTAAACCCCTTTATTTTAGCAGTGAGTGTTGGTTTAACTTACACACAGTGCTTTTTTCCCCCAGCCAGAGCACTCCGGAGTGCAGTTTAGGCACCTCTCAGGTAGGCCCCATTGCAGGCCGGCTGTCTTCCCACCTGCTTTTTGGCTTTATGTACTCCTGAGAAGCCCCAAATGAACCTTTCAATTCAAAACAGAAGCTGGCCAGCATGTGCAAGTCTACTTTAAAAAAGAAAAAGGTCTATGACTCCACCTTGCTCCAAAGTGCTCCTAGCTGCTCCTAGCCACAAGTTTCAGGATGGGGCCAATTCCTATTTATTTTTCTTGAATCCATCGCCCATGTAGTGGCAGCAGACCTTAATCTTTCCAGCCAGACCTCTACCATTGCATCTGCATGAGTTTGCCCGAGGGCTCTTCTGATCTGCCCTAGAGAACAAGGGAAGGGGGGACACATTTATTTGACCTGCACCACAACTAGGAATAACTCCCGAACCAGCTAGGGAGACAGCTTGCTGTAGTTTTAGCATCTCTGCAGGTGGTGAACATGGCTGTTGTCCAAACAACATCTGCTCAGGGCTGTCCCAAGTCGCCCAGCGACTTACTGTAACAATTTCATGGTGAGTTCTGGCACCAATTTTCTTTTAAAAAAGGCACTTTCTATATTCATAGCCTTACTATCTATATTATGAATTATAAAAAGGAAAATGACCACTGCAAATGCATGTAGAAACCACTGCTGTCTTTTCAGTTTAATATTGAATATATCCAAAAGTAGACCTTCAAACCTTAGGGTTGGAACCAGGCTTATTTTATAGGGGACCCATGGAAATAAATTGAACTTAAGTTAGTTACGACTAATTAATATCCTACTGATTTCCGTGGGTTTGCTCTAAGCACAATTAAGTCTGGATCCAGCCCATTCTGCTGAGCCCACAACTACAATCATCTTGTCTCCCCTCTCTCACATTCACCTGCTTCAGAAATCTCCGGAACATTTGTCTTTACAATGAAATGTACTGAACTGCATTCTTAATGTGATTTTGAAACAGCCACAATTGTAGCTGCATGAAGCAAAAGACTTCCGTGGTTAACTGCCGTCTCTTTATGAACCGAGAAAGGGCAGCGAAATAGACAGTTTCCTTTGTTTTCTTGCTATTTTTGTACCAGCCCAAGGATGATAGATGCATTTTCTGTAATTAGCCCACTCTTAGCTGAAGTAGTTGCTGCGTGCCAACATATGCCAGCACCCCACATGTTTCAAAAATAGCATGGATGCAGGAAAGCTATCAAAGAAATGGTGGTGGGGTATATACGCAGTCTGAGGCTGAAAGAAAACGCAAGAAAGACGCTGAAAGGCACAGCTGGCTCACTCATGAGGCTGGGTGAGGGGGCTGCCTCAGGGGGCACCCCAAAGGAGTGTAAACCCCTTCCACTGCCCAGTTTTGCTCTTGGTCTCAAGGGATCGAGAGGGACTGGGGGGAAAGCTCTGTCAAATGCCTCCCATCTTGCCAAGTCAGTGAGAGGGGAGGCATTCTGCCACGTAGCTTTGCCTCTGGGCAGGCAGGTCAGGAATCTCCCCTCTGCCTGGCAGTATGACAGGGGTATAAGCTTCTCCTGAAGGGAGGAGACGATGCACAGTCCCACTGCTAGGCGGGGGGGGGGGACCCACAAAGCATCTCTCCCCTCATCCAGCACAGGAGACTCCTTATGCAGTTCACGCCCCATTGCAGGGGTGCCAGCATACCACTGAAAATACGGACATCCTATTTACTTTTTATTCCTTACTTCCTTACTTACTGTATACATACATACATACATACATACATACATACATACATACATACAACCCATCTGAATGGGTTGTCCCAGTAATTCTGAGCAACTTCCAATATACAGTGGTACCTCGGGTTAAGAACTTAATTTATTCTGGAGGTCTGTTCTTAACCCGAAACTGTTCTTAACCTGAGGTACCACTTTAGCTAAAGGGGCCTCCCATTGCCGCCACGCCACTGCCGCACGATTTCTGTTCTCATCCTGAAGCAAGGTTCTTAACCCAAGGTACTATTTCTGGGTTAGCAGATTCTGTAACCTGAAGCATCTGTAACCCGAGGTACCACTGAATATAAAAACATAATAAAACATTAAACATTAAAAAAACCACAACCATCTCTATACAGGGCTGCCTTGAGATGTCTTCTAAAGGTTGTATTTATCTCCTTGGTTCGAGGGTTGCATAACTCCACACCCTCCAACATTTCTCCAATGAAAATGTCCTAAGGAAAAGCAGGACATTCCAGCATCAAATCAGAAACTGGGATGGCTTCCATAAATCTGGGAATGTTCCTAGAGAACAGAGAGACTTGGAGGGTCTGTGCCAGTGGGGCATTTCACTTCAGGTGCCACCCTGCTGAAAGGCAACAGAATATAAAGGTATGTGATTATTCCAACAAGGCATTTATTGCCCTTGTGAGAAAAGTCTCAGTATCTATTGAAACAAGGTATATATGTGCTAAGGTAGAACATATCATAGAAAGAAATCTACACAAGTAAGGGGCCATAGATGGACTTTTCACTGGGCCATTGGGCCCTCAACTTGTACAAATTACCAACAATAGTTGCTGTATCAATTGCACCGCTCCATTCAGGAGTGTATACTTTATAAGACAATTTGATACAGAGCTAAGTCTTGTAAAAGATTTTAAAAATCCAGATGGGCTCACTAAACTTGCCCTGAAGTTTATTTCTAGAATTCTCCTCCCCCTTAAAAATAATAATAGTGATTTCCCATTGTATAAGACAACAACCAAGATTTCACATTGAGAAATAAAATACTGTACCTACCCCATTAACAAATATGGTCTGCATTTTTAATTTATACATACATACATACATACATACATACATACATACATACAAAAAAAAAAAAAAAAAAAAAAGATCTGTGTGAAGGACCAGATGTGCAGCTTGGGAGTCATTTTGGACTCACAGCTGTCCATGGTGCTGACCTTTAAAGACCTAAATGGCACCAGCCCTAAATACCTGAAGGAGTGTCTCCACCCCCATCGTTCATCTCAGACATGGAGATCCAGGACTGAGGGCCTTCTGGTAGTTCCCACATTGTGAGAAGTGAAGCTACAGGGAACCAGGCAAAGAGCCTTCTCGGTAGTGGTGCCCACCCTGTGGAACACCCTCCCAGCAGATATCAAGCATATGAGTAATTATATAACATTCAGGAAACATCTGAAGCAGCCCTGTATAGGGAAGCTTTTTAAGGTTTAATGTTTTACTATTTTTTTACCTATGCTGGAAGCCACCCAGAGTGGCGGGGGCAACCAAGCCAGATGGGAAGGGTGCAAATAAATTGTTGTTGTTGTTGGTATTAGACAGTGAATATCCAGATTCTGACTGCATATACCTTACCAAAAAGAAAAGAAACAAGTGACTGGATGCCACACTGGGCACCAAGGCTAGGGGGCGTCACTGGGCGGAGCAACTATGACCTAGTGAATTGAGCAGAACAGAAGGCAAGAGGTCAGGGAGGGGAATTTTGGCCTTGCAAAGAGTGCTGCTGAAATTAGAAAGACCAAAGTTCACCCCAGTTCCCACTGATATGGAAGACATCTTGCATTGTTTACTGTATTGACCACTATACATTGGACCCAGGAGGCGATTTCTCACCTTATAGGAAATATGTCTCTCTCTCCCCACCCCCCATAGCTTCTGAGTGATGTAAATGCTACAGTGACTCATAAACTCACCCTTTTTGCTTTGTTAGCCAAAGAGATCAGAAAGAAGACCCTGGACAATATAGCAGTGTACTGAAAGGGAGACACAGAGATCTTAATAGAGACCATTATTTGTGGTGTGACACCCCTTTTGCTTGTATTTATTTTTGATTCAGATTCATCATAGCCAATAACTAGTACAGTGGTAACTCAGGTTACAGACGCTTCAGGTTATAGACACTTCAGATTACAGACTCTGCTAACCCAGAAATAGTTCCTCGGGTTAAGAACGTTGCTTCAGGATGAAAACAGAAATTGTGTGGAGGCGGCGCGGCAGCAGCGGGAGGCCCCATTAGCTAAAGTGGTACCTCAGGTTCAGAACAGTTTCAGGTTAAGAACGAACCTCCAGAACGAATTAAGTTCTTAACCTGAGGTACCACTGTACAATAAAGTTATTTGTATTTGGAGTCCCACTGATATGCATGGGCAAGAACATTCCATTACTATCATTTTTATTCCTCTTCAATGACTGTTTTGGGAATACTAGGAATGTGTCTTGGATCCTAAGTTAAGAAAATTGATGGAAAGAAAGTTTCCTGCACTTCCCTGCCCTGTCTGGGGCACAAGATATCAAACCCAGGAGTCCTGGGTTCAAATATCAGTTAACCCGTCAACCCAGTGGGCGGGGTTGGATAAGATACTGATTGTCTGGATCCTAACCACCACCATCACCACCTATCATGCAAATTTTTAGTTGGGAAGAATGAAATACAGATTGTAAAGGACTTAACACTTTTATGAATGATGCATAAATGCTTAATGAAACAAATTAAACCTAAGGCGAACCTAAGGCTTGAGACCTAGGCTGAAATAAGGGCTTGGCTGCATTGATTGTCCATGTCCCTGGCACTTTTGGATTGCAGTGAATATATTTTATTTTACTCTTTTTTTAAAAAGTGAATGGGGGTCAGAGAAAGTATGCTAATTGAGAGTTCAATGTATCCTCGAGGTTATGTCATTTAGATCTCAGTGTGACGTTCTTTTCCAGAGAGGGAAATTTTCAATTACTAACACATTGCTCTGGCTGAGTTTCCTCTTTCTTTCTTTTTTCCTGTTCTTGGAACCTGCGTCTAGCTTCCTGCTGGGTGTTCTTTGTTCCCCCTATTTAAGGATAATATCAGTAGTCTTCCCTTTTTTTAATAAGCCACATTAAGCTATTCCACCTGGTCCTCTAAGGGTGCTATCAAAGCAGTTCTCCCTTCTAATCAGTCTTTGTCTGATGGCACAAATATATATTAAATTGTCATTATGACACCTAGGAGAGCTCAGCTTAAGTTAACGTCCTCGGGTCAAGAAGTAATTTGAGTTAGCAGAAGTAAGCCACTGTTTCAAATTTGTCACGGTTCTTTCAATCTGTTACAGCTAATTAAGGTTTGGCTCATCTCCAGTGAACACCTAGCTGCAATTGTTCTTTTCCTTTATATAAAGATATTGCTCTTTACTTTACCCTTAAGACTTCAGAGTTGTAGAGCACTGGTTGTTAACGAATGTTTATAGACAGGTTTGAATGGAACAAGGGTTAGGATGAAATCCACAGCATACATAGAAAGCACGCTTGTACCCCTTTAACAGTCATGGCTTCCCTCAAAGAATTGTGGGAGCTGTAGTTTATTCATGCTCTAACAAGTCTCAGCACCCTTTACAAACTATAGACCCTCCACGTGTCCCTATTTTCCAGGGACAGCCCCAGATTTACAGAAAGCATCCTGGTTTGTGATTTGATCCTGGAATGTCTCACTTTTCCTTAGTAAAGGGTAAAGGGACCCCTGACCATTAGGTCCAGTCATGGCCGACTCTGGGGTTGCGGCGCTCATCTCACTTTATTGGCCGAGGGAGCCGGCGTACAGCTTCCGGGTCATGTGGCCAGCATGACTAAGCCGCTTCTGGCGAACCAGAGCAGCGCACGGAAACGCCGTTTACCTTCCCGCTGGAGCAGAACCTATTTATCTACTTGCACTTTGACGTGCTTTCGAACTGCTAGGTTGGCAGGAGCAGGGACCGAGCAATGGGAGCTCACCCCGTCGTGGGGATTCGAACCTCCGATCTTCTGATCGGCAAGTCCTAGGCTCTGTGATTTAACCCACAGAGCTACCCACGTCCCTTCCCTATTTTCCTCAGAGAAATGTTGGAAGGTATGGTAGGACATCCCTATTTGCATTGGAGAAATGTTGGCGCGGATGGAGTTGTGTGATCCTCAATCCAAGGAGATGACTAGCTATACAATCTTTAGAAGATATATGAAGGCAGCCCTGTACAGGTAAGGTTCACGGGAATCTTTGGGGGAAGCCATGACTATTAAAGTGGAAAAAGAGTGTTGTGGGTGTGATAATATGTAGCACTCAGACATTTGCTCCAGATCTCAGAAGGACTGCTTTGTTACAACTAGATTTAAGAGCTGCAGTCAAGCAAAGGTTTGTGGTTTTTTTTAATGAAACTGTGGATTTTCTGGTAACTTCTAAAAGAGTGTGGGTGGATGTCTTCTGCACATCTATGGTCTCAAACATTCTTGCAGGTTTATTTTGGTACTTGGTATAGAAAATTCTGTTTCTATTCTACATGCTGGGTGAAAGTCACCTTATTACCTGGTATGACTCTCCTTTGGTCCCCTGCTCCCTTTTCAATCCTTGGGACTTCATTCATCATTAAGGTACTGTCTGCGTAGGTTCGGTGCATTCCCCTTGGCAGTGGTGCCTGTTTCCTGATTTCCCCGGATTAGTATGCATGCAATACCTATTTCTTTTATCCCTGACAGAATATATATGACCACCCTGACCACCAAAAGGTCATGCACAAATAGAAGGATGCACCAATGCATTTTGGGTAAATCCACAATTGCAATGCATCACCATGCATAATTCAGAGTGCATTTGCATTCATGTCAGAAGCATTTAGGTATTCCAGTGATTTTTTAATGTGGTTTTACAGGGGACCACTATTCTAGCTGGGTTGCTATCTATCGATCATCTATCCTCTATCTATCTATCATCTATCTATCTATCATCTATCTATCTATCTATCTATCTATCTATCTATCTATCTATCATCTATCTATCTATCTATCTATCATCTATCTATCTATCATCTATCTGTCTGTCTGTCTATGTACAGTGGTACCTTGGGTTACAGACACTTCAGGTTACAGACTCCGCTAACCCAGAAATAGTACCTCGGGTTAAGAACTTTGCTTCAGGATGAGAACAGAATTCGTGCTCCGGTGACACGGCGGCAGCGGGAGGGCCCATTAGCTAAAGTGGTGCTTCAGGTTAAGAACAGTTTCAGGTTAAGAACAGATCTCCAGAACGAATTATGTTCTTAACCCGAGGTACCACATCTATCATCTATCTATCTATCTATCTATCTATCTATCTATCTATCTATCATCTATCTATCTGGATTGCCACCGTATTTTCCTACCCTACAGTTGCCATGTGGGAGGATGCTTTAGCTGAGATTCCTGCATTGCAGGAACTTGGACTAGATGACCCTTGCGGTCCCTTCCAGCTCTGCAGTTCTATGACTGTGATTATTTACATACAGAGATATATGTGCTGTACAGCACAGCTGTACTGTTGGATGAGGCCCTGGATGCTTAAGTAATGGACTATCAATGGTTCAACTTGAGATCATCAGAGTGGTGGGAGGAAAGACCTGCCACTTCACCACAAGGATAGGAGCACTACATCTGGATGCAGGCGTAGCTAATGAGATGTGCTCCATATGTTGCTTGGCCCGAGTTGATAATCAACTCCAGTCAGCATGGGATGATGGGAGTTGGAGTCAAGCATCATGGACAGTTGAATGCAGAGGAGAGGTGGGAGGCACCAGCTGGCGAACACCCAAGGGGATGAAATCTCACAGAGAGTGGATTGGTGGTGGGGCGCCAGTGAGTGTTCAGAGGTTGAAGAGGAAGCAGACTGGGAGGAGGTGTTGGAGGCTGGAGAGGGAACAGGGTTTAGTGAGCAGGAAGAGGTTGTGGCAGAGAGCAATCCAGAATTGGAGGCTAGAGGCAAGGGGGCGGGGGGGCGGGCAAGAGACAGAGATGAGGCAGGCTGCAGAAGAAGCTAGGGAGTCTCCCCATCCTGCTGTGATCAGCTCTCCTCCTGCCTGGTCTCCCAGAACACAAAGAGGAATGAAGAGGGTGGAACAAAGAGAGACAAGAGCAGGCATAGGCGAACTCAGCCCTCCAGATGTTTTGAGACTGCAACTCCTGTCATCCCTGACCACTGGTCTTGTTAGCTAGGGATGATGGGAGTTTTAGTCCCAAAACAACTGGAGGGCTGAGTTTACCTATGCCTCGACAAGACAAAGGAGCCTCAGGTTGCTGCAGAAGGAACCGGGAAAGGAGCCTTAGAGAGTGGTGGGAACTGCCTCATTGATGTAAGACCTACTGGGAAGAGTTGCTGTGATCACTAGGCCTGGGCTGTTTTGGTTTGTTTGAATAGAGCTAACTTCACTGACAACGGGTGTTTTCTTGCTGACCTGCTCCTGACTGCTCCTGTCAGCTAGCAACATATGGAGGACACCATATGGGCTACTACCCCTGATGTACTCCTGGAGATTGTACAACTAGGTGACACTCCACTTTCATAGGAGTGAAAGTGCTCTCTCTCAAACCCAGCAGGAATCTGTAACTGAGGGCTGAGTGTGGGTGTTCATTGTACAAAATGTGTCATTCTCCTCATAAAAAATGCTACATGGTATGTGTATATAAACTCCCATGGGACTGTAGGAGATTTTTTTTTAAGAGGAGAACATTTGAGGAGTAGAAGAGGGGTTTTTTTGTTGTTGTTCTCTGTAGCCCATACCTCAAAAAGTAAGACTCCACTGTGTGTTTTTCCATAAATACTAATCACCGAAAATAACTGCAAAACAGTGAAAGCATAGAGCGAACACATAAATAAATCATTGCATGATGTCAGACCAAACCTCCTGCCTGCCTGAAAGACTCCCTTCATTTCTGGTATATTTGACCTTTTGATGGGGCGATGTTTGCATATCTCTGAAATATCCCCTCTTTATTATTGCCTGCTTTCAGCAGGTTGCAGCTGTATCGAACCTCATTAAAACAACAGTCTTTCAACCACTTACACTGGAGCGGCCCCATTGACTTTAGCGAAGCTTCTCCCAAGAAATCTATTTGAGCCTGGAAGCTTTAATCACCGTATAGAACAGGTGAGCGTGAAAGAAAGGAAATGATGGCAAGTTGACTGCATTTCAAAGAACATTTCCAAGGCTGAAGCACAAATATGGAACACACTAATGTGGAGGGGGGGGAGTATTGTGCACAAGAAATATGGTTTTTGGAGGAAGTGATCCTAATGTTTCCATATATGTTTTTAATTGGTTTAAATGTTTTTAAACACACACACACACACACACACACACACACACACACACACACGTATTGTTATAGCTGTTGTTTTATCACTTTGGTGATAGCTAGCCTGGGCTCATTTCAGAGAGGAAGGGTGGGATACAAATTTAATAAGAAACTAAGAAGAGTCTGCTGGATCCAATATGTGTGCATTGGGGAAAGAGACCCACGTGTGTTGCCCTGAAGAAGGACAGGATATCAATGCAGTAATTTATTGCCTATTTCACTTTAGAGTTTAGATGCTATTTAGAGCTGAAGGGTTTCAGAGCAGTTCAAGCTATAATGAGAAAGTAACATTTTGAAATCTTCAGAGTTGTTCCGCAGCCTTATGTTGAGATGTTTAGGCCAGCAGTTCAAGGTGTTGTTCTGTTGTTAGAGCATTATAATCCTGTATCTTTTCCTACATGGGAAGTGGCGGGGGGACAGCTTGGGAACAAACAGCAGGAGTGAGGAAAGGTAACAGTTCCCCTGCAGTTGTTCTGCTGTCCAGCACTTTCTTCCTAAACTGCTTCTCCTTAAAAGAAAGAAACCGGAAGAAGTGACCTGGCTGCCTACAAACCATACATTTCAAGGACATTTCAAGGACATGACTTTCCCCAAAGAATCCCGAGAACTCTAATTTACCTCTCACACAGCTACAATTCCCAGCACCATTAGCAAACTACAGTTGCCAGGATTTGTTGGGGGGTAAGTCAAGTGTTTGAAACATACTTGTGAAAAGTATAGGGTGTATGCTGGCCCAGAAAGCTTAAGGAACAAGACTATTAAAAGTAGCAACAGTTTCCACAAGTATTATTAACAAAATTAATAAATTTTGCTTTAAAGGGGAAGACATTTTGCCACTGGAGTGGATTTGTAGATGGAATCAGATTCTTTGGAAGACGAACCATTTTGTGAGATAAAAATGTATGGACTGAATTCTGTGGTGACACAAGGGCACCACCATTTTGCAAGGGAATGTTTCATCATCATTACCCAGACCTGACTTAGAGAGCAATGCTATGCACAAGAAGCTGGCGTAAAACAAGCTGGCGTAAATTAAGCTGGCATTACGTTATACCAGATCCAAACCCCATTCAGTTGTGGGGCTTGTCAGGTTATGTGACCAATCTGAATGGGATTTGTGATCCAGCCCTACCGTGGCCCTGTTGGGGGACTTGCACCAGACAAGGCTCCGCCAGCAATGTCTCAGCCGACTGAGGCAGGATGAGCATGTTATGCTGGTGTGTCTTTGGCTGAGCCAGGGTTGGAGACCTAATGCCAGCTGAGCCAAAGACTCACTGAATCCTAAGCTGCTTATCCCGGAGCTTGTCGTAGGGCTGCCCCCTGAGTTTTAGACAGTGTTGGGTTGCCAAGACAACAGAGGTTCTTGTCAGTTTATTTGCTGCCTGCTGTCAGAAAGGCATGCTTTGGAGTTTACTCCTGTGAGGAAGCTTAGCACACATACTGTACCCCACATTACAAACATTTGCAACATCATCTCCCAAAGCCCGTAAATTGAATCTATACACCTCTATCATACATTAAATAATTAAAAAATGACTCATTTCTTTCAATACCATTTGTCTTCAGTCAACACTGGAGCGACTATGTATGTGGGATGGGAAGAAATGCTGTGGGAAGGAAACAATATTTTATATTTTATAATCAAGGATGACTTATCTCTCTGTTTTCGGGTTGCCAGTGTATGCTTAGTCCAACCTGTCACAGATGTCCAAGTTTGATAACAACATTGATGTCACATGACACTAAGGTCACATGCTCTGAGATGGTATGAGGTCATAATGGCGGAATGAATGCATATTCTGGAATCTTTCCTTTAAGGGTGGTGGTAGTTCAGTGTGGTGGTGCTTACAGCCTTTGAACACTAAACCTGCTTTAGATGTGAAGAGCAAGTCAACAGATTCTTTGAGTAATGTCAGACAAGACTGAGAGTCTGGGTGCTTGGAAAATCAAGCAAGGAGGGGCAGTCCAAGATCAGTTCAGCCTGAAGATCCAACAACTTTATAGGATCAATGTGAACCCTATAGGTCCCTTCTGTCTTCTGACCTCTGTTTTGTTGGTTAATTATTGCCAAGCTACTCTTTGGATGAGTTTGACCAAACTGTGGGAGGCAGTGGAGGACAGGAGTGCCTGGCGTGCTCTGGTCCATGGGGTCACGAAGAGTCGGACACGACTAAATGACTAAACAACAACAACAACAATAACAACACTCTTTGGATATTAGCAGTGCTAGCAGGGAACTGCCACAGTGAGCATGGCAGCAGCTCCTTTCTCTCAAAAGCTGCTACTGTCTTAGAGAATAAAGTTTTTGGAGCCTATTAGAGTTTCAGAGTTCTGGGGCTTTGCAGTTCCAAGCCACTCCCCCCTCTCTCCGTGTGTGTGTGTGTGTGTGTGTTGCAGGAAGTAGAATCAAAAGCCTCCTAGGGATGCCAACCCATATCAAGTGTTTGTCAAGGTGATTCTGAAGAACAATAGCAACAACAAACAACCCCACAACAACTTCTTTATGGGTTGAGAAATGCTTGCACAGGAAGAACACTAATACCAATTGACTTTGGATAATAACTCAGTTGGTAGAGCACTAGGCATCTCAGGGTTGTGGGTTTGAGCCCCACGTTGAGCAAAAGATTCCCGCATCGCAGGGGGTTGGACTAGATGACCATTGTGGTCCTTACAACTCTACGATTCTATCATTCTAATACAGATAATTTGCATCAAAGCAATTTGCATGAAGACAAGCACAAGTCTCTGAATTTAGGACCCAGCATGGAACATGATGGTTCATTGCTTCTAATACAGTTGGAAACATTTTTATATTTGCCATATTTTATGGGGGAAAGTGACATGTGACTTGTTTTGTAGCCAGGGCCCCAATCCAGCTACACAGACTGGAAGAAGGCTTCCGTGAGTATATGCTTAGCTTGGTGAGATACTAAATGCACAAATAAGTACTGCGGAAGTGATTTCCTTCTCCATGCCAGCAGTCCTGGCAAACGGCTGCTGAGAGGGAACAGAAGGGATGAATACCGCCAACCCGAACCCACTTATTTTCCTTGCCACCTCTCCCAAAAAACTGATCAGAGGGAATTTTGATTTTAATGAAAGGTTCCATCTGTGCAACTGTCTCTTTCATATGAAACTCCATTGGATCCAAACTCAAATTAGAGTCCCACCTTTATGGTGTGGGTTTTGAGACACTTTAAAAAGCAATTCCTGTGCTGATGATTCTTACTTTCCAGAATCCAAACTTCTGTATGCAAAAGAGCCAGACCCTGACTCCTAATAAATAGTAATGTTGTGCTTTGTGTTGTTTGTTGCATAATTCATTGCTCATGTCTGTGTTTCTCATTGTCTGGTCTCCTTTCATGCTAATTTCTCCAAAGGCTGGATTCATCAAAAGGAATAACCAGGAGATATTTTTCATTTTAACAAATACAAATGGCACCCTGATGCTCCCCAATCTATTTTTGAAACGCACAAAATAGCGCTTGGAATAATGACTAGGTTTTGCATTTGTGATAAATTAAAATAAAAGCAATTGCACTTCATAAATATTGGAGAAAGATAAAAGCTATTAGAGCATCCATTTTATACTGTGAAAGTACTGGAGATAAGTCTCAATAAAGGACATATCACCCACTACAGCAAATATTTAGTTTCTATCTTAAAAAAAATATGTGATAGTTGTAACACTAGTGCTGTCCCACTAGTTATATTGTAATGTTGGCATTGTTGACATGACCACCATTGTTATCAGCAATTGCTATAACTATCTAACACTAACACAGGTGAGTATTTCCATGACAAAAGCGCTCTCATATATAGATAGGGATGCCAGGGTTCAGTATTCGTGAATCGCAATATGAACTGACCCTGATCGGCATCTCCTGAACTCATGTGTGGATTAGAACATAGTT